>NW_026652296.1:19503774-19987024 GCF_009828535.3 Hylobates moloch | reverse complement strand
TTTGTTTTGTTTTGTTTTGTTTTGTTTTGTTTTGTTTTGTTTTGTTTTGTTTGAGACAGACTCTCACTCTGCCGCCCAGGCTGGAATGCAGTGCCATGATCTCGGCTCACTGCAACCTCTGCCACCTGGGTTAAAGAGATTCTCCTGCCACAGCCTCCTGAGAAGCTGGGATTGCAGATGCCCACCACCACACCCCACTAATTTTTGTATTTTTAGTAGAGACAGGGTTTCACCATGTTGGCCAAGCTGGTCTCAAACTCCTGACCTCAGGTGATCCACCTGCCTCGGCCTCCCAAAGTGTTGGGATTACAGGCGTGAGCCACCGCGCCCAGCCACAGTCTCTGTTTTAATAGGCTTTCCAGGTGACTCTGATGCCATTAAAGTTTGAGAACCACTGATCTGAAGACATAGGGGAAATTTTTTGTCCCTTAACCCTCCCAAGCTAGACTCCAGAGTCTAGAGGTTTGGCACTTTACCTTTGTAATGTGCCTTTGTAGGATGGAGAAGGAAACTGGAGAGACCCCACATTTAATGACAGAGGTTTGGCACTTTACCTTCCCTGAGAGGCAGCCTTGCCCTAAGCCATTGACTCTAGCCCAGTCCCTGCCAGCTATCACAGATGTAAACTCCAAGCAGAGCTCCTGACTTGAGGCTGGCCTGCTAGTTACAGGAAATGGGTGGGATTACCATCTTTACGTAGTAGGAAAGACCAAACCCAAATGCTTTTCTGCCACTTCCTGAAAAGAGCCCCCTGTTCCTTTTTAGCCAAATCTGACCTCAACAGCTCTCCCCAGAGTGGGGTATGGGAGGTGAAGCCAGCCCAGGCTACTCAAGAAGGGGCTGAGCCACCCAGGAAGGATTTAAGCAGAAACTCCCAAGTTCAAGGAAAGGACTTTTCTCCAGCCATGGTTTTGAGATTCCAGCATGGCCCTGTCTGTTTTTAACTGACCTACCAAGCCCTGGGTGGATTTAAAGATAATTCAGACCAAGTCCAGACTCAAACAGAGCTTCTAGCAGAATAGGGGCAGCAGACAGACAGTTCCCATAGCAAGTTAGTGAGACCCTCATGGTGTCTTTGGGTCCATCCCCAGCAGTTGTGTGAGTGGTTTGTTTCTGTCCTGATGAAGCAGGAAGTTGAGTGCAACAAATAGAGCAAGGATTTGAGAATCAGACAGAACTGAGTTTGAAGCCTGACCCTCCCATACATTGGCCACATGACTGGGTAAATGGCATTTCTTTGCTGAGCCTCAGTTTTCTCATCTGTAAATGTTCAAGGCACAGAGCTGGTGTCCTGATTCATCTGGCTTTAAATCTACAAAGGAATCAGAAGGAATAGAGACAGAGATGGCTTACCACCCTTCGTCCTCACTCAGGGATCCAGCATGTCTGCTGGAGACTTGGAACAAACAGTTATCACACAGATCAGGGAATATGGCCTTTTCTGCTAAAACAAAACCCGAACTTTGTGGTTGGGGTCTGGGCACAGAGCCTCTGGGTGAGGAGTGGCTGCTAGACCACCCAACCCTAACTCTGTCCCCTAAGTCTCTCCTCCTCCTTAAGGATTTCACTTGGATTCCTGCTCCCACCATCAAGCAGGTTTCCAAGCTCTGTTACCCCTCTGTCACCACAGCCTAGGGATTGCCAGTTCCCTTCATTCAGCTCCTCTGACATACTTAGGAATTCTTATAACCCTTCCCTAAACATCAAGGAAGGAAACCACAAGAGAAAAAGAAAACAAGAAGAGGAACTCTGGAGTAAAATTGCCCTGCTATTTATTGGCTGCTTGACCTAGAGCAATTTAAGTAACCTCTCTGAGCCCTCAGTTTCCTCATCCATCAAATGGGAACAATCACAAGATGACTAACTGTGGCATTGCTATGAGGATTAAAGAAGCTAATATTTGCAATGCACTTAGAAGAGTGGCCAGTGCATGGTAAGTGCTACAGAAGTATTTGTTCTATAAACAATAAATGAAGGCATGAATCCAGTCACACTCCCAACTCTGAAACGTCAAAACTTTCAGGTACCCAAGTCTTGAAATTGCCACCCCAGCCCATTCCTATCCTAGGCCCTAAAATCTGGTACTGCACAGCTGTCCCTGGCTGGAGGCACCTCCCATCACCCTTCCATGTATAGCTGGTCCCTCACATGGGCCAGGGCAAGATCCCCATGGGAGGGAAGCAGGTAGCTTCCACCTGGGCCCCATGTGACTGCTTTGGGAGGACTGGAATTCACAGTTCAGTGTTTGGGCAGATTCAATTGGACAATCTCCTGTGTGATGGCTTCTTCTGTTCAATTACTACTAAAATTCACCAAATGGAACTGAGAGGTTTTAACAGCAGTAATTGTGGTGCAAAATGCTCTGTAATTGGTCTCACAAATGAAAGTGGGGAGAATGCTATTGAAAATGAAGCTGCCTTGCCCTGAACAGTTCAAGAGTGATGGCTTAGATGTGCTCCCCAGAAACCAGTTGGTCCTACCCTCTCATGCCTGAGACCCCCGCCCTTTGGACTCTCCTGGTGGGAACCTCAGGCTTCTCTCTGTGCTGAGGTACAGTGATGGGGGACAGTGCTGGCACAGCCCTGCAGACTCTCTCCACCCTGGTCATCCCTGGAACCTCAGGCCTGCAGACACCAGGAAGCCTGGAAGGCCTCCTTGAGTGGCCTTTTTATTCCCTGCTGTCTTACATGCATATAATCTCAGGCCCCCAGGCCTTTGCTCTTGCCAGTCCCTCTTCCTGGATTCTGTTCCCCTCACTTTCCACCCACAATCACTTCTCATTTAACCTACGCAGTGGAGCCATCCTCTCCTTCCCCAGACAAAAGTAGCAATGCCTGCCTTCTATTATAGTCCCTTTTATATAGCCCCAACACTACTACAAATAATACTGATAACTGTTACTCTAGTGAAGGAGGAGAACTGTAGTTCAACAGCTGGTAGCAGAATTCCTCTGTGGCAGTGTGTCTGCCAACAGTTGCATCCCTGCACACACCTGCTGCACCTCCCATCAAGAAAGCATGTCTATTTTCCCTCCCCTTGACTCTGGGTTGCTCCTGGGTCTTGTTTTGAACAACATAATCAGATGAAAGTTGTAGTGTTCCCACTCCAGGTTAGCCTTTCAGAAGCCCAGCAGCTTTGGCTTTTGCTCCCTGGTAAGCCAGATGCTGTACTTCAGAGAACTTGGGCTGGATGCCTGGATGATGGGAGACCTCGTGGAGAGAGGGCATGGAGAATGAGGGGCCATCTCTGACATTCCATTCTCATTTGGGTGTTTTGTTTTGCAGCACAAGCTAACTGATACATTCCACTAAGGAGAAACCTTTTCTTTGTTTAGCATAACACTCCGATGAATTATTTAGTTTTTTTAAATTTTAAGTTCTGGAGTACATGTGCAGTATGTGCAGATTTGTTACATAGGTAAACATGTGCCATGGTGGTTTGCTGCAACTATCAATCCATCACTATCTAGGTTATTTTAAATAAAAAGGGCCAGGCACTGTGGTTCAAGCCTGTAATCCCAGCACTTTGGGAGGCTGAGGTGGGTGGATCACCTGAAGTCAAGAGTTTGAGACCAGCCTGGCCAATATGATGAAACCCCATCTCCACTAAAAATATAAAAATTAGCTGGACATGGTGGCATGCACCTGTAGTCTCAGGTACTTGGGAGGCTGAGGCAGGAGAATCATTTGAACCTGGGAGGCAGAGATTGCAGTGAGCCGAGATCGTGCCAGTGCACTCTAGTGTGGGTGACAGAGCAAGACTCCATCTTAAATAAATACATAAATAAATAAATAGGAAGTGGGACATAGCTAGGATGTCCTTGATATTCACATCAGTCACCTGAGATGTTCGTGAGAAATGAAGTGTCACAGACTCACTCCCAGAGAGTCTGATTCTGCAAGGTGGGGTCCAGTAATCTGCATGTTTGACAAACAGTGCTGATGACTGTCATGGACACAGAAGTTTGAGAACCACTGGCTGGGAAAGAAAGAAAGAGCTGCATGGGTATTTTTAGATGTTGGGAGAAGGAGAATGAGATGGCCAAGAGGGAGAAGAGAAGGAAGGATGAGGAGAGCATACAGTTGAGAGTTCCCTGGGCTGGGAAGGCCTCAGACCTCCTGAGAGCATGGTGCTGCCAACTGGGCTGGGCTGGCCCCATTGTGTGACCTGTCACACTGCACCTGCATCTCTATTAAAAGTCCTCCCAAACTTGGGAGGTGATAGATATGTTCATTATCTTGATTGTGGTGATAGTTTCACAAGCAAATATCTGTCAAAACTTTTCAAAGTATACACTTTAAATATGTGCAATTTATTCTAAGTTCATTACGTCTCAATAAACCTTTTCTTAAAAACAGTGTTGCAAACACAACTGCCCTTCATGAGGGGGGCTTTGATAGGGTCACCTAACTGGAACACTTCAGAAAGTGAGAGGAGAGATAACACAATGGGACAACATGCATAAGCCATGGCCATCCCTGGCATATCTGGACATTTGATCACCCTCTGCTTTGGGGACATCAGGGATTGGCCAGGACAAAGGGAAGAGGAATAAAGGTGAGAAATCAGAAAAATCAGGAAACAGGAGCCAGAGGTGACTAAAAGAAGCAAGGATTGTAAGAAACCTGTTGCCAGCACTCACTAAGTATGAGTTCTCAGTGCCTATACTAGCTCAGGCAAACCTCACAACAGCCCCATCTTACAGGTAGGCAAACAAAGGCTCAGGAGAGTGACCTGCCTAAGGTCACTCAGTAGTAAAAAGCAAACACTGGATTTGAACTCAGGAACACTGGCTCTAGGAACTGTGAACCTCACCCCTTCTGGGACTATTGCCATATGTGAGTGAGAGGCTCAGTCCTTCTTAAAGATCAGTAGAAATCCATAAGGCCAGAGGGCTGCAGAAACCACACGCAGCTACAACCTGGTCACATTCACATTGATTGGCTGTTTCCTGGGGTTCCCAGCTTCTGCTTTCAGGACAGTGTCTTATGTAATTCTCACAATGACTGCAGGGCATACATTTTTATTATCCTCCTCATTTGACAGACTAGGAAATCGAGACCCAGAGAAGTTTGCCCCGAATCATCCAGCTGGTGAGTAGTGAAGCCAGGTTGAAACTAGGACCAGAACTAGACACCAAGACCTGTAGTTTACTGTCATTTAAATTACCCAGGGATGTTATTTAAATGCAGATTCTCATTTAGTAAGTCTGCCACAAGGCCTGAGATTCTACATTTCTGACAAGCTCCCAGGCTTGTAAGGCATTTTTTTCTAATTTTGGTTGTTATTGTTGTTGTTGTTGTCATTGTGTTTATATTAACCGAGACCTCCTGGAAGGCCAAGATTTGTCTTACTCGTGTGGCACAGTTCCCCTGTGTTGCATGTGTTAGAAGAGGGGCCTGGGACCCAGGAGCTTCTTGATGATAATAATTTGATGGGAAGGAAAGGAGCAAAGCAAGATAAGACATTGGAGGCTGCCCCTTCTTGCACACCTACCTAACACCACAGCTTGCGCTCAGAGAGCACACGAAAGAAAAAGACTCACATTTCCAGTATTTTTCCCACCACTGTTGCAGCTCAGGGCAGGAGCCTCAAAGAGGCAAGGGAAGTGGCCAGGGGACACACAGCCAGGGCAGTGATCGGTGCCAAGTCTTGCTCTCCCTGCTCCATGGAGGAAGCCCAGGCACTGATTCTCACCCCTCCCTGCGTCCTGGGCCAAGCTGGGAGCCCAGGAAAGGACATTCCAGGAGAAAATGCGTGGTTTTCACTCCAGTGCCCCTCCATAGACCACAGCCCTCCCCTTCCCTCACTCTCAGGTCCTGACTTCTCTCCACGTGGGGCGACCCAGGTGGTCTGTGGCCAGGGAGGCTGAGTAGGCAGCAGGGCCCATGAGAGGTGGGGGCTGTGTCACCACAGGCTGAGAACACACACACTCGCTTTCCCATAAGAATCCAGCCCAGCCACTGCCCAACCCACCCGCTGGGACCACCACAACACCAACTTTCTCAGGAAACCTGGATGGGGCCGAGGACTCAGGAACTGACGTGAGGCAATTGGAGGCCTCCGAGGGGGGAGAGAGGAACTACAGTTGGTGTTCTGTGGACGGAGTATGAGGCGTTTGCTGATCTCAGCAGGCCAAGTGCCTCCTGTCCCTGCAGAGAACCCGAGGGGAGGAACTGACAGCAGGGAGAGAAGTCTGAGGACCAAAGTCAGGACAGAGAAGGGGCAGAGAGCCCATAGACAGGGAGAGACATAGAAGGGCAGAGACATTGGGGCCAAGTGAGACTCCATGAAAAGGAGAGGTCTGGATGGACAGTTACAGGCACAAGAGGAAGGGAAGACGGAGGCAGAGGGACTTATCAGGATGGGCATTCCAGTCCTGGACAACACTACCCCCTCTGGCTTGGGCAGAAATTCTGGCTTCCACACCCCAGGGTAATTAATACCTTCTTATGACTCAAGCCAAACTGGCAAAAGGCTGGCAGATGAACGGTACGTCAATGAAGTGATAATGCTGGTAGAGCCTGGGACACAGTCCTCAGCCCCTACAAAGCCCTCAAAGCAGGTGAGCTGTGGCTCTCACGGTGGTTCATTGTTTTGTTTTTAGGGAGCGGCAGGTGCCTACCACCCAGGGAATGATGAGATGCCGGGAAACCCCGCCCAGACTGGAGCAGGCCGGAGGGAGCCCATCTAAATGGAATGGGATAGTCCAGTGGTCCCTGGAACTTAAAATGGGTCCTTCCCTCCTCCTTCCAGGACCCCCACCCAGTCCCTTCTTTCTCCAAGACCACCGTCTTATTCTTGTCACCCAAGCCCGGGAATCTGGCAGCCACTCTCTGGCCAGAGATGGAACTCAGAGGCATTTCCTCAGGAAATGAGGCCTCTTGGAAAAGAGTGCACACCACAGAGGGTTTGCTTTGAGGATTCCAGAGGCTGTTCCTCTGCCACTTAAAACACAAAGGAGAATCGCTTGAACCTGGGAGGCAGAGGTTGCAGTGAGCCGAGATTGCGCCACTGCACTCCAGCCTGGCAACAGAGCGAGACTCCATCTCAGAAAAAAAAAAACCAATAACAACAAAAAAAAAACTTCATAATCAAAAGCACTCTGAACCCTTCCCCAAATGTCAGCCCAGATCAACTCTTCATTATCAAGTAGGCAGAAGAATTCTCGATTAAGCCTAAGCTCTTCTAATTTGGCTCCATGATGCCGCAATTATCCCAGCTTGGTACCTGCATAGGGCGCTTTGTGCTGGTTCTGAAAGGCAGAGTGGCCTCTCTGAGGGTCCTGGCACAGGTCACAGGCTCAGTACCAGTCACTGACCCAGCAGAGAATCCAGGGAAAACAGGCCCCAAGGAGCATGATCCTCCTCACATCTCCTTTGGCTAGGACCTGCCTAGCACTGCCTCCCCAAAGCCATCCACTATGGGATAAGACTTGTCATTCACTTCCCAATGAGCTGCCCACCTGGCCAGAGTCGGGGGAAAGCCAAAGATGCAGGGAGGAGATTTGGAATGATTAAGTGCCCTTCACCATTAACAAAGACATCAGGGTCTATATCTATATAGTCTCTTTATTTCATCATCAACATCACCACCAGCCCACCATCACCACCACCATCATCATTATTTCCTAAACACTATGCACAAGGCACTGTGTTCAGCATTTTACATGAATTAACTCAAGTTTTTTCATCCTCACAACTACCCAATAAATTAGAGACTATCATTATCCCTATTGCACAGATGAGAAATTGAGGCACAGAGAGGTTAAGTCACTTGTCTACAGTCACACAGTAGTAGCGGAACGAGGGTTTGAACCTAGACAGTCTGACTCCAAAGCTCACCTATTCTACCACATGACCGTAATCACACACCACTCCCTCACGTGCACACAGCCCTCCACAGTTTACCCCCAAATTCCTCATCCATGACTCTGTGAGGTAGATTGGGGGTGCATTTCTCTTCACAGAAGAGCAAATGAACTTGCAGGGACCAATGGGCACTAGAACTGGACTCTTAATGCTCACCTGTAGATCCCAAAGACAGAGCTCATGCCTCAACCTTGCTGCCCCATATCCTGGGATGAGACACGGCCTTTCGTTGAGTCCAGGAAGATCCTCAGTCTTTCAGGATGCAGTTGGCAGCCATGGAACCCAGCCCTGCCCTGATCTCTTAACTTAAGACACCTGGACCAAGCCACCACCCAACCAGGCCTGCAATTATTCACCTGCCTGGCTGGTACCCAGCACGCTGCATCCTTGGTCTCCTGGGGTAGGTTCTACTTGGTTCAGCATGCAGCAGATTAGAGACAGGGCTGGGAGAATGTTGCTCCTTAGTCTTCCTCTCCCTGTCCGCAGTGTCTGAGGAGTTTGCAGCACTGGTGGGAGGGGGCTGCAGAGGTGAGGCCTACCCCACTGAGCTCCCCACTGAGGACCTCATTTGTGACATAGCAAAGGCCCCAAATATAACTGAGGGAGGGGGTGCAATGGCTTCAGGGTGGCCTAGATCCAGGGTCCAGCAACGTGGAAGAAGACAGGAAAACAGGGCAGTGGGACTGGAGGATGCAGCCAGGGGAGTCAGAACCTGCAATGGAATGAGATAATGGAACAGGCTTCTGAATCGGGGACAGCTTTGGCCCGAGTGCCCCCTACCTCTCACTGCCTACTGCTAACAGCAGCAGCAGCAGGAACATTTGAGGAGGCCTAGCCCCCATCACAGGCCTGCCAGGAAGCATATAGTCTGGGGAAAACGGCAGGAGGAAGGTGGACACAAGGATCCCCTATGGTGACAACTGAACCCATTGCAGACCTCCCCCAAGGTACCCATATTTCAAAACAGTTTATCTAACAATACCCTAAATATTTTAAGTAGTCATTCATTCATTTCCAGTTTTGAATATTCATAACCATCCAGAGTTTTCTGGCCAGTAGGGTGACCACACCAAGCTGGTATAATTTCCCCTCCAAGCAAAGCTCCGTGCTTTAGGTAACTTGGGTGGCCTGATGGCGACTTGCTGAAATACTAAATACAGTTTGAGAACTGGCCAGTCTGTAACCCGATCTGCCTTGTTTAGGGCTATTTCTCCAGGGAACCTGGCACATGAAGGTTCTCAATAAACAAATATTTGTAGAATGAATGAGTGATCCCTCTATTAGTATGTTTTCACATTGCTATAAAAAGAAAAAAACCTGAGACTGGGTAATTTAGAAAGGAAAGAGGTTTAATGGACTCATAGTCCCTCATGGCTGAGGAGGCTTCAGGAAACTTACGATCATGGCAGAAGGGGAAGCAGACATCTTCTTCACTAGGTGACAGGGGAGAGAACAAAGGAGGAACCATCAGACACTTATCAAACAACCAGATCTCATGAGAACTCACTCACTATCACAAGAATATCTTGGGGAAAACCACCCCCATGATCCAATCACCTATCACCAGGTCCCTCCTTCAACACATGGGGATTACAATTTGAGATGAGATTTGGGTGGGGACACAAAGCCAAACCATATCAGCCTCTATGAAGGGAAACTCCCAATTCTTTACTTCTTCCAACATGAGCTATTCCCTACATCCAAGGGGATCCCTACCCTCACCCAGAAGTTCTCAGCAGAATCTGTCTGGATTTGCAGTGTTGTTAACTCTGCCATGGCCACAGAGAGGCCCATGGGCACATACACACATCGCATGGCTGGGTGAGCTTGTGCCAGGACACACACTCACCAGGAACAGCCCTGAGAGAGTAGGGGCTGCAAGAGCGATAGCGGCATAGCCACTGCTCCCAATTAAAATCAGAGTGCAAAAGGGAAGAGAATTTATCTGCAAAACCACAGGGCCACAGAGAGGTCAATGAAAAAGCTTCTAAGCCTGTTTACAAAAATATGCAATTATGTATTAACTGTCCTGCGATAATTGCACTTAACACTTGTTTTTAATCTACTCACTGTTAACCATTTAGGGTAAGAAAGGACACTGGCAAGGAGGAAAGAGAGGACAAGGTCATTGATTACACTCTTGCTCTCAGCCCATTGCAGATGGGGTAATCGAGCCTCAGTCTCCACTTCTGAAAAATGGGGAAGATAATGATATCACTAAGCAAAGACTTCTAGTGCAGTGCCAGGCATGGAGTAGCCCATAAGGGTTGGTAATTCAGGTTCTAATCGTAATCATGAACTCCTCTCTATAAACTGTCTCTCTGATGCCTGGTTAAGAGACAGCTTCACAGCAAGGCTTACAGGACCCAGCAGCTATTCTTCAGGCAAATTGTATGCTCATCCACCCACCTGAAGCCCCCAGTGGCCCCAGGAAAAAAGGTTCCCAAAATGTGCCAGAGTAGTCTGAGGTGTCCTGAGAAAGAGCCCCTCTGAAATAACAGCTTTAGCTAGCTCTGGTCTGGCAGGGCATCAGGTCTTTAAAAAGAAAAATAAAATAACTTCCTCCTTGAGATGAAGTTGTTTTATTTTTTCTATTCCCATTTCCTGGCTCCTCTCCTGGGTCTGCTGTTTGGGGGGTCCATAGGAATTAGCAACACATAGACCAGAAAGAAGCAAGAAATAGAACTTTCTACTGCTTTCTGGGAATCATGATATATCACATCTAAGAACATAGTTTCTAAGCTTCAATTTCCTCATCTCTAAAATGAGAAAAATGAAAGTAACTTTTTCATAGGGTAATTGTGAGGATTAGATGAAATCATGCACGTAAAGCCCTTGACATAGCGCCTGACACTTAATAATCACTCAGTAAACATTTGCTGCGATTATTATTCATAATGCTCACAATGACAAAAAACAATATGTAAGTAAGGTCTCAGAGAGGTTAAGTAACTTGCCCAAGGCCACACAGCTGGTAAGCAGCAGAGCTGGGATTCGAACCCAGGCAACCAGAGTGCTTCCGTATGCTGCTTCCATTTGTTAGGTAGAAACAGATCATCAGCTTCCCATTACACTCCAGAGACCTGGGCCCAGGCAAGAGAATCTGGGAATGGTGGCTTGGGATTTTTCCATGGTCGATGACCAAGAGCATACAAATGCTCATGCATAAGGTGATCAGAACCAAGGGAACTTGAGGACCATGTTTTACTGAGCAGAGACTTTCCAAACCAAATAGTAAGTCTGGACTCAGACCCTAGTCTCTTTTCTTCCAATCAAGTGTTTGCCTCCAAACCACATTTATGAGATCATTGTTGCCTCACCCAGGTGTGGCAGAGCACAGTTCATGAATGCCACACACTAACTGAGTAAACTTGAGTGCTTTACCTAGCATCTCTGTGTCTCAGTTTCCCTATATGTAGAATAGGGATAAAAAGTAATTTGCTAGGTTATTGTGAGAAATATGTAAAAATGCCAGCAACATTCTAGGAGCTCCATAAAGGTTAGTTTAATCTGGTTTAGGTTTGAGTGGATTATTTTTGTTTGATTTCCTTATCAGGCAACAGAAATCCTCTCCAACATGATTGACTTTTACCTTAAAATCATTATCTTCCCTTTGCAGAGGATTCACTGGTATTGAAGAGAGTGGCTCAAGGCTGAGGCTTACCCCCTCTCAGCCTGCCCTTTCCAGTGTTCCCTCTTCTCTTTCTACTTCCCATCTTGCCAGCTCATTTTTCTCACCAGCAAAGACCTTTTCTCTCCAGGCCCATGGCATGAACCCTGCACTTCCGAAGGAAGAAAGCACTGAATAGATTTAGCAGGTTCTGATAAATGTCACGTTTATTTCGGTGCCAATGGAGTCACTGCATTTTAATGAAGGCCCCACCTCCACCTCTGCCCCAGATGTTGGTGCTGGTGGGAATACCACACGTTCTGCTGCCACCTCGAAAATGAGGTTCCAGCAAGCGGGTGCTGGAAGGTGATGCGGAGCTGGGTCCTGCCAGCTCCCTCTCTGGCAAAGGGACACTGTTTCTGGGTGGCTAGTTCTGCCAGCCAAGATTTTTATGTGCCTATTTTCCAACCTCAGTTTCCTCATTGGAAGAAAGCGGATCATACCCTTTCCACCCTGTGAGATAAGGCAAACTGACGACTGTCCATGGAGATACTTAGTGCCTGTCTGTTGATTCTAATTGATTCCAAAGATCTAGGCCCCTGGGAGTAGGCTGGGAGAGGTTGGCTGCGAGAGCTGAGCTGGCTAAGTGGCAGAAGCTGATGTGGGTGGCTGAGCCAGCAGTTTTCTCATGCCAGAGAGTGAGAGCCACAGATTGGGCCCCTTGTCCAAAGGCCCCACCCAGGAGGGGAATCCTGGCCTGGGATGGAGGAGGGGCAGGGAGGGCAGGGCCAGATGCATAGACCTTCTTTTCATCCCAGCCTGAAGTAACTGCGGATACGACAAAGGACACATGGATCTGGGTCCCATCGTACCCCCACCGTCCCACCCCACCCCCACTGCAGCCAACTTCAAATGCCCCAGGACTGGAGAACTAATGAGGTGATGGACTGGTGTTAGGTGGCAGCTGCTGAGAATCGCTCCCACACACACTGTAAAATAAAATCCACCCTTTCTTTGCATTTTGCTGACCCTAGGTGTTCTCTGGGCTCCTATTGTCTGTGGGTTTTGTGCTCCAAAAGCTTTTTTTTTTTTTTTTTTTGTCATAATCATGAACCCAAGCCTGCATGAAAACACGGTATAGTTAGGGAAAGAGAGGGGAAGGGTGAGAGGGGCAGGGCATGTCAGAGGGAGAGGTTGGGAACAATGTCTCACATTTCCATAGGAAACCAGTTGGGTGCCCTAGAAGCAGAACCTGAGAACAGGATTCCAGGGCAAGTAGTATATTTAGGAGGTGGTCCCAGGAAGCACCAGTAGGGGACTGGGCAAGTGAGACTGGGAGGGGAAGGAAGTCAGTCAAGGATGCATGGTCAAGAAAGTTACCACCTTGGGTAAGTGGGACTCCAACCTCCTGGAGACCTCTAGGAGCCAGTATAGATGTCCTCCTCCAAGTTATTCTATCTACGGGGAGAGGGAACTGGGGTATTTATTTACCCATTCCTATCCATCATTGGCTGAAGATCCTCATTAACTCTATAGCACTCCTGACCCACCAACACTCAGGAAGAGAGTCACATGTACTGGAACAGAGAATACCAAGGAAGAGACATCAACAGCACCTTCTATACTATGGACTCTATAAAAACGGCCTGGGGAGGTGGCCAGAGCATGAGTTATGATGTCCATTGTAGAAGTAAGGCCACTGAGGCTCAGAGAGGCAAGGAGCTTGGTCCACTATCATATAGCTAGGTTGCTACTTTAAAATGAAAATTATCTGCCTTCTAAGGTCCAAATTGACCTTTTCCCTGAAACTACTCACTGCTCATCCCATCCCAGCAGAAATTACTGTTCCCATATCATCTTGTCGACACTTTAGTTAAGATGTTTGTCATGCTGCATTGTAATGACCCTTTCACCTGTCTGTCTCCTCTGATCAACTGTGAGCATTTTCTCAAGTGCCTAACACATTGCAAGGAATTAGCAAATGCTTGTTTTCTCTCCTTCATGCTCCCTGCAAGCACAGTCCATGAGACAGGTAAGTGCTCTATCAAGTTGCATTGAACCACAAAGTAACTCTAGAAATGAAATTGTTCTCAGGAGGACAGAGGCAATAGCCAATGCAGAAATGGAATTCCAGGCAGGAGAACTGGTTATGCAAAGGCACAGACATAGGTTTTGAGGGAACCCCCAAGGAACTGTGTATGTGCAAGTGGGCAGCAGTGAGAGATGATGGTGGAGAGTTGAGTAAGAACCAAACCATGAAGGTCTTCAGGCCGAGGAATGGCATTGCCACAGTGCACACAGGGAAGGACTTTTCCAAAAGCTTCAGTTGGTCCAGATGAGCATCAGGACTGTGAGTGGGAGAAGATGCTTCTGCCCAGAACAAAGACATCCAAGCTCAGAAGGAGAGATGCAGTGCTAGACTCTTGAGCAGATGACAACCCCACTGAGCTCATTAGGTAGGAAAAGCAAGGTTCAAAACAGTATGCAGTAGGTACCTCTTTGTGTAAAAAGGGAAGGAGGTGAGAATATATTTGTGTGAGCTTACATTTGCATAAAGAAACTGTAGCTAGTCACTGAGCTCAGTGGGATTGTCATCTGCTCAAGAGTCTTCCAGCCCAAAGCTGGAAGTTTCTGTGATCACTGATCACTGTGCATCTCTAAGGTGGACAAACCTCCCCATGCACCACATTCTAGGAGGGAAGGGGAAGAATTAGAACATTCTTGCAGTTGCTCAAAGCTCAGAAAAGGAATTAAAAACCAGTGAAACAGAATCTCTTAAAAAGAGAAGTTGACACTCAGCAGCAGCCTGGGCAGGACTTAAATCAATGAAAAGGAGGGCAAAGGGCTTACATCAGCTTTGTTCCCATACTTTATATCTACAAATGGCAATGCCAAATCAGAAATACAGGGTGAAAACTATTTATTAACAAAAGTTTAGGTTTACTTCATTTTTCTGATAATTGGGTGATACACATTCATTGCAGAAGATGTGAAATACACAGAAAAACATATCAAATAAAATAAAAATCACAGGAAATTCCATCTGTAGATTTTCTTCTTTTTTAATCACTATATGTATCATATACACTTTCCCTAAAATTGGGATTGTGACATAAACACAGTTTTGTTAGCTTCTTCATTCAATAAGATGTCACAGACATTTTGTCCATGCCACTAATTACTAATCTATGTTAATTTAAGAAGTTGTTCAATGTCCGTCATATGGGCACTATATTTGCTTTGCTCAATTCCCTGTTGCTGGACTTTTAGATTATTTACAGGTTTTTGCTATTATCCGTATCAGTGGAGTGAACATTCTTCTACACACAACTTTTCCTTGGGATAAATTTCGGAAGGGAGATTACTGGGTCAAAGGCTATGAATTTTTTTTTTTTTTTTTTTTTTTTTTTTGAGATGGAGTTTCGCTCTTGTTGCCCAGGTTGGAGTGCAATGGTGTGATCTCGGCTCACCGCAACCTCCACCTCCCAGGTTCAAGCGATTCTTCTGCCTCAACCTCCTAAGTAGCTGGGATTACAGGCAGGCGCCACCATGCCCAACTAATTTTGTATTTTTAGTAGAGACGGGGTTTCTTCATGTTTGTCAGGCTGGTCTTGAACTCCTGACCTCAGGTGATCCGCCTGCCTCAGCCTCCCAAATGCTGGGATTATAGGCATGAGCCACCACGCCCGGCAGGCTATGAATATTTTTTAAGGCTTGTGACATAGGCTTCTAAACTCCTTTTCAGAAGATCTCCATCCTTGTGGAACAGAGAGTCTAGCCCTGTGCTATTCAATATGGCAGCCACTGGCCACATGTGATGACTTAAATCTAAATTAAATCCAATTAAAAACTCAGTTCCTCAGTCTCCGTAGTTGAATTTCAAGTGCTCAATAGCCACATGTGCTGGTGACAACTATACTAGACAGAGCAGATATAAAACATTTCCACCAGCGTAGAAAGCTCTATCGGAGAGAGCTGCTCTACACTCAGGAGAGGACAAAAAGGCAATCCACAAAATAAATAAGTACAGTATGCTAGAGGAAGTTATCTGCTATAGAAATAGATCACAGTAAGGGAGCCAGGGACTACTGGGGTGGGGAGGGTTTACCATTTGGATAAGGTAGCCAGGGAAGGTGTCTGCTAAAGTGACATTTTAACAGTGACCCGCAGGAAGAAAGGAAGCAAACTATATAGATTATCTGAAGGAAGGGAGCTCCGGGAAAAGAGAACAGCAAGTCCAAAGGCCCTGAGGCCAGAGTGTGTCTGGCGTGTTCAAGGAAGAGCAAGGAGACTAACATGGCTAGAGTAGCATGAGAAGGTTAGAAAGAGCTAGGCAATGCAGCCAAAGAGAGGACACTGTGAGATCATGTGGGGCCTTATAAAGCCATTGAAAAGACTTTAGCTTTTACTCTGAGTGAGATAGGGAAGAATTACAGAGTTTTGAGTAGAATGCTATTATCTGATTGACATTTTTACAAAGTACTTTCTGGCTCAATTGAGAATAGATTGTAGAGCAGATGGAGGACAAAGGAGGAAGCTAGGAGGCCAGAGAGGACGGTGATGTGATAATCCAAGGGAGAGACATCAGTGGCATGAGCCCTGGTGATGAAGGTGGTGAAAAGTGATTGGATTCTGGATATAGTTTGAAAGTGAAGCCCATAGGACTTGCAGGCATGGTTGCAAACAATGTGAAGTGCTACAGAGAGAAAGCACAGGGATACTATGTATCACTGGTAAGTAGAGGCTGCTTTTCTAAGAAAGCCACCTTGGGGCCAAAATCTGAGATCCAAATAGGAGTTAATTTGGTAAAGATTTTACAGATTCCCTGTCTAGTCATCTGCAGCCTCCTGACAATGAGAGGAGGGGAGGGAACAGAACGGGGGAGGAAGAGGCTGCCTTCTCCTGGGAAAAGGGAAAACTTTGCTACAAAAAGCTGGAAACAGCCCAAAGAGTCATGTTTTGTTAGATATGTATCTGCAACCCAAACAGCTTTGCTGTTATGGGCCTGTTTGTCATAGATCAGTTAGTGGGTAGATTGCTTCGGCTGGAAATGGAGATTTACACAATGCCAGAGCGGATAATGGTGCCCGAACGCTGTCAGGCGCTAATCAGGACTCGGCAATGACTCTGCTGTGCAGATTGAAGTGCAAGCATTTGGAGTTATTACTCAAGGCTTGTCTCTGCAATTAGATGATTGCATAACCTTAATATGATCAATCTTGCCGGATGTGAATTGTGCAGCTGTAACCACAAAATAAGGTGGCATTTCTGTTTTCTTGTTGAACACAAACATTATATATGCGCAAGTCATAATTTTATAACGGTCGCTTTTGGCAAGAAAGAGCTTTGTCAGTCAGAAGATGCAGTTGAGGGGAAAAAAAATATATATATATATGCAATACAAGTGTTTAAAGAGGCGGTCATAATGTCAGGCTTCGCCTTGGGAAATATTGCTTTGCGGGTTTTGCATCTTCTCCTTTTTTCCTTTGTACACATCAATTTTGAGGCCAGGAAGTTGGGAAACTTGGAGCTCATATTGAGCCCTCCCGGGACAACACAGCTTTGCACTCGCACATGCACCACGTTGAGAGTCATAGGGAATCAGCTTGATATTCATCAGCAATTGCACATCACACCCCGTTCATCAAGCCTCATTGTTCAGTGGGGACGTGAGCTACGACTTAGGCTCTTCAGATTCGAGATCCTTGCAGAAATCTTAGCCCGCCCCCCAAGGCCCGGCTTGAGGGACTACAGGGACACAGCCCTCAAATGCCCTCTCCACCTCACAGGCTCAGGGTGCGTCGGAGGGGATGAGACGGATGAGGGGACCAATGCTGAGAATGTCAAGATTTCTCTTCTGACTCTGGCCCAATTTGCAGGGGGCACAGAACTCTGAGAAAGGAAAAAAAACCTAGAGGTTAAGAGTTGTTTTGTTATGGGTAGTAGCTTAATCTTGTGAAAGGAGAGAGAGAGAAAGAGACGGAGATGGGGTGGGAAGAAGGGAGCAAGGAGATACATTTAAGAATAGCGCGGTGTGATGGGATGTCCAGAGATGAAACCTGGTGACCAAATGAGTGAATGCCTAAGATTAGGTGAGTGTGTGTTTGTGTGTGTGTGTGTGTGTGTGAGAGAGAGAGAGAAAGAGAGGGAGTGGGAGAGGGAGGGGGAGACAGAGAGAGAGAGAGTATTTACCAGTAGCATCTGACCAAGACTAATTTCATGGCTGCAACTAATGACAAAGTCAAGTGTCGAAGGCTGAGTTCTCGAGGAAACAGACCCTGAGGTAGAGATTTGAATACAAGTTTATTGGGGAGTGCTCTTGGGTCCACACCTACAGGGAAAGGCAACAGGAATGGGCAAAGGGAGAGACAGACAGCAATGCAGTCACAACAGGGCAGTCACAGCTGATCCCAAGTGGAGCTCTAAAGCTGGATGATCAGTTAAAGCCATCCCAAGTTAAGGTAAGTGGGTCAGGCTGTTATAGCCCTACCTTGACCGGTCATTGGATGTGGGCTGACCTGGGAAGGGGTGTGACCTTGGATGCTAGGACTGTCTTCACCCAGGGCAATTTCTAGAGAGGGCTGACAGCTGAGAGCTATCAGCTGACAACTTCCCAGCAGCTGGTAGGATCAGTCCTTCGTTCCTGAATGAGGGGTCTAGGCAGTGTAGCAGAGTATCCCCAATAACCAGTAAAGGATTTGAGGGCAAGGAGAACTAAAATTGAGTGGAAGCCAGTGAATGATCTAAGGTGTGAAAGAATCAAGTGTAGGCCAGGAGGCTGATGTTCAGGCTGGGGGAGCCAATGCACTGCTGGATTCCAAGCCAGAGGCAGCCTCAGCTTGGGTCCCTTCATTCCAGGCCCCAGCTCCCCCCAACCAACCACCTGTCTCACTTGCCAAATGGCCAAGCTGAGTGAAAGCAAACATCTAGGAGGCAGGGCCTGAAGAGGAGGCACCCCATACAATCAGCATCACCATCTGACAGCTCACATTTGCAGTGCACCCAGCATGTTCAGGACTCTGTGCTAAGCACCATAAGGTCACTGCTGTCACTACCAACTTTCAGGACAGGCTTAGGAGGTAGAAACCTTCAAAAGGCCCACTGGAGTCAGAGACATTGTTGGGATCCCTCATAACCAGTGGGTGCCCAACCTTGTCTCCAACTCACACTTCTCTCCAGAGCTCCAGGTGCATTTTCCTGAGGGACACCCCTGCTTGGATGTGTGAAGGACTCTCGAACTCCCATGTCCTAAACTGCCCCACTCATCTTCCACCCTCAAACCTGGGCATTCCTCCTGTTCTGAGTTTCAGTAAATGGCACTGCCATCCACGTCACTGCACAGGGCAGAATGTGTCATCCGTGACTCCAGCTCCCTCTCAACCGCCACATCCAACATGTCCTGTGGGTTCTACCTCCCTCACAAGTCTAGAATCCAGATACCTCCTTCCACACCCAGTAAGCCTTCCTTCTCTCCAGGAAGCAATTCTCCCAGTTAAATCTTCCTGCCTTCAAACTTATTTGCCTCCTCCAATATCCTCTCTTTGGGCAGCCAGAAGATCTTTCTAAAATGTGAGCCAGATCACAACTCTCCTCTATGTAAAACCCTTCTACATCTGCTCCATTGTCTTCAGGATAAAGTCCAAATGCTTTCCCACAGCAAAAGTATCTCTCTGAAGCCTCATTTCTAGATATCCTCTCTCCTCGCCCCGCATCCCTCCCTCTTCCCTGTGGCCTGTGTGCACACAGGTACTTAGACTCTATCTCTTTGCTGGCCAATCCCAAGGCCATGAGACACACAGAGCAACTGGGCACGTTGAAATGTGCCTAGTCTAAATCAAACGGTACTGTAAGTGTAAAATGGTCCCTGGATTTTGAACACTCAGTATGAAAACAAAGAATGCAAAATATCTCCACTGGTAATTTTTTACTGATTACATGTTTAAATGATGATATTTAGACTAATTTATATTCACATTTCATTAATCGATTTCACCTGTTTCTTCTTACTTTTTTAAATGTGTGGACACTAGAAATTTTGTTTTCAATGTGCAGGGACTTATTATCCCTGGGTTTTTTATTTTTGTTTTTTTATTTTTGTGGATACATAGTAGGTGTATATATTTATGGGGTACATGAGATGTTTTGATATAGACATGCAATGCATAATAATTATGTCATGGAAAATGGGGTACCCATTCCCTCAAGCATTTATCCTTGTGTTACAAACAATCTAATTATACTCTTCATTATTTTAAAATGTACAATTAGATTATTATTGACTATAGTCACTCTGTTGTACTATCAAATAGTGGGTCTCATTCATTCATTCTAACTATTTTTTGTACCAATAATGATCCCCACCTCCCCCTTCAACCTCGCCACTACCCTCCTCCACCTCTGGTAACCATGCTTCTATTCTCTGTCTCCATGGATTTAATTGTTTTGATTTTTAGATCCCACAAGTAAGTGAGAACATGCAGTGTTTGTCTTTCTGTGCCTGGCCTATTTCACTTAACCTAATGACCTCCAGTTCCATCCTGTTTTTGCAAATGACTGAGTCTCATTCTTTTTTATGGCTGAATAGTACTCCATTGTATGTAAGTACCACATTTTCTTTATCTAATTCATCTGTTGATGGACACTCAGGTTGCTTCCAAATCTTGGCTATTGGAACACCAGAAATTTTTTAATGACATGTGTAACCCACATTCCATCTCTATTGGATGGTGTTGGAAGAGCATCCTGCCATCCCATCAATACCTAGGAGTTTTCTCAGCTCAGGGAGCA
This sequence comes from Hylobates moloch, assembly GCF_009828535.3. Classification (NCBI taxonomy): domain Eukaryota; kingdom Metazoa; phylum Chordata; class Mammalia; order Primates; family Hylobatidae; genus Hylobates; species Hylobates moloch. The sequence continues at coordinate 19,966,756 of NW_026652296.1, read as the reverse complement.
AGAAATTCCCCTAAGAATTTATATTGACCTAAAGTAAATTATATTTCAGAGCTTTAGCTTCTTTCTTTGTATAGTTAAGAGGTAGCCAGCAATGGGGCCTTCCCTTTTCAGGCACTGGTAAGCCCTGGCCAGACTAAAAGCAGAAGGAACCAGAGAGGCTACAGAGTTCTACATAAAAATGTCAAGGGCTATCCCCTCTGTGAGCCAGCAAAGCTGTGCAGCATGTGCTGGAATGAGGAAAGAGCTAGGCGGTTCTGTCTCTAAGAATTACTAGTTGTTGGTAGATGAGTGTTATGTGGGAGTGGGTGTGGCGTTCATGAGGGTGGGAGTGGGGAATTCAGTGTCCTCAGATCAGGGATATGGGGTTGCCTGAACATGGGGAGTAGCCGGTACTGGACTCTAGAGAGACTTAAAGAGAATGACTTTTTTCTCTTACAAGAAGTAAGGAATAGGCCTGGCACGGTGGCTCATGCCTGTAATCTCAGCACTTTGGGAGGCTGAGGTAGGTGGATCACCTGAGGTCAGGAGTTCAAGACCAGTATGGCCAACATGGCGAAACCCCGACTCTACTAAAATTACAAAAATTATCTGGGTGTGGTGGCATACACCTGTAATCCCAGCTGCTCAGGAGGCTGAGACAGGAGAATTACTTGAACCCAGGAGATGGAGGTTCCAGTGAGCCAAGAGTGCACCACTGCACTCCAGCCTGGGCAACAGAGTGAAACTCGATCTCAAAAATAAAATAAAATAAAATGAAATAAAATACAAAAGCGCAAGAAGGAAGGAATAGACCTTAAGAAAGGGAGCAAGCCTCAGAAGCCCCCTCAGAGCACCCTTCTTATTATTGATACACTATTCTTGCTGGAACTCTCTGGACAGTCACACTTTATGTAATTTTAAATATTTTCTCCTGTGTTGCTATTTCTGTCCGGTTCCGCCAAGACTTCGGTAAAGCCTACCATGCTCTGATAGACTTGTAGGGTGGGCAGGTGAAAAGGAACGGAGCTACAGAGAGCAGGAAAGGGGAGTATGGTCTCCTCACCCTGGCGCCTGTGAAGAACAGCCCCACATTGATACAGACACACCTCTCAGACTCCAGGGGTGAGCAGAGGTCCATGGCACAGCTGGGAGCAGCCAGGAGGAGCCCTGAGCAGGGAGCTGCAAATGAATGGGATGCTGGGAGCAGCTGCCAGGCAAACCTCGGCTTCCTAGTCTACCCTGGAGAAAACTGATCCTGGATGGGAGACCAGCTCTTACCCCATCCTGCTGCCTCTTCTGCCTGGACTGCCCTTCCTTCCCTGGCTGCCACCTCTCTCACTTGTCCTCAGGACTCAGTTGAGACATCACCTTCTCCAGGTGCCCTCAGTCTGGGTCTCCACAGATGTCCTCAGTCTGGGTGAGGTGCTCTTCCTCAACATTTTTTAATAACCACTCCTGACTCCACTGTCACTGTCTGTCTGCTTGACTCACTTCCTCAACAGTGAGCACCTTGAGGGTAGGAAGCAGATCTTTGTCATCCCAGTGCCCAGCTCAGGCTCTAACACATAGTAGGTCCTCAGCAAACATTTGCTGAGTAAATAAATGATACCAGACAGATATTGGATAAAAGAGGAGCATCCCCCTCTTCATACCCCATCTGAGATTCAGCTTGCTCTGGCTCCAAGAAACTTCTGGTTTCCAGCTTGACTGTCTCCAGTTTCAAAAAATATCCTCAATCTATCCAAAGCCCTAGGACAGAAGTCGATGATGGGCATGTGTTTGAAAGCCCTCTGATGAGAGAGTTTTTCCTAATTCTTCTATCATTTAAACAAACGGGGATCCTGATTGATAGAGGAACCATTTCTACAAAGACTGGGAAAAATGGCTTATAATGTCAGTTTTTAAGAAAGAAAGTATAGCCTCTATAAACTGTTAAACTTCACTTTATTGACCATAAATCTGTATTTTGCTCAATGCAAAAGTTTTTCATCTCGTACAGAAAAATGCTGAAACAGCGACAACTGCTGAAAACAAGAAGTTTTCTCTTACGAACAATTTATATGAAAAAGTTATTGAATTTCTGGTTAGGGAGGCCGGGCCAGGCATCTTGTGGCTCCCCCTCAGGGCCAGGCCAGCAGGTGCCAGACGTGACCCATTGCTGATCAATGTCAAGAGAAAATTAACCAATTGTAAGTCTATTAAGTTGTGGGCTCCAGGGATTTCAGAGCCCAGAGCAAAGACATGTTTCTCCCTGAGGACCTTAAACTGAGGCTTTCTTTGCTCAGCCAGCCTTTCTGCCAAGAAAAGGAAAGAAAGAGACAACATTGGAGAGCCTCTACCAGCTACTAGGTGCTTTCACAAGTATTGTCTTATTTAACCCCAGCAGGTAGGCGTTATTGGCCACATTTTACAAATGAACAAATGCAAAATTAGAGAGGTTAAAAACGTATTCAAAGCCTCACTGCTTGTAAGTTACAAATTACTTTCTCTGAGCCTCAGTTTCTCCATCCATAGAATAAAGCTGGAAGTGCTTAGCCCACGACTGGCACAGAGTAGGTACTCAGGAAATGTTTGCTAGGCTCCTAAAATCAGAAAAGTGCAAAGCAGTGTTTTGAAGATAAGTTTGGGTGACTTTAAGACTCATATTCTTTCCCTGCAGAACTTGCCTTTTTATCAGTCTCTCTGAAACCAATCACCTTCAGAAAGTGGGATAATTATATCTCCTGTGTACACATGGGACAAAGGAGCAATATTTTATATTTACAAAAAAAGTCAACAAAAGAATGGACACTTTTACAAGGACCTGGGAGGTTCCTTCAAAGTACTTCCTTCTACATCTTCCAGTGCCAGAAATTTCACCATTAGAGCTATACATTCTTGAGTTAAGGCATTATCTCATGTAAAAGTGAAAATATTATTGGTTGAGTTAATATTTTCTTAAAGTCATCATATCAGAGCTGTTAAGAGTCCCCAGAAGTATGCAGTGCAAGAAGAACATACAACGTACGTCCAGTGAGCCAAGTCCTACTGATTGGTTGCCCCTGCCTGGAAGGCTGTGTTGAAAAAGATTCTGAGGTGGAATCTAGGCTCTGTGGGGAAAAGTGTAGCATTCTATCAGTAAGGTCTGCTTTAGGCAGGAGAGCAATTTGGCAGAAAGGCTTATGAAAACTCTTTAACTGTCTACTACCTTCCACTCTCTCCTTTCCTCTTGCCACCTCACAGAGATACGGTCCTATTATCCCCCAGTTCAATACCCTTCAATTTACCTATAGGACAAAATACACAGCCCTTCATGGCTGCTCCTGCCTCTCTCTCTAGCCTCACCTTCTATCACTCCCTTCATATGTTACACCCTAGCAGCACCGAACTACTTTAATTTACCCCATACACTTTGTGTTTTCTTACAGCACCACACTTTTTCAGACCGCTCTACATAGAACAGCTTTTCTCAACCTGCCCAAGTGGCAAACTCCTACTCAGCCCTCAAAACCTAACTCAAGAGTCAACCCTGTGAAGCCTTCCTTTACTCCCCCAGTAGACTTAGGTTCTCCTTCTCCAGTGCCCCACTGCACATTGTACATTCCCAAATAAAGCCTTTGTTGCACTGCTAGACTGTGAGCCTCTTAAGGAACACAGCATCTAATTTTCCTCTGTGCCTTGATCATGCAGCTCAGAACCTAGCACAATAAATATTTGCGTGAATGAATGAATGGATGAAGAAATAATTTTCCCTCCACAATGCATATGCTTGTTCATCAACCTTTGAAACCACACTGACCTTTCAACTATACACATAATTCTTTGACAAACATTAATGGAGGCATTGCTAGGTACAAGGAGTGATAGAAACAGACACAATTCTTGCCCTCATGGTGCTTATAGTCCAGTGGGAAAGATAGATAATATATGGGAAATAGACAAATAGATATGTAACTACAAAATGAGAAAGATGTAATGAGGATGAACACAGCACTGTGATGTGGATCATTTAGCTGGAATGCTGGAGAAGATAGTAAGAACAAATTTGCAGGATGGAAAGGAGTCAGCTGTGGAAACTGGGGGAAAGGTATTCTAGGCACACAGAAAAGATGTGCCAAGTTTTCAAGGCAGTAAGAGCTTGATGTGGCTGAAGCTGAAAGGATGCCATGGAGGCTGGAGTGTAGTGAAGGAAGGGAAGAGGAGCTTGGAATAAGGCTGGAGAAAGAGGAAGAGGCCCAATCATGCAAGCCCTTATAAAAGTAAGAAGTCTGGATTTTATGCTGAGGGAAATCGGGAGCCATGGAAGGGATTTGAATCCCTGGTTCATTTACTCGTTCAGTAAACATTGGCTGATGTATGCTGTGTCCAGATGCTGGGCTCAAAGCTGCCTTTGAAGAACTCTCACGTCAAAGGAGTAGGCACAGCAGAAAGCCATCACTAGAGAACATGGTAGTAAATGCTGATTAAAGCCTATCCTAAACCAGCCAGGAGGAATTGGGGAAGCTTTCTCAGAGCATATGACAAAGGCACTGATCCTACAGAATGCGCAGAAGTATTTCAAGTGAACAATGCAGTGGTGAGCTGGTGCCGGCTAATACTTGCTTGAGAGAACCCAATTACGTGTATTTCTCCAACTCCCGTTTAGGGACAATAAGTTGGAAGCTTGAAATTGACCCTGGTGGAAGCATTTACACCTGGGAAATTGGAAAATGCTACATATTGGGGTTGGCTTCTTTGCTTGTTTGTTCAATTGTTCCAGCACACCAGTGGGAGTAAGCATTAATAGTCCAGGGAAGATTTTTGATGTGCATAATATGGAGCACTGAGGAAGGTGAGGATAAAGTCAAAGGCCATGGGAGTACATTCCTGGGACAAAAAGAGATCTTTTGAGTAACAGGAAGGCAAATCCTAAAGACCTGATTTTGGATCCTAGATTTGCCATTTTCCAGTGGATCATCTTAGAAATCATTTCATCTCTTTCAGCCTCAGTTTCTTCATCAGTAATGAAGATTCAACAATATATTATCTATAAAACACTTAGCACAGTGCCTGACACATAGTAAGTGCTCAATATGAATATTAGTCTATGATTTTTTATTAAGTATTTCCAGGATAAGAAGACAAACATTGTCATCAATTAAGGGAAAATCTTCTAATCACATCCGTCCATGAACGCAGACTGGAAAAGGCCAGTCCTCTGAAGAGAAAAGGTTTACAAAAACCTCAAAATTTAAATTTTAAAAACCCTCAAAATTGAAATGCCCATGTGAAAGAGCAGAAGATGGAATTAAATGAGAGAAATATATGTAACTTTCTCAGCACAGTTGCCGGCAAATAGTAACTTTTTAGTAAATTGCAATAGTGGTGGTTCTTATTTTCAGATAGGTAAAAGTGAAGAGCTCAAATGTAAAGAAATCAAAATTGAATTTGAAAAGGAGAAAAAATTGATTATCTATATTAAAGTATAATTTTACATAAAAGGAAATCTATCAATTTCACTGGTAAAATTAGATGAAATTTGACAAATGAATACAGTCATGTTAAAATCACCAAAATGAAGGTATAAAACATTTCAATCAAACCAAGAGGTTATCGGTCCCCACCAAGAGGCCCCTGGGAACTACTGATCTTCTTTCTATCTCTGCAGCTTTGACTTTTGTAGAATTTTATATAGATAGAATTATAAACACATTCTCTACTATGTATGGCATCTTTCATTCAGCATAAAGCTTTTGGGATTCATTCATGTTGCTGCATTTGTCATTCAGTTTCGTTGCTGAGTAGTATTCCATTGTGTGGATGTACAATAATTTGTTTATTTACCACCTGGTGGATATTTGGGTTGTTTCCAGTTTGGGAGGTGTTATTTAAAAAAAAAAAAAAAAAAGCTGCTATGCATGTTTAAATACAAATCTATGGACACCTGTATTCATTTCTCTTGGGTAAACACCTACAATTGAATTAGGTAAGTTTTCTTGGATAAAGGTACATTTAACTTTAGAATCAAATACTAAACTGTTTTCAAAGTGAATCTAACATTTTTTAAATTGCCAGCAGCAATGTATGTGAGTTCCAGTTGCTTCAAATCCTCTTCAGTGCTTGGTATTGTCAGTTATTAACTTTAGTCATTCCAGTGGGTGTATAGTGGTAACTTATTTTGTTTTTAATTTGCATTCCCCTAATGAGTTGAACATCTTTTCATATACTTATTTGTCATTCACAGATCTTCTTTGATAAAGTGTTTATTCAAAGCTTTTGCCCTTAAAAGTGTCTTTTAAAAAACAAAGATCTTTAAATTTAATAGTCTAGTTTATCATTTTTTTGTAGTTCATACTTTTGCATCCTATTTAAGAAATATTTTCCTAACCCAAAATCACTTAGATTTCCTCCTGTTTTCTTATAGAAGTTTTATAGTTTTAGCTCTGATTTCTATGATAAATTACTTTGATTGATATTTGAATATTAAACCATAATTGCATTTCTAGGTTAAACCCCACTTGGCCTTAATATATCGTTCTCTTTGTGTATTGCTAGACTTGACTGGCTAAATTTTTGTTAAATATTTATTGATATATGTTTATGAGGGATGTTGGCCTTTGGGCTTATTTTCCTGTAAGATCTTTTTTCTGATTTCATTTTCAGGATAATACTGGCTTCATAAAATGGCTTGTGACAGGTTTTCTTCCTCTTATCTTTTCTGAAAGAGTTTGTGTAAAGTTGTTGCTATTATTTTTCATAAATGTTTTGTAGAATTGTTTGTAGAAAACTATTTAAACATTTCGTAGTAGCCATTCAGATCTGGAGTTTTCCACATGAAAAGGTGTTTTCCATGTGAAAAGGTGTTTAGCTGTGAAGCCAATTTCTCTAATAGATATATAACTATTCAGATTATTTCTGTGTGAGTTTTGGGAGTATGTATGTATATTTAAAGAAAGTTGTCTCTTTCATATAAGTTGTAGAATTTATTGGCATGTAACTGTTCATAACATTCTTCTGTTGTCATTTTAATGTCTGTAGGGTGCCCTCTTTTTAAGTTCCTGGTCAATCTGGCTAAAAGTCTATTAACCTTCTTAGTGTATGCAAAGAACCAGCATTTGGCTTCAATGATTTTTCTCTATTTCTCTATTGACTCATTGGTTTTTGCTCTCATATTTGCTATTTTCTTTCTCCTGCTTACTTTAAATTCAATTTACTTTTTTGTGTATTTTCTTGTAATGGAAACTGACATCGTTGATTCAAAGATTTTTTTCCCAATATAAGTGTTTAATGCAATAAATATCTCTCTAAGCACTGCTTTAGCTGCATCCCAAAAATTTGATGTTTCCATTTGCAGTCAGTTTTAAATTTTTACTTTTTAAGTTTTTTCTTTAACTTATGGATTATTCTTAATGTGTTGTTTAATTTCCAAATATTTTGGGAATTTCCAGATATCTTTTTGTTATTGATTAGAAGTTTAATTCTTTCGTGGTCAGAGAACTATTTTGTATAATTTCAATTCATTACATTTATGAAAATGTGTTTTATGACCCAGAATATGGCTTCTCTTGATGAATATTCTGTGTAAGCTTACAAGGAATCTGGTATTCTTCTGGTTTTATGTGGTGTGCTTAATAAATATCAGTTAGGCCAAGTTGGTTGATTATGTTGTCAAGATCTTATATATCTTACTGATTTACTGTCTATTTGTTCTATGAACTATTGAGAGAATAATATTGAAATCTCCAACTATAACTGTGGATATGTCTATTTTCCTTTCAGTTCTAGTCATGTTTGCTTCAAATGTTTTGAAGATCTGTTATTAAGTGCATACATATTTTGGATTGTTATGTGCTCTTAAAGAATAGATTCCCTTATTGCTATTAAATGGCTCTTTTCTCTCCTAATATTCTTCTATGATCTGAAGGTTTACATCCCCCCAAAATTTTTATATTGAAATCCTAATCCCCAAGGCGATAGTATAAGGAGAGGAGTCTTTTGGGACCTGATCAGGTAATGAGGCCAGAGCCCTCACAAATGGAATTAGTGCCTTATAAAAGAGGCCCAAGGTAGCTTGTTCACTCCTTTCACTGAGGAAACAGTGAGAATGTGCTATCTATGAACCAGAAAATGAGCCCTTACTAGACACTGAATCTGCCAGTGCCTTGATTTTAGACTTTCCAGCCTCCAAAACTGTGACAAATAAATATCTGTTCTTTATAAGCTCCCAGTTTATGGTATTTTGTTACAGCAGCCGAAGTTGACTAAAACATATTCCTAGCTCCGAAATCTACTTTGTGAATGTTGTTGTAACTACTCACTTTTTTCTGATTGCTGTTTGTATGAAATATCTTCTTCTATCCTTTTACTTTAAATTTATCTGTTTCTTTATACTTAAAATGAGTTTCTTGTAGAGAGAAAATTGCTGGGTCATCTTGCTTTTTTAGTCAGTCTGATCATCTCTGCCTTTTATTGTTTGCTTGTCTGTCTGTTTGTGACAGGGTGTCTCCCTGTCATCCAGGCTGGAGTACAGTGACATGATCATGGCTTGCTGCAGCCTTGAATTCCTAGGCTCAAGCAATCCTCCCACCTCAGTCTCCCAAATAGGCAGAATTCCAGGTGCATGCCACCATGTCCAGCTATTTTTTTTAGAGACAGGGTCTGACTATTTTGCCCAGGCTGGTCTTGAACTGCTGGCCTCAAGCGATCCTCCTGCCTTGACCTCTCAAAGTACTGGGATTACAGCCATGAGCCACCGCACCCATCATCTCTGCCTTTTAATTTGAGTGTTCAGAGCATGGACATTTAATGATATTATTAATATAGGTGTGTTTAACTCTACCATATTGCTATTTGTTTTCTATCTGTCCCATCTGTTTTTTGCTTCTTTTTCTTCTTTTTCTGCCTTCTTTTGCAGTAATTGAGTACTTTTTATCATTCCATTTTATCTTTATTTTTTGTTTCTAGGCTTAGCCTCTTTGTTTTGTTGGTTTTTTTCTTTTAATGGCTGCTCTAAGGTTTAAAATATACATCTTAAATTATCATGGTCTACTTTCAAGTAGTATTATACCACTTCATGTATATTTTTAGAACCTTACAACAGTAGGCTTCCATTTTCCTATTTGTGTTTTTGGTCTTAATTTTACTTCTATATTATAAACCCCACAACAAATTGTTGTTGTTTTTGAGAGGTCAATTATCTTTTAGATAAATTTTTTAAATTAGAAAGAAAGCCATATTTGCCATTTTGGGTATTCTTTATTTCTCTGTGTAGATCTAAATTTACATTTGCTATTATTTTACTTCTTCCTAAAGAACTTCCTTTCTTTTAGTGATGACCTGATGGTGATAAAATCTTTTAGCTTTGGTTTGCCTGGAAAATGTCATTATTTCATTTTTATTTTCACTAGATACTTTTGCTGAGTATAAAATTTTAGGTTGACAGTTTTCTTGTTTTTCCTTTTAGAACTTTAAAGATATTGTTCTACTATCTTTTAGCTTGCATGATTTCTGACAAGAAGTGTGATGTAATTCTTATGTTTGTTACTTTTTTCCTCTGGAAAGAAATGGGTATAGCAATCTTTATAGCTCATACAGGGCTTGGAATAGTTCATGTTTTCCTCATCCATGTATATTAGGAATTCTTTCCACTATGGCTGATGGAAGCACAAACTGTTTCCAGCCCTATATGAGTTATAAAGCTTATTCCTTTCCAGTGGTTATTCCCCAGCCATGGGTAGTTTCCTTATACATACTTGCAGATCATTTATCAATTAAAGATTCAAAAAATCCTTCTGTAATCAAGATTTCTCTCTCTCTCTCTCTCTCTGTCTCACACACACACACACACACACACCCCTACATGTGTACTCTCTCTCACTCTTTCTAGTAGTTTCTCCCTGAAAATTCTAGCAAAATTGGCCTCCCTGAAATCTAAACTCTGTCTTCTCAACTCAGTGAAATCTCTGGTCTCTGACTGGGTTTTGCTTCCCTGCACTAGTTTGAAGACCTCTCCAGGAAATGATCTGAAGCAATCATAGTCCTCACCTCATTTGCTTCCTTTCTGTAAGGAATACTGTCCTGCACTATCTGACATCCAAAATCTGAAAACTTTAATTTATTTGGGTGTTTAATTATTTAAAGCAAGAAGGGAAATCCAGTCCTATCATGACCAAATTAAAAATCTCCCCAGGCGGATATTTTAAAACAACAGAACACAAGAAAACATGGACAAAGTAAGATGAAATGCAAATAGAACAACATAAATGATTAATAAACATTGTTGAGTTAAAGTTAACTAGTAATTGACTAAAGACAATTTAAATATTTTATTGGGAGAGAGAGCCCCTGCCTAGCACAGGGTGAAAAGGAAGTATAGTCATGCTAGCAATACCTCTAAGTTTCTGAACATATTGCAACAAAGGAAGGTCTGTGGAAGCCAGTCAGCCAAGATTCTAGTGAAAAGATGAGTCAATAAGCTACAACTATCAAAAAGAAGAAGAGATGTAGGTGCTCATTTATAGGAAAGAGGAAGGTTAGAAGGAAGAGAATTGTGACTTAGGATAAAGTTTTCCAGGGAAAACAGAAATGTCCACAACTTCTGAATGAGATCAAGAATCATGAGATCTGACCAGAAGCTACAGTTCACTGTGGAAGGAAGCTGGCTGAAGAAGTGGAAGAAAGCACTGAAAATTTAAGTGTGTTCAGTCATTAGACCATGGATACCAAATATGTAATATCCCTACTGCCATTTCTCTCTCTCTTATTCATGACAGACATTACTAAACAACTATGGCTCTTGCATCACCAAGCCCAGAGGCTGCCTTTGAACATTTCCATATCATCGTAGGCTGCTTCTACCAATTGATCATGGTTGCCTTCTAAGTGAAAATCCATTTTTCTTACCAGTTTTAGGCACTTTTATGCCATTTTTGTGATAGTCTTGTTCACCTAGTAATAGGGGAAAAATTAAAATATGAATTTCTAAGTAATCAAGCATAAATATGTATATTATTTGGCACTTAATACATATGCATAACATTTATATATGTTTGCATAAATATATAATATTTTTATAATTAAAAACCTATTAGGATCAAATGAGATAAGAGGTTGGAGAATGCCCTGAAAAGAGCAAGGTTGTGTATTTTAGAAGACAACACCATGGGACCTCTGTCATTTGTCATCTGCTAAGATTCAGGAAATCTGTGATTGATCTTTCTGGATTTCTGATAAAATTTTGTATCTTCTCCATGTCTAATCCCCTCCACGGCTATACATAGGATGATCAACTATCCTGGGCTGCCTGCGATAAAAAAGAGCTGTAGGATGTGGGACTTTTAGTACAAAAACTGGGAAAGTTCTAGGCAAACTAGGACAAGTTGGTCACCCTAGATGTAGGGAGGGAACAAATCCAACAGTTCTCACCTTCCTGGGATACAAGTCATGGAAAACTTGGGATCCCAGAGGGCACTGGTTTTTATCACTGTCCAAACCTAGGCCCCCAGATCCTCTTCTTTCCTACAGGATCCCAGAAGGGATTTCACACCACATCCCCACTCTGCTGCTGCTCCGGCCCTCCCTCCGTACCCTCCTTCCCTCAGGTATGTTTTGAGCCATAGAAGGTCTCCTGCTCCTCCCAAGTCTAGAGTGTCTTCCCCCGTCAACCAATGAATACAGCTCTTTTCACCCTCCAAAAATCAGCCAAGTTCTCCTTGTTTTTTACCAGCCTTTCCTCTCATGATTCTACTCACCTCCTCTTCCACAACACTCTTTAACAAAGCAAAAGAGAAAAATAAATGAATAAAAATTTTAAAACAGAGTGCCTATTTTGTAACAGTTCCTGAGCTGGCTGCTTAGATACGGGGCACAAAGATAAATAAAACACAGCCCAACCCTTAAGGAGTTCAGGGTTAGAAGCATGAGGGAGGAGAGGAAGATGGATGGTACGTAAGCAATTATAATAAAATATTATAATAGCTAATATTTATTGAGAGCATACTTTTGTAGCAGACACCGTGCTATGTGCTTTAAATGCATTATTTCTTTTAATCCTCACAGTAGCCCTAGGAGATAGGTGTACTAGTATCATTATTCCTCATTTTCTACCTGAGAAAGCTAAGGCTTAGGCTGGTTAAATCATTAGCTCACAGTGATAGCAAGCGCTGGAGCTGGATTCGAACCTCAGCTAACCACAAAACTCATTCTGTTAACCACTGTGTTCTACTAGGATGCAATCCAAACAAAATGTTGTGAAGACTCAAACGGAGGGAGAATGCCCTCTCTACCTGGTAGAAGAGCAGTCAGGAAGGCGCCACAGAAGTGACTTTTGAGTTATATCTTTAAGGATAGGAAGTTCACCAGATGGACAAGAGGGGGAGACAAAGGGCATTGGCTCACGAGAGAGCTCGTAATATTCAGAGGAAAAGTGATTTTCTAGCACAATGATTTTAGCCATGGATGCATATGGGGAGAGCTGCATCAAAGGGCCAGGGGTGAGGGACAGAAGTCAGATCTTGAGTGCTTTCTTGCTAGGGTGCTTTCTTCTAACCCCAGAAGTGATGGGGAGCCATGGAAGGTTTTTAGGCAGGAGAGCCATACGACTGGCTTTAGAAAAGTCACTGTGGCAGTGATGGATTTAGGGTGGGGGATCTGAAAGCTGAAACAATTAGCTAAGGAAGGGCCAGTGGGATTAATGACAGTTAACAGATTCAAGAGAGATTTAGTAAGGCTGGGCCTTGTGCCTGATTGGCTTTGGGGAATGAAAGTAGGAAAGGTGGAAAGGCAGGATATGGGGAATAAGAGAATTCCTAGCCTAAGAGAATAAGTGAATGGTAGTGTCATTTGATGTGAGATGAACAGAGGAGAAGCAAGCTTAGAGAGAAAAGTGGCACTGGTTTGAGGTGTCTGTGAGATATCCAAATGGAGATATCTAACAGGCAGTTGGATATAGAGTAAGAGCTCAGGAGATAGGGTGGAACTGAAATCACCTACCTAGTATAAGATCCTTGGGAACATTTGAGTGGTGCACTCTCATGTCCCACTTTGAAGTGCCTCATCATGAAATACCAATCAAGACCCCAAGAACCTTCTCCCATCACCACATTTTTCTTATCCTTCCAGATGGCCAATGAGGAATGGAGAACATTCACTTAAGCCCCAAAGTCTTACTTAAAACTTTGAAGAAATTCCTCCAGAATTCTAGAGGCCATAACTATGGTACCTTCATTTCCCTGCATCTTCACATGTTTCTAACAATTTTTTAGTTAGAAAAAAAGTAAGTCAAGGGTAATGAACATGGATTCAGCAATTATCTAAGCAAGGGACCACCCTGTGCATGGGCACTTTCCATGAGTTAATTCAAGCAGTCCTTACAGCAGTCATGCAGTCTTACTTTCCCCATTTTGTAGATCAGAAGTTTAAGACTCAAAGAGGTCTCTTGGCTTCCTTAATGCCACAAAGCAAATAGGTTACTCAGGCATGTTTTGAAGCCAGATCGACCTCATCCCAAGGCCTTAGCCATGACAACATGACTCCCAAATGTCTGCCACAAAGTACTGCTGGTCTACAATAAAATGAGCCAAATGTCTTATACTCTTGCATGTCTGTTAAACACCTTTTCTTGAGATAGACTTTTCTTTGAAATCATGCCTTTCCCATGGGCAGGAAGCATTAAAACGATTCTGCTGCAATACGGTTGTTTGATTCCTTTTTGCTTCATGTCCTTACTTGGCAAAATAAAAAGCTGCCAGCTGGCTGGGCATGGTGGCTCATGCCTGTAATCCCAGCACTTTGGGAGGCTGAGGCAGGCAGATCACAAAGTCAAGAGATCGAGACCATCCTGTCCAACATGGTGAAACCCTGTCTCTACTAAAAATACAAAAATTAGCTGGGAGTGGTGGCACTAGCCTATAGTCCCAGCTACTTGGGAGGCTGAGATAGAAGAATCACTTGAACCAAAGAGTCGGAGGTTGCAGTGAGCCGAGATCATGCCACTGCACTCCAGCCTGGTGACAGAGCGAGACTCTATCTCAAAATAAATAAATAAATAAGAAAGAAAGAAAAAGTAAAAGAAAAAAAAGTTGGCAGCCTTGTGTTGGTCCTCAAAATATTCTTTTAATATTCCCTGGTCCATGAAGTCCAAAATGTTGGAAACTACTGTAGGACCTCTTGCTGAAACCTTGACGTTTGAAAAAGAGCAAGGATAATCCAGCCCATCATTGTGACTGCATATAGGGGTAGCAGAGACACATGGGATTCTTGCTGTCTTAGTAAGGGCCACTTCATGCCTGCGATTCCAGGGCTCAAACCAAGAATGAATTGGCAAAAGCCTTTATATGCACCAGCAGCTTGCTGTGAACCCCTGAGATTGAAAAAAGCTTATTCTCCAAAGATTTTTTTTTTTTTTTTTTTTTTGAGACAGAGTCTCACTCTGCCTCCCAGGCTGGAGTGCAGTGGCGTGATCTCAGCTCACTGCAACCTCCATTTCCTGGTTCAAGTGATTCTCCTGCCTCAGCCTCCTGAGTAGCTGGAACTACAGGCACATGCCACCATGCTCAGCTAATTTTTTTTGTATTTTTAGTAGAGACGGGATTTCACCATGTTGGCCAGGATGGTCTCCATCTCTTGACCTCATGATCCACCTGCCTCGGCTTCCCAAAGTGCTGGGATTACAGGCATGAGCCACCGTGCCCGGCCCCAAATATCGTTTTATAAATTCCATTCCTTGTTGTTAAGACAAAATGGTGGGAATTAAGAGATTAACATTAACAAGGAATCTGATGATATGCCTTTTATATCCTCTCTTTCCCAGGCAGGTGCTCTACCCAGAGCCCATGGGAAGAGAGGTTTTCTCCAAAATCTTTGAAGTCAAGAAACAGGACTATTTTGGGATTCCAGGACTGAAGGCTCCTTTGCTATTCCCCAGCCGTCAGGTAGGAGCCCCATGGTGCTCTGATTTTTTCTCCTCTGTCTGGCTGTGGCTTTCCGTGCACAAGCTCTTCTCCTCCTTTTCCTCCCTAAAGAAGAGTCTGCATCTGTGGGGAAACATGCAACAACTACTGAGACCTTAAGTTAAGTGCTAGGCACTGTACTTGGCAATTTCAAGCAAGCCATTTCAATTCATCTTTTTTTTTTATTGCTTTTATTATTTCAAAAATAATGTATGCTTATTGTATAAAAATAAAATTTTTTAAACCCTATACATGACCTTGGACAAGTTACATAACCTTCAATTTCCTTGACCACAAAATAGAGACAAGAACCAAACAATATTGTGGGTGAAAATGCCCCCATTTTACCTTCAGAGACAATCATTATTCATACTTTGGTGGATATACCCAAGGCACTTTACTATATGTTTATCAACATTTATTATTAGTAATTTTTATAAGAATGGAATCACATTACACAATTGCTTTGTGGCTTGTTTTCTCAGGAAAATCTTTGCATGTTAAGGTACATATACCTGAGAATCAGGTTTTAGCAACAAATTGGTGGATGGGAAAACTGAGGATCATGGAGTCCAAAAAGTCCAAAGAGTCAGGTAATGGAAGCAAAACTCAAATTTCACACCCTTGCTTCAAAACCCACGTTCTTTCTACTAAATCTCAGGTTCTCAGATAATAAATCACAGTGGGAAGAGGGTCCAACCCCAAACAAGGTGAGACTCTGGGGGCAAAAATCATACAGTCTGGGGATGGTGCCATGTAGTGGCAGCAGGATCTAGAATGATGTCAGAACTGGAGTCAGAAAGCCTCGGTTTTAAGATTGACTTATAGTAGTTTATGACATTAGGCAGTTGAATAACCTATCTCAGCCTCGGTTTGCTCTGCTATAAAATGGAAATAAGAATAGTGTCTGCTTCATAGCATTGCTCTAAGGGTTGAATAAAGAGAACACATGTAAATGGCCTGGTACATTTCTGAAGGTCCCATCATGTATCAGGCACTGTGCTAGGCTTTGGGGATTCAAGGACAAGTGAGACACAGTTCCTGACCTCAAAGGATTGACAGAGAAGACATTTGTGTGCCCCCAAAGTGTCACAAGGGCTGATGTAGACACCTGGTTGGAGGGTCTTTTGGGGGCACAAAGGAGGACAGGTAAGCACAAGCAGAAGGAGGATTTGGATGGTTAAACAACAGAAATTTATCTTGTCACCATTCTGGAGCCTGGAAGTCCAAGATCAAGGTGTGTGCAGGTTTTGTTCCTTCTGATGCCTCTCCTTGGCTTGTAGAAGGTCATCTTCTCTGTACCTTTTCACATCATCTTCCCTCTGTACATATCCAAATTTCCTCTTCCTGTAAGAACACCAGTCATATCGGATTGCAGCCCATCCTCATGATCTCATTTTAACTTCATTACCTCTGTAAAACCGTATCTCCAAGCAAGGTCCTATTTGTAGCCACCGGGTTGGGGGTTAGGACTCTAGCATATGAATTTGGGGGAGGTGGAGGACACATTTCAGCCCATAACAAAGGCACACTCTACACAGACCTTCTGCTGCTAGTTTTCAGGAGTGGTTTGTCTTTCTGGTCAGTGTTGCGGTCTTCTCTCTACCTTGCATCTCACTGTCTGTTTTCACTCTCCCTACCTTCCTCACCCAATTGAGGCAAAGAAAGAACCCTCTAGAGCTTTTAGACTAGAGTATAAAGTATCAAAGTCCAGGTTCTGTACACAGTGGCATCATGGCCAAATCTCATGCCTCCAACCCAAGCTGAAGGAAAAGAAGGAGAGAGTAGACCACTCTGTGTTAGCACTTTACTGTGAGCCTGTGGCTTTCCCGTGCCTTATCTTGTGTGATCGTTACTACAACCCCATTTATAAAGACAGAATCAGAGAAGCCAAGCAATTTACACTGTGTCACAAGGCTGGAACGTTGATGCAGCAGGAATCAAATCCAAGTCTATCTACCTTCAAAGTGTGTGTTATTTATTTACTCCACTTTCCTTGAAGAATTCCTGTCCCTAATCTCCAAGAAATGTAGGTGAATGAGAGAGATTCCAGAAGTCTGGAGCATGAAAATCACTGCCTTCAGTGTAAGTATAGATTCTGAAAATTGTAGACATGAAAGTTTGGCAACTGGAGTTTTCAGAAAATTCACTGAGATGTTCTCTGTTTTCCAACAGCTTCTCTATCTCAACCCAACCCAGTTCCCAATCTCCCCTGAGATAAAGAATCTCAAAGATTGGAGTCATTCTTTGAATGGAAGAGAGGAAAATGCTGCAGGAGCAAACACAAATGTGACAACAGCCCTCTTAAGTGGTCCCCTTCTCTTGCTCACTCTGGTATTTCTTCCCAGAGCAGCCAAAGGGTCTTTCAAAAAGGCAGCTCTGAGCGCCTCACTGTTCTGCCTGAATTCTTCAGTAGCATTGCACTGTCATTCAGAATAAAATGCAAATTTTTCACTATGCTCACCAAGGCCCCTTTGCATTTG
Organism: Hylobates moloch; assembly: GCF_009828535.3. Classification (NCBI taxonomy): domain Eukaryota; kingdom Metazoa; phylum Chordata; class Mammalia; order Primates; family Hylobatidae; genus Hylobates; species Hylobates moloch. The sequence goes on along the minus strand of NW_026652296.1, from coordinate 19,949,388 downwards.
CCCTAGACCCAGCCCCTGTCTTATCTCTCTCTGCATCTCTTTTGATGAACACACAGTCCAGTTATATCTGAGGGCAGGGACCATGCCCTCCCCTGCCAGTTCCTAGAAGAGAGAAGGCACTCAGCAAGAACTGGGAAATAAGTGAATGAGGGGAAAAAATTAATGAACTGCAAGAGAGCAATGTGGGTATTTCTGGCTTAATTGTTCTCCTCCAGGTCATGGCTCAGGGCTGAGAGCCCTTCCACCTGTATCTCTGGCCTTCCCGAGATCCTTAAAGTCCTCTCCACCCAGCCAGCAGATGAAGAAAAAGAGGATGGAGCTTTGCATGGGGAGTTGTAGGGTCTGGAAGCAGTGTACATCACTGCCATCCGTTGTCCATCAGCCAGAATCAGACCATGGCCCCATCTAGCTGCAAGGAAAGCTGCAAGCCTAGGAGATAGAGGAATTGGGACTGGGTAGACACATGGCAGACTCTGGCAAGGCCTCAGCGTTTTCCTTCCACACCCAACTCTCCAAATTCCACAAAAGCCTCCTCAGCGCTTGACCAGAGTGGACTCTTCTTCTCTACCCTGTCTCCTTGTCCACAGCCCTCTAGCCCATTTTCTCTGCATCTTGACCTTTCCCAATGCAAAACTGTTCTTATCTGTGTCATAAGAGGTGGGAGGTAAGGGAGAGAGCAGCAGCATCATTTCCTTGGAGGGCAAGGCATGAACCATCCCCCTCTGCACCCTCCACCTGCCCACTTCCAACACAGCTGTCTTAGTCCATTTAAGCTGCTGTAACAAAATACCATCAATTCGGTGGCTTATAAACAACAGAAATTTATTTCTCACCGTTACGGAGGCTGGGAAGTGCAAGAACAAGGTGCCAGCAGATTGGGTGTCTGGTGAGGGCCTACTTCCTCATTGACAATGCCTTCTCCCTGTGTCCTGACATGGTGGAAGGGGTAAGGCAGCTCTCTAGACCCCTCTTATAAGGGTGATAATCCCATGCGTGAAGCCTCCACCCTCATGACCTAATCACTTCCCAAAGGCTCCACCTCCTAATGCCATCACCTTGGGAGTTAGGATTTCTAAACATGAATTTGAGGAGTGCAGGGACACAAACATTCAGATTGTAGCAGCAGCCAAGTGTCAGGTGGGCACACAGAGGAGTTCTTTGCAGCTTCCCTCACACCAAGGTCTACATGTGTCTAGACCACATCACCAGCCAGACTGGCCACATCAGTGTAGATATGTGTTGCACAAGAATGTCCACTTTCTACCAAGAGGCATGGGAGGTTGGCTGACACCTTCCCCACATGCCCTGACAGCCCCGCCGATAAGAGGGAGCGGAGGGACTGAAATTTCACTTTCTCAGAAACAGCGGATTCAGCAACTGTGGCTGCTACAGGAGACACAGATCTGCACCAGCTTAATTTCTCTCAGCCTTTATCGCTATACACAAAGCAAGAGCTATTACGCCCTGTCCGGCGGCCAAGGACTCACCTCGTCTGGCATTGGGGAAATGATATCTCAGCCTGCAGGGGCCCAGACAGCTTCTTCTTCCAACACTATTGTGGCTGGAACCCTCACCTGCCCAGGGGAAGCTGTTCCCATGCAGGATAGACACCATTCTTGCCATCTGGGGCTCTTGGAGAAGTCTCTTCCAGAAACTGAGCCAGGTTTGGGCCCCATACAGAAGACTGTAACAGGGCTAACGTATTCTGGAGACAAATCCCCATCTCCACACTTGCCTGAGCCCTGAGAAGTTGGGGGGAAAAACATCTCCGGGAGCTCCTGGGATAGTTTGAGCTGCTGCTGAGAAGCAATGACTGCCTTCCAGAGGGGGATTTAGTCTCCACTCTCGGTGATACTGAGTCCGTATTAAAAATGCAAGACTCTATTTGGAGGCTACCAGATCCTGCCAGCCTTGGTTGGGACCCTGAGGCTGGGTGAAGGAAGGTGAGGGGAATCAGGGGACAGGGAGGAAGGATGGTGCTTCCAGCACCAACTGTCCACAGCTGATCTCCTGCCTCCAGGACTCCATCTCCATCTGGGGCTGAGCTTCTGGTTCCTACTGTCACGGCTCCCTGAACAGTCCATATACTGCGTGCAGCTCACCTTTGCCCCAGCCCCTCCTCACTCCCATAATCCAAATCCATCTTCTCCGCCACCACCCTGTTCTTTCCCTACAGCCTGAGAAAGGACCTTCAGTTTACCCGGTCTGAGGCATCCTCCTTCTTATAACTTCAGGCAAGGATCCATAGGGCCTATCTGTTCAAACCCGCTTACCGAGTCCCCTGAAAAGTCCTAAATATTTTTCTTTCTTGATTCCTTTGACAAACCCTCCCTGCACCCCTAATTTGTACACAGCCGCATGCTCAGTTCTGAAGGTAAAATCTACCAGTACCCACTCTCTGCCCTCCACAAGCTCTTAAACTCAAAGAAAGGAGATAAATGCAAAAAAGTGACAATAACGAAGTCATGTTCAATATTTTTTGAGCACCTACTATGAGCGAGACCCTGTAAAATATGCACCACAATATAAAGATGAATATGACTCAGTCTGTGGAGAAGAAACATCAGTACACTATCTCTCACTCTGCTGCAAGTCCATCCCAAGAAACTATGGAGAGCAAAGACCCACGCTTGCTCCAAAACCTTCCAGGGGGTTGTTTGTCTGAAGCATGGAAGACATTTTCTGATGGTTGAGAGCTTTCTAGCAGTGCTGTTGGTGCCTCACTTGTGTCTGTAAACATCAAAGACTTCTTACTGCAAGTACTTGAGATGCTCTCCTTCGCATCTTCCCTGGTAGACCAGAAGTACCAGAGAATTTATGTCCCTCCCACCCCAGACCAGCCCTCAACCAGTGATGGGAGGAAGTTAGCAACTAAGTGTTCCAGCTTAATCCCTCCCGGTGGCAGAGGGCTGGGGAAACTCTGAGGTGTGTTCTGCCTTGCAGTCCCCAGCAAGATGGTGTCCCAGTTGCCCAAAGCAACAACCTGCTCATTAATTCACCTTATATTGGCTTCCATTCCTTCCCTGTCTTACTCAAAACTCCCAACCCATGCTTCGTGAGATCACCTTCCAAATAAACCCCTTGCACCTGAATTCTTCTGTCAAGGGCTGCTGTGGGAGGAGCCCAGCCTAAGGCAGATTCTGAAGGCGTCCCTACATCCTGGTCTCCACCCACATGGTTCTCTGCCCCAGCGGGCTACGTTCTCTTCCTTAAGCACACCAAAGGCATTGCCTGAGCTTGGACAGCACTGTGGATCCAACCTGGAGCCTCCACCCCAGCCCCACCATACACCACTTCACTTGCAAACACTAGTCAAAGAATCCTGTAGCCTGAGAGAGGTGGCTCACGCCTGCAATCCCAGCACCTTGGGAGGCAAAGGTGAGTGGACCACTTGAGGTCAGGAGTTTGAGACCAGACTGCTCAACAAGGTGAAACCCCGTCTCTACTAAAAAATAAAAAATTAGCCCGGCATGGTGGTGATGCCTGCAATCCCAGCTATTCGGGAAGCTGAGGCAAGAGAATTACTTGAACCCGGGAGGCAGAGGTTGCAGTGAACCAAGATCGCCACACCATTGCACTCCAGCCTAGGCGACAGAGTGAGACTCCATCTCAAAAAAAAAAAAAAAAAAAATCCTGTATTTCCTCTAAGGCAAGTTCAAGTTCTGTTGCTTCCACAGAGCCATTCCGGCCACTCCTGTCCTGGAGCAGTAATGCACATGTATATTTGTGTATATTTGTAGGTGTGCACTTATCATCTCTTCCCCATCCCAGCATGCTGAGAGCGCTAACCCTTGCTGCATAGATTGAAGAAAGACACAGGGATAGTTGTGGGGCGGTGGGGGAGGTGGTGAAAATGATGAGAAACATGTGATTTCTTTACTTCTAAAACCCTTTCTTGAGGAAGAGAAAAGGATAGATTTAGGAGAGGGAGAGAAGGGGCCACAGCCAGAAAGGACTCAGTTTGAGAAAGAACTGGGAGGTGGTGTGTGGGTGAATGGGAGATGAGGCGGAGGAAGAGGAGCCAGGGATCATTCTCAGCCTGAAATGATTGGCTTTTGGGGAGAGAATGAATTTTTTTTTAAGTTTTGCCTCCTGTGAAGCCAGCCTCTCTTTTTTACTTTTTGAGGCTTCCATAAAAAGATCCTCTTTATTTGTGGACATTGGCAATGCCACGGTCACAAAACGGGTCAGCTTTATGTGACCCCACATCTTTAAATCTTTAAATGGAGGTTATAATCTCTATTTTCACCAGAAACAGAGGCCCGATCTTCCCCAAGTTCCTAATGACTTCACCGTCCAATTGTCCTGCCTCCCTGTTTCCTGAGCTGAGGGAGAGGAGGGGCAGTGGGTGTCCTGGGCGCATGTCCATTCTCCTCAAGCCAGAGCCAGCGATGCCCACACCCTCCCAGCGCCTGGTCCCAGCCCTCTCCCACCTCACCCTGAGTCTGACAAGCCACCCTAATGGATTGACTGTGGCCTCTGCTGGAGGGGCTAAATATAAAACTTTCCTGCGCTCCTCTTGTCAAAGTTAAAAGCTTTTCATGTCTGTGTTAATGTTTTTTTCTGTCTGCTGGCTCCAGTGACAGATGCAGCATCTTGTGCTGAGTAACTGGAGAGTGAATGGCTGGCAGGGGCCGGGGAGGTAGCGGTAATTTATCTCCAAGAGTTTAAGCAGGATGACATGGCTGGGAACAGAAGCGGGGTGAGGCTGTCACCTGATTACTAATTCCAAGATTTCTCCTCCAAGAGGGAAAAGGAGTGAGCGAGGATGAAGGGTACAAAAAGCAAATCAATAAACAGGTTAGCGTCTGCGTCATTATTAACTCTCAGCCTGTCAGCACCCCATTGAAGCGATCGCTTGAGGCGGCCTCAGATTTAATGGTCAGTGCAATAGATTTACTGTAAATGTTATCAGAGGCAAGGGCAGGGGCAGGGGGCTTGAGGAGGCCTTCACTGACAAATCATTGGATTGCACCTGGATGTATGAAGCCATTTCTGAACAAGCAGAAATAACCTAGAGCTTAGGTCCTGGGTGGCGTTTCCTCCCTCGGATTTAAATGCTGCTACTCGCCTTTCTCTGTATTCTTCGCTTCCAGAAGGTTCAAACAGCCAGGTTTCCCCTAAATCTTTCCAGGGGCCTCATCTTCTGGCCCTCAGCAAATCTGAGAAAGGTCAGGCAGCAAGTCTGCACCAGGAGCCTCAGGGATCCAGAGAGATCAGTGAGCCAGGAAAGAGCCCAGACCCAAGAAAGGCAGCCAGCCAGGAGTCTGAGGCTTCGCTGCAGCAGGTGAGATGCCTCTGAAAGGTCAGTCCTAAAGGAAGCATTCCCCGAGCTCAGCATCTAGGGACTGGGGGCGCCTTCTTGAGGTTCCTCCTGACCTTTTCAGTGAGCCTCTGGAGCCTCTTCCTCTGAGCCTCTCACCTGCTATGCTTACTAACAACAAATACTGGTGGGAGGGCTTTTGACTAAGATCGTTCATCAGATTTCAGGTTGCTATCCTACCCTCATGCCAGGAGTCATGGCAGAACAAGAATCCAGAAGCAGGTAGAGACAGCAGCCAAAGAGCATAGTAAGGTAGCCTACTGTTTTCAAAAGCAGGGCCACTCTGTACAGTTGTTCAGGCTGTACACTACACAAGTCTAGGGGATGTCATTCACAACAAATCTATGGGAATGGTACTCTTTGGAGCTGTGCAGCATGACAACTTCATAGGCACATGCAACAGTCCCAACAAAGAGGCAGTGCCAGGTGGACAATGGAGAGAAGCAATCTACTACAGAAGCGAACACTGAGAATCTTTCCAGTAGATTCCAGTTGAAATCAGAGGGGACAAGACAAGTTGCCAGGCATAGGTTGTCTAAGCAGTTGGGAGGGTTTTCACAGTGCCCTAGGAACTTGGACCATTGAGAACCGTTTCTGCTGACACTTGAATGAGAAAAACCCTGTGGAAACATTAGGGAATGCAGATTTTGTCTTAGCTACACTGACCATAATCTTTCAAACCAAACACACAGGATTTTTGTGCTACTGATGGTGATGAAAAGCTTGGATACAAAAATACTCTGCTGTCTCAGGCATTGAGATTGTTCCCAGGGTCAGAGGCAGAACACATGGCATCGGGACTCTCAGAAGTAACACAACGAGATGGAGTCAAGGAAGGGGCCGGCTCAAGACCCTCTCTCTCCTCAACTCAGACTTGGAGCAGACAAGGCTGGTCTTAGCTTGAGATCCTCCCAAATGGAGTCCCTAAGACCAGGCCTTGGAAGGCGGTCTCTTGTCTGGCAGGTGATCCCAGAAAGCAAAAGTGAGAGAGAAAAGCCAGCTAAGGGCAGGTTGATGGTTATGCCCAGGGCATTATTCCCCAATACACACTTCAAAGTGGGGCCTGTTGGAGGCTGAGCAAGTTCCTCTGGGACCAGGGAGAGCCCCCAGGCATGGGAAAAAAGAGACACAGAGGCTTAAGAGATAAAGGGAACTGTCTGCAGCAGCAAGTGGATGCGGATATGGGGGGGACCACGGGTATCTGAGGAGAAGACATCAATCATATCTTCTATAGGACCCAACCTCAGCATCCACCAGGCCTGCCTGACCACCCGTCCTGTTCCTCTGCTGCAGAAACACCAAGTGCCTTGGAAAACCATGGCTCTGTTTCAGTTCACCAGCTACCATCTCCCGTGGAAACAGCCAGGTGAATCTGAAATTAGAGCCAAGTATGCCTTGAGGACTTTCCAGCCAATCTGATGCCAACAAAGATCCTTTGTCAAGGACTGGCCCGTAGTGGCAGGCTTGGAGACATTTCTTTGAGGCTGGGGGGTACAAATCCGTAGCTATGTATGCATAACCATTTATGTTGATGGTCCACTTGTGAGGTCGGTGTTGTGATCTACTTTTTCCTAATAAAGACACTGGGGTCCAAAGAGATGAAACGATGTGTGACAGGGCACACCTAGGGGGCTTCAGTCAGGACCCAGTGGCACCCTAAACCTGCTTCCAGGGTGAAAGTTACCAGTAGCACTAGACCCTTGAAAGCCACCTGGGGATGGCTATAGCCCAAATTATATCCCTGCAGGCCTAGGAGTGGGGATCACTTTCCTCTGTTGCTCATCTCCAGTGGTCTCAAATTCCCTGTTGGGAGTCTCAACTCTTCCCTCAGTGAAACCAATTCCCTGTCTTAAATTCCTCAGCGCTTTTGAACCAGAGTGTTTGAAATCCCTAGAGTGATTTCTGCTCTCCTGTGTGGCTCCTGGATGATTCCCAGCCCTGTCTAAACTATTGCCCTGCCCCAAAATGTTACATGCCCTTCCTTGCTTAGCATGATCACTGTCCAACATTCTATATGTTTTACTGATTTCTCTCATTTATTTTCTATCTCCCTCACTAAAACAAGACCAGGAACTGGATGCAGCGGCAGTAGTAGTAGCAGCAGTCCCAACTACTTGGGAGGCTGAGGTGGGAGGACCACTTAAGCCCAGGGATCCAAGACAAGCTCAGGGAACATAGTGAAGCCCTGTCTCAAAAAAGGCAAGACCAGGATTTTCCTCTGTTTTGTTCACTGCTATATCCCTAGAACCTTAAACATTCCCCCAGCACACAGAAGATGTTCAAAAAATATTTGTCAGATAATTAAATGCACAACATACTGGATACTCCATTTTGGACCCAGACTGGAACCTGGGTGCCTCATGCAGGTTCCCCTTGCTGACTCACTGCCCAGCCCAGCTGCCCCTCTGTCTCCATGCTCTGGAACTCCACGCCCAATGCCAGTCACCCACCTATAGTCTCCTGACACGCCCAATCTGTGTAGGAGTGCAGTCAGGGGGACTCACCAGGGATACCAGTGACCTTTACCACCCTGCCCTGGAGGAAGCACAGAAAGCCAGAGAGAAACAGGACAGAGGAAGCCCGTGAAAGGCGAGTCAAGCTGCTGGGCTGCTCCAGCCCTGAGGGGCTTGGTGTGTGCACGTGTATGCACATTCTCACATGTGCACACAAACCTAGTGCTATGGTTTGGATGTGTGTGTCCCTCCGAAATGTACATGCTGGAACTTAAATCCAAGGCGATGGTATTCAGAGATGAGGCCTTTGGGGAAGTGATGAAATTGTGAGGGTTCTGCCCTCATGAATGGCATCAGTGCCCTTAGGAAAGAAGCTTCAGAGAGCTGCCTGGCGCTTCTGTCTCTTCTCCATTGTGAAGACACCAAGAGGGTGCTGTCTTTGAGGAATGGGTCCTCACCAGACACCGAATCTGCTGGCATCTTGATCTTGGACTTCCCAGCCTCCAGAACTGTGAGAGAGAAGTTTCTATTGTTGATAAATTATCCAGTCCAACGTATTTTGTTTAAGCAGTGGAAATGGACTAAGACACCTACACACATGCATGTGCACACACACACACCTACACATGTATGCACACATGCACACGCCCACACTTATGTGTGCACACCTACACACATGCATGCATACTTATACATATGCACATAGCTACATGTGTGCACCTGCATACATGCACGTGTGTGCACACATGTGTGCCATTCAATACATACACATGTGCACACATACCATGGGTTGCATGTGAAGAAGATGAAGGAAGAGATCTAACCCCCTCTCCACAGTCCTGTGACTTACTAGGAGCTGTTGGAGGCAGGTAGGAAAACCTCTTCCTCTTTATAGATTCACTGTTCTGACTCTGAAGATTAACGTAAATACTCTGGCAGGGGGTCATATAGCTGTGGCTGGTGTACGTGTGCTTGTGTAGATGGGGGTGTGTTTAGGTGATATGTATGTGATATGTCTGTTTACATCTGTGGTATGTTTGTGTGTATGGTGTGCATATCTATGTGGGTAGGGGTGTGTGTTTGTGTACTATGTATAGTTGTCATATGTGTCCACGTGTGTCTCTGTGCTTGTGTGCATTCAATGTGCATGTTTGTGTGGTTTGTGTGTGGTGTGTGTGGCATATGTATATGTGCTTGGTCTAACACACAGAAGTACCTGCCACTCATAATGAAAATAACAAAGGAGACCCCACTAGGACAGCCCACCCAGATGAGGACAGAACTGGGCCCCCAAAGCACGCCCAAATTGTTCAGTGAGAACTGGAGCATTCAAGGCCATCACTGCTGACTAAAGCCGCCAGGGGAGTTACTCCCTCAGACTCAGTCTGGGGGAATAAACTCCAGGGAAAGGGGATAGGGCCTAAAGACAGAGTGGGTGAGGGTGTCTGAGAGGTGGGTGGAAAGTCACTCAGGGAACCTACAAGAAGATGGCTCTCTGGAGGAGAGGGCACGCCCACAGAGGCCCACAGGGGACCCGATTCAAAGGCACTTCTCCAGAGCTTCTCTCCGGAAGTGGGACAGAGTGGCCCTTGGTGAACCACCTATGTAACCCTCCTCTCATAATTCCTCTAAGGAGCAACGCCACGCTGGCCTACTCTAGTGGGGAAGGTGAGGGGAGCTGGCAACAGAGAAGTAAGGCCCACTGCAGCCCCCACTCCCTGCCAGCACCCAGGCCAGAGCATCCCTGGAGGGGACGGTGTCCGGGGGTGCTGCCCCACACAGATGAAGGGTGCCCATTGCGAAGCTGGGAGGGGTAGGGAAGAAGGCAGACCCACGAATAACTTGGGTGGAAGGACTGTAGGACCCGAAGTTTGGCCGACATATGAAGCCGAGGAGTGTCTCCCAGGGGACAGTGAGCTGCAGGGGAGTGCCGGAAGTGTCAGACAAGGTGACCTCCTCCCCCATCTGGCACTGGTCTCCTTATGGGCCCAGAACCCCCGCCAGCCTCCCCTCCTGAGTGGGGCAGCGGCTGAGCCAGGACATCCTTGGGGGATGTGCCAAACAATTACTTTCCTTATTGAATATCTGATTAATTATTCAGGAGCTGAATCAATTATTCATATCTCATTTAAGCAAGGGGGGAAAAGCCACTGCCCCTTGAAAGAAGCTTCTCAGCGCCTCCCAAGGCCCTGGGGACAGAGTCATCAGCGGGAGAAATTGTCACAGCAGGAATGCGTCACTGGCGTGGCTGCTGCAACCACCACGGGCCTCCTCCTGCACACACCGTCACTTGTGCATGCACACACCTGCTCACACTTACACACACACACACACACACACACTGAGCACTCAGATACATAAAAGGGAAGAAGTGTGGGATCACACAGAGGAAAAGCCAGTCCCTCAGTCCATCAGGGAAGGTCCCCAGTAAAAATGACATTTGAGTTACGACTTGTCAGAGGAAAAGACAAAGTGGGGAAGGGTAATCCAAACATAGGGAACTGCAGGAGCAAAGGTCTGGAGGTGTGGAAGAGCACCAGGCACCCGAGGGCACTGGGATGGGAGAGGGATGGTGGCAGAGAGCAGAGACTGGATGACTCAGAGCCTGGGCTTGCCCAGTGGGGAGCCAGTGAGAATGTGGGAGTGCCCCTATGGGACACCATGGCTGAAATGGGCTTGGGGGGCCTGGGAGCCCACTGGGGGAAAAGGGGTCCCACTCCAGATACTGGTTTACAACCTCCTCACCTGGCTCTGACCAGGGCACCCCTTGGCAAGAGGCCAAAGACCATCTCTGCGGGCTCATGAACCATGAGGCTTTTGTAAGTGGCAGGGGCTTCGCCATTTTTCCCTCCAAGGTTTCCCAATCCAAGCGGAAGGTGGGCTGGGGTTGCCCCAACCAAGGAGTGAGACTTGCTGACCACGTTCTACGGATGGAGAAACTGAGATCCAGAGAGGGGAACGGGCTGAGCCTCAGTGACCCAGAGCCAGGACCAGAACTCAGGCCTGCAGCCCCCAGGCTTAGTGGTACAATGCAGGCTGGGAGGGTCTGTGACTGCCAGCCCCACCTCAATCCAGGCCCGCCCTGAGCCCTCAGATGGAGGCTCTGTGCAGGTACCTCTGCAGGAAGGTCTGAGCAGGGTAAAGTGTTGCCCACTCCCACTCTGTCTGTCCCTTTACGCCTCTTCTTCTCTGTCTTTACCTCTCTCTTTGTCCCTTGCTCATTTACTTGCTCTGTGTGTGTATGGCAGAGGAGGTGGGGTGGGGGTTGACTTTCTCTCTCTCCACTCTGTCTCCGCTTCTCCCATCTTACTGTGTCTTCATCTCTCTCCTACTTTCTGTCTCTCTCTTTCTCACTCTCTTTTTTCTTTCTCTCTCTTTCCCTTTCCTCTCTCTCTCTCATTCTCTGTCTCTCTGTTACCCATCTTTGCCTTTCTGTCTTTCTTTGTCTCTCTCACATTCTCTATTTTTCTCTTTCCCTGTCTCCCTCCCTTTTCTCTCCTCCCACTTTCCTCTTTCTCTTTCTTTCTATCCATCCCAAGGCTGGTCCAGGGCTGGGATGCAACCTCTTCCTTCCCCCAGCCCTTCAGCCTGACCAGACCCAGGCGCCCCACACCCACTAATCAAATCTGCGACCTGATTCAATTACACCCAGCAAAAATGCAGACGTGTAACCTTGTTAATATCACGTTTATTAGAGGGAGGGGAGGAGAAAATTAAGATAGACTTCGTGTTGCTGCTAATTAGAAAAATTGAGACTTTACATCTGCGTAGCGCTGAGCAACATGTGGTGGTAACAGATGTGGGCTCATTACACAGCTGCACGGGGCGGGGGTGGGGGCGGCAGGGTGGGGGTGTTGTGTGGAAAACGTTCCCAAGCCAGCAGCATTCTCGAGCTGTAGCCTCCTCCACCCAGCGACCCAGGCCTGATGACACCCTTAGGAAAGGCCAGGACCCAGGAGAGGAAGCGTGTGGGACAGCGGCTGAGAACTCTGCGCTGGGGTCAAACCCTAACTCTAGCCTAGATTAGCTGTGTGACTTGGCCCAGCCCTTAACCTCTCTGTGCCTTGGGGTCTTCATTTACAAAATGATACTATGGGCCCAAGCCTCACGGGGGTGCAGTGTGGGAGGATGAAATGGAACAAAGCAAGTCACGTGCTGAGCACAGGGTTTGCACATGCCCAATTCAAATCATGGGTCCCTGAGGCCAGCTGCAGTGTGGGGGGCCAGCTGTGCTATCACAGTCATTGTCCAGCCCCCACTCATGAACCTCACCACCCTAACCCTAACAAATGCCAGTAGGAGCCATGGCTCAGCCTCTCATCCCCTGCGGGCTTCATGGATCTGAAACAGCCCCATCTCAGAGCTCTTCAAGCTTGGATCCTGGATTTCACTTATGGGGGAACCACGAAGGAACAACAAGATGCAGTGAAACCCCTACTTCTGGGGGCCCGTGGTGCCCCAGACCTACCACGGGAGGAAGTGGAGGCTGGAGATGGCACGGGACAGGGTTGCCAGATAAAGAAAAAAAAAGGAAAAAAAAATACAGGGTGTCCAGTTAAATTTGTATTTCAGATAAATAACAAATTACTGTTTAGTGTATGTTCCATGCAATCTTTGAGACATACTTATGCTAAACAATGATTCATCTGAAATCCAAATTAACTGGGCATTGTATATTTTCTCTAGCAAACCCAAGTGGAGTGTCTGGACATGCTGGAGATGGGAGAGCACCCAGGGGTCCCTTGAGTCCCCTGGACATGGGCAACCAGCCATGGATGGGGTGGGGAGAGGACTAGCAATCTCTCCCTCCTTGTGCCAGCCCTAGGAGAGCAGCCCAGGCCCACTCCCTACCCCCCAAATCCTCCATCAGAGCCAAGTGGAAAAGGACTCTGGCCCAGCTCACTGCACCCCAGATCCCTTCAGATGTTTGGTTCTTGGGACTGGCAGGAGCCCAGCTTCTACCTGCAGGCCAGCGTGGCAATCAGAGCCATGACAGAGGAAGCGTGGAAGTTCAAGAAATGTTGCCTCCTTGTCCCCCTCTGCCTCTCCCAACCTCCATGGCAAACTCTTCTGGCCTTGAGTCCCTTAATGGGGCATCCCTAAAGGCAGCTAGGAGCACAGGCCCCACAGAGCTCCTTCGGGGCTCACCATCCTATATATCTGCAGGCCTACACAGAAGGGACCCGCAAAAGCAAAGGAAGATCCCTTCCATGAACTATGAAAACTTCAGTGCTGAGGGGTCTCAGGGGAAGACAAAAGCTTCCCCCTACTTCCCCCCAGGCAGGGCTTTCCAGGCCTCCCAGCCTCTCTTTCCAGATTAGAGTCATAGCCAAAGGGCATGAGACGTGAAGCCAGGGAGTCAAGGGAGTGCCATGGCTGAAGCCAGATGGCGATGTCAGGCCAGGGTGGGGAGGCTCAGGGTAGGGAGGCTCAGGGTAGGGAGGCTCAGGGTAGGGAGGCTCAGGGTGGGCTTCCCCTGGATGTGTCTGTGAGGTGGTGGGCAGGGGCTGCTTAGGCAAAAGTCTCCCAAGGGGGGCCACACCACAGTCAGCCCAAACTAGTCCTCCACAGACACAAACTGAAGAGCCTGGGACCTCTCCATAGGGGAGCCCTGTCCTGGGCCCAGGAGGGGCTGCTGAAGTTTATTTACTATGTCTTGTACCCCCCAGATTCTAACACAGGGTTTCATTTGGCAAGCACTTATTACATGCTGAGCACTGTTTTAAGGATTTGACAAATATCCACTCATTCGTTTTCCTAACAACTGCTGGTGGCTCTCCGCTTGCCCCACTCCCACCCTGCACCCAGCTCTAGTTTCTGACCTTCTCTGTCGTGTTCCATGTTCTTTGCAGGGGAAGCTGACCTCTACCTGCTGCATCACCCCCGACTCCCTCACCCCCAGCTTTAGTTTGGGTTCTGGGAGCCCACCAGTTGTGACTCTAGCCATGACTGCATTTCTCTGTGGCTGCATATCTGAATGGGGCACGGAGGAGGGGTTCCAAAACTCCACTCTCTTAGACCTCCTGAAACAACCTTTCCTTCCCTTGCCCCTTCAGTCTGGCAGGAGGAGGTGGTCATCCGTTTTCTGCTCTTGCTAACCAAGGTATGCCTCACCATACCTTTCTATTTCCTTAATTTGCCTTAATTTGAAAATAGTCCCTTTATAATGTTCTTTTTAGAGAAATCCTTTTGGATGTGCCAGTTGTTTCCTGCCAAAATCCTGACTGATCTAAGAATCCTATGAGAGAAGTTACCATTATCACCCCCATTGAGAAGATGAGAAACTCAGACACAAAAAGTTCAATAACTCACCCAAGAGCACACCAAGAGGTGACCACTCCTGGTCACCTAAAACCCAGTTTCTTCTCCCCACACTCCCTTGGAACCCTCCACACACAGGCTTTGTCCCTAGACTCCTTGGGTCCCTCTCTCACTCCAAAGGGCTGGGCTTCCAGCTGTCAGGTTTAGACCTTATCGGATCATTGAATAAATGAGAGCCCAATCCCTGGAGCAGGAAAGGCTTGGAAGATAAGATGCCACTACCTTATGGAGCTAGGACAGTGTAGGCCCAGGCCCCCAGCCTCAGAATGAGGATCATAATGCCTATGACCAAGTTGGAGTCTAAGAGAGCCTTGTGAAAGGCCTGGCCAGCCACATGGTGATTCTTAACCGTTATTTTAAATCAGTAGTTCTCAACTAGGGCAGTTTTGCTCCCTGGAAGACATTTGGCAAGGTCTAGAGACATTTTTTATTATCAAAACTGGGGAGAGAAGATGCTACTGGCATCTAATGGATAGAGGCCAGGGATGCTGCTAAACATCCTACCATGCACAGGACAGTCCTCCACAAGGAATTATCCCGCCTGAAATGCCAACAGTGCCAAGGTTGAGAAACTTAGGTTACAGAATCTCAGGACTCATAGAGAACATTTGTTCTATTACATCTATTACAGATGAAGACACTGAGGACCCAAGAAGACCTCAAAGTCACTGCCAAGTTAGAAATAGCTAGTATCCAATTCCAAGTCCATATTTACCTCCAGAGTCTGGTACAACACAGAACAGGTGCTTGGCTTGACCCAGCATCTGGCTGCTTCTAGAAGGTCCTCAGCTTGTCATCAGCTGCCTCCGCCAACCAGGACAAGGTGAGATCTGGACGGTGGGTCCTAGGGACTTTCTTCCCCCGGAAGATCTGAATGAGTCCAGAGAGCTTTCCTTCGGTAACCTCTCCCCTCCCTTCAAGAGCTCTTATCAAGAGCACACACACTTTCAGGCACAGCCTGAGCTGTGGCTACTTGGTTAATAGCCACAAGCTCATCCATAGCCCAGTTGGCCTCAAAGGGATCCCCTTGCAAAGCCCTGAATTTATTCTGACAGTGCTGCCAGTGGCCTTCGGAGTTTTACAGGAGGCCTTGTCAAGGGCAAACATTGATCCTTTGAGAGGTGATGTGCCTTTGGAAACAGCTTCTGGCATTTAGTATGGTGAGCTCTATGGAGTACAGACTAGATCGGTCCTTCTCTGAAAAGTTCTAAGAAGGAGCCATATATGAAGGTGAAGGTTTTGTAAAGTGTTTTGGAGGTGCTGATAGGGACCTAGGGTCACCCCTGGCTGGGACCACAGGCACAAGATCCCATGCTAGGGATAGGGCCAGAGAACCAAGAGTGGAATGGGGACTCAGATAAGCAGAGCCATTACTCATTGGCCAGAAGCAGAGTGTGCCAAAGACCAGCCCCCAAACCACCCACTCAATGGAAGCGAGAGGCCAGATATCCATGGCTCAGGCTGTGGCCAAGAGTAAGACCAGAATCTAAAGGACAGTTGAAACTTTGAGGGCCATCCAGCATCCATTCTCCTTTCTTTGAATAATGACATCAAAGGATTGCCTTTCATGGAAGTGTGTAAGAAGTGGAATCAAAGGCCAAGAAGTCTTTAACGAAGGAACTACTTGCAGAGGTGCAGACAGTGTTAAGGAAACCAACACTGGCCCAAAACTAGCCCTAGTGGCAAGCAGTTACCACCTGTATTAGTCCATTTTCATACTGCTGTGAAGAAATACCCAAGACAATCATGGCAGAAGGCAAAAGAGGAGCAAAGGCACATCTTACATGGTGGCAGGCAAGAGAGCATGTAAAGGGGAACCACCGTTTTATAAAACCATCAGATCTCATGAGACTTATTCACTATCAAGAGAACAGCAAGGGAAAAACCCACCCCCATGATTCAATTACCTCCCACCAGGTACCTCCCATGATACATAGAAATTACAGGAGCTACAATTCAAGATGAGATTTGAATGGGACACAGCCAAACCATAGCACCACCCTTAGGGCTGAAGGGAGAAATGAGACTATGGAGAGAGCCTGTCCAGCAAGATACAGAGTCAGATGGGGTCAATGACTCTAGAACCAGTGCAACACCAAGCAGGAAAGGAGTAGGGAATAAGGACCCCATCGTCTCTCTTCTTCCACCCTCTGATCTCCTGCCAATACCTCCCATCGGCCAAACTCAATGGGAAGCCAGAGGGCAAGTCCAGGGGCAAGTCTTCTGGGGTACAGAGAATGGCAGAGAAACAAACTAGGAAGAAGGGGAGGAAAAATGAAGAATAAGCAGCACATCTGTCCTCTTTGACTGACAGATGGGCAGCAATCCTAAATGAGGCTAATTAGACCTTGCTCTTCCATGATTTTTAATCCCAGCCAATAAGATAGAAGAACAGTGGGGTGGGAGGTGGGAGATAATCCATTTATTCCCAAAGCAGTGCCCAAACTACAGTCCACAGAGTGGGTATGGTGAAAGGATGCCAGCCAAAAACTCTCATCCTGTCCTATCCATTCTCCACCTTCAGTACCAGGTAGAGCTTGCCATGAGCGAGAGATGTCTTGGAGCAGCTCCCGGTGATGGCTTTATAACAGGGTCACTTGGACACCTTAAATCACACTAATGAACCGTGAGAACCCCCTGCATGGGGTACTGGGAGGAGACCATGCCATTGCAATGGCCAGAGGGGAGACCTTTTTATTTCATTTCCCCAGAAACTACTCGATAAATGCTTTTAGCATCTTTTTTAAATAAAAAAGAAATGAAATGTAAGGGGCATATTAGCACTGCTCCCATTTTCAATTAGTCCAAATGATCATGTTAAAAGCTATTAATAAACCACCACAAGTGGAGGTCACTGGTGGAGGAGTTCATCAGGGAGAAATTGGCAGCCCACAATGGAGTCTTATGCACTGCTGAGGTCTGTCCTCCCTCTCCTCGCCCACTTTGCCTCCAAAGCCTCTGCCATGAGACCCACTACATTCCCACGATGTAGGGAAGGGCAGAACTAGAGACTGGAAAAATCTGCTAAGATCTGAGCACCATGACTGCTCAGGCCTGCAAAGACAGAAGACCCTGGTTGGAAGTTAAATAATTGGCTGATTCTATCAGTTTTATCAGGCTCAGGTCATCCTTGGTGGTCCTACACAGTCTGTGCTGAAAAGGATCCTAGGAGTTTTGTCCCTGATGGGGAAATGTGGCTTGATTGATTAGTGATGTCTGCCAGGGCAATGACTTAGAAGGTGGTGGCATGCTTGTCCTGCATCCACCATGCCTGCCTAACCCTGGTGGGAGAGGAACTCCCAACAAATGGACAAATGGACTCCCTTTGGTCCATTTGCTGTCCAAAGGCCAGCCCCCAAGCCACCCACTCAAAGGAAAGGAGAGGCCAGATTCCAACTATGCTCCAGTGAGCCAAACTCTTCCTACCTGCCTCCTTTCGTCCAGAGCCCTGCTTCTGGGCAGATAGGGCCATGGGACAGGGACCTGGACTCAGCATTTCTTCTCAGCACACACCTGAGCACAAAGACTCAGTTTTATTGTTCCCAGCTATGCCAGAACTAAGATAAGGGATGGGACCTTTTTATCCTTTGTCCCAGAGACTTTCAGGCCAGGATTGGTACTAACCTTCTCTGGTCTCCACTGGTATCACACTCTGAGTTCCGTCTTCCCTGACTCAGGCAAGGGCTCTCCATGTTTCCCTGTCTCAGAATGATCTCCACAGAGCACAGCCCTGGCCCTGAGCCTCTCCTGCTCCTGCTGAAGGCCTCCCATGGTTCCCCAGTGTCTCCACATAAAGTTCCCCTCCCAGCCTCACCTCTAGTCTCTCCCCATGCTCACCATGCCTTCCAGTCACTCTGCACTCCCTGCATTCTCTGACAATGCCATGCGTGGAGACGCCTCCAAGCCCTTCGCTTGGAACACCCCTGTCCCCTCCACCCTGACAGCTAACTCCTGCTTATCCTTGAAGGTCCAGCTGAAGAGATGACCTGCTCCCCCATGACCACTGTGATGCCCTAAGTCAGCACAAGCTGCTATCTGGGCTTCCAAAGCCCCTCATACCTGGATCCTCATTGTCCATTTGCAGATCTTCCTCACATGACAGTGGTGAACGACACAGACCACACCGTCTCATACAAAAAGGGCAGTAAATTCCCCCACTGGATCCCAGAGGCAAGGCCTACACCGACCCTCACCCCCTGTCTCCCACACCCACCCAGGTGGGGACCCAACAAGAAGGGACACCAAAAGGACCCTAATGGTTCAAAGGGAGGTTTCAGAGGTCTCCCTAACTGGGACCACAGGGGCATTTTACCTGTTGTCCTTTGGCTACACCCCTAAAAAGGAAGAAGTCACCCCTGTGGTCTGGACTCAAGCTCCACAGTCCCACACCCCCTTCTCCATCACTCACTCTACTTGTCAGAACAGAAAGCTGATTCCAAAGCTGAAAGAAGAGCTGCCCATGGGCCAAAGCCTGGGGACTAAGATGGAAGTAGATGGCCAAGCAGTGTGGCCCCCAAAAGGGACCCAGCCTGAGATGGACAAGAGCCCCATTTCTGATTCCTAACAACTCCCACTCCCACCCCATGATTGATGGTGAGCAGATGCATCCTGCCCCCTCCCCTCTCCTCCTGTGGAGGTTTTTTTGTTAGGTTTTGCTAAAGCAACCTGCAAATTAATTTAATATCCTCCTTTGGTTGGGAGCTATGAAGCTGGGCTCGAGGCTGATGATGCATGAACCATTGGTGGCAAGTATTTAATCTCTGGACAATGGATAGAGATGTTAGTGCACGCCACACTAAATTCTATTTACGCTGCCTATTAAGGGCAGTCAAGCTGAAGGGAATCGGTGCACATTACAGGCCCTAATGGGAGAGGAAGCTCCACAACAGTACATTAAAGGCGGAAAATGAATTAGGAGGGGACTGCGGAGGAGAAAGCAGGCAGGCCGAGGGGCTGTCTGGAGATAACTCTTCCTGACAGCCTAGCACACATGCCCAGCCCCGCTGTTCAGATTTGCTGAGAAGAGAAGCTCCAATGGCCCTCCCAAAGACCTTGACTGTGGGTACCACCCTGCCTAGGGCCCAGGAACCTACATGGGAGTTCTGTCCTGCAGGTGAAGAAAGAAAAGGGGTTGGAATGATCTCAGGCTACTACGCCAGCCTCCTTGCACTCTCTAGGTGGATCCATCTGAAGGCCTGGGGCATTCTTCATCTCCACAGTCTCACCAGTACTTCTGGTCCTTCTACAGGCAGGAGGAAGCTGGCAATGACCAGAGAGAGTGGGTCTGTGTGCTGTTGCTGCTATCACATTATTGGGCAGACCTTGGGAACAGTGGTTACAGTACAGGGGAATATGGCTACAGGGACTTTGGGCAAGTCATGTAATCTCTTTAAGCCCCAACTTCTTCCACTGAAGAGCCATAATAATGTACACTTATTAATAATGTGTCACGAGGGCTTAAGTCTCCCTGGGTTTACACAGCTCCTAAGTCCTCCTCTTTTCTGTCTTTCTCCCCTACAGTGTCTTGTCCCTTCAGAGCCCAGCATATGGCTGTGCACAGAGAGGGCATCGTCCAATGCCTGCTTGTTAAAGAAAGCATTTGCCTAAGGTCACCCAGCAGGTAAGCACCTCAACCAGCATTAGCACCAGATCCATCTGACTCTCATCACACCTCCCTCCTCAACACCCTTTTAAGCAGGTGATTCCTGGGGTAGTTGGGAAAATCTGAGCAAACGTTTCCCCTTCAAAGCCAGACGGCAGAGTCCGGGGTCTGCAGGGGGTCCCCAGCTTCCTGCTTCCTGCAAAGTAGAGTGTGGAGTGCAATTAAGCAGCCACAGATGTGGGACTTCAGAAAGAAGTGATGCTAGTCAGAGAATGGTATTGCTGGGCTATACAACTGGGAAGGGTAATCAGGGCAAGATGGTACAAGCTTCATCTAGCAGGGTGAAATGTTAAGAGAGTACCCTCATAGGAAGGTGTCCATGGTCACCCAAGCCCTGCACCCCCAGCACCTGCAAAATCTCCAGAAGGACCTGGGGTACTGGGAAGAGGACTAATGGCAGCCTTGGGGAACTACCCAAACTACCAGAAATGGATGTCTAAGTCACGGCCTTCAGAACAAGTTCCAGCTCCTTAAATCATCTGTGGGCCTTACAGTCAGGCCTGCCACATCTCTCACCACTCTGTTACTTGACTCTATGCACCAATAATACTGAACAACTCAGAGCTTCCAGAATACAATCTGACATTTCACATCATGCCTCTTCATTCGCTCTTTCCTCTATTTGAAACACTTTTCCCCACATCTCCTGGCCTATTCCTAGTTGTCCACTAAGACTTCACTATCTCCTCTAAGTCTTCCGTGAACCCCAGGGGCCCACCGTGTATTCTGCTACAGTACCCTGTACTACCTCCATCATAGCACTTAGTGTATTATTGATTAAATCAAGGTACATCTCTCTGATTCATCCTATGTTTCTAGCTCCTAACATGAGACAGGCACTTGGTAAGGCCCGGTGAATATTTGCTAAACTGAAATGAAATGACCATTTGTTCTGGTCAGCCATTCTGAGCAGATGTACTATAGCCCTTGTCATGAATTTATACAACACCATAACCAGACATAAAAGCTTTGGATTATGTAGGCTATTCCATACCACTGTCATTAAGTAGCTGTACATGCCATGAAATGAAAGGATTACATATTAGCCATGCTTGTGATGGTGAAGCCAAAGCAGTACTCAGAGGAAAATTTGTATTCTTGAAAGCATCCATTAAAGAACAAGAAGGACTGAAAATAAATATCTCAAAGGTGGTCTGGGTAAGCATGATGGACTGAAAATATATATCCAGCTTCCAAAATTTTGTTGCTATTGCCTTTCCTATTCTCCTCATCTTTCTGGCTTATGTCCTTTAAGAAAATCCCTTTGCTGTTGTTTCACTGGAAATTTGGGGAGGAATTAGCACCCCTGACATGGCTATGTAGAAACCACAAGAATGTGCCTTTCAGGTCTCCAACTTCAGTGTAATTGATCAACTGCCCCAGGTGCTATGCTCTGACTCCACCACCACATTCACTCCCAGCCTCTGGCTGAGCACAGCTGAGATAGTAAGGCAGGTCCGTTGTCGGGAGACATGAGAATCCTTTGACAGATGATTTTAGCTGGAGAATGCCTCATCAGCTTTGCTGAAACTTTCTTGGAACTGTGCAGCATTCTAATAGTTTTTTCTACCCAATCTTCCTCCCTTCCCTCTCTCCTCCAAAATGCTAGACATGCATCATAGTCTGACAGCTCTCCCAGCCTCCTCCAGCTTTCTTCCCATTTTTCCTTCACAAGTGTTTTTCCCAATAAAGCTTTTGTGCATTTAATCCCAGGTTGGTGTCTACTTCTTGAAGGGCCCAAGCTGACACACATGAAATAACCGGATCCTAACCCAGCAATGGGACAGCTGAGAAACAACCTGATTCACTGGAATTTCTGAAAGGCTTAGGAATTAAAGGCATCAGGGAACACTGCAAGTGGGGAGTGGGAGACAATCTCAAAGAAGGAGAATCTATCAACAGTTTAGAAAAGTACCTGGCACACAGTAGTGGTTATATAAATGTTTGATGCATAAATATAAACAAAATTGGTGTAAAATATGTTTAAAAGCAGTCAGATCACTAGATCTTCTCCCTTACTCTTTCACAGGGAAGGAATTGCCCCTCCCTCCTCTCAGCAGATGAGTGGAGAATTTTTCTCTGGGGAGTTTAAGGCAAAGGACCAGGCACTGTTGAGAGCAGGGTTCCTTATGGAACATGGAATCAAGTGAACATTCACGCATTAAATGTTGACATCTCCCCATGATTTTCTCTCACTCAGTTCTCAAGGCATTGACAGCCAAAATTTTACCTGCAAGCAGGAGACTAAAATAATCTTTTCTAGGAATCCAACCTTCCTAAAGAGATTTAAAAATGATGACCTCAGACAATGCTCTACCAAATAAGCAACAGGTCACCCTATGGGGAAGCTCAGAGTCAGCAAGCCCCACTCATGCCAGTCAGCTGGTTTATCCCTTCTTTTTCAACCAGAACAAACTTCCAAGGATTGACAGACATCTGAGGAAGGCCCCGGACCTGGAAGACAGAGATCAAAGCAAATGACTGCAGGGCAGGGAGAAACTAGGAAAAAACAGAACTGTACTATTTAAGAAATGAAGTAATGTCATTCCATGCATATGAAATGTCTAGAACAGGCAAAGATATAGAGATAGGAAGTAGATTGGTGGTTGCCTAGGCAGGGGTGGAGAGGAGGAAATTGAGGAGTGACAGCTAAAGGGTACAGAATTCCTTTTTGGGGTGACGAAAATATTCCAAATTGATTGTGGTGATGACTGCACAACTCTGTGATTATACTAAAAACCACTGAACTGCATACTTACCTAGGTAAATTCCATGTTGTATGAAGTATATCTCAATAAAGCTGTTACATATGTATATGCACATGCATATATCTTCAGAGAGATAACAAAAGAGATTTCATGAAATAAATGTAAAATAATACAAAAAAAGAACATTCAGCACACATGCAAAGATGCCTTAGAAATTCTGAATGCAGCAGAGTTTAAATAAAAACTCAAAAGAAGGATCCAAATATAAATATATTCTCCAGAAGACAGAGAAAAAAGACAAAGATGTGGAAATAGGAAAGGAATGATGAGAAAATTACAGAATCAGTCAAAGATGACCAGCATCCAAATGATGGGAGTTCTAGAAAGAGAAAGCAGAGACAATGGAAGGAGAAAGCCACCAAAATTACTCAAGACAACTTCCCAGAACTGAAGAATATAAATTTCTTTTTTTTTTTTTTTTTTTTGAGACGGAGTCTCGCTCTGTCACCCAGGCTGGAGTGCAGTGGCACAATCTCGGCTCACTGCAAGCTCCGCCTCCCGGGTTCACGCCATTATCCTGCCTCAGTCTCTCCGAGTAGCTGGGACTACAGGCGCCCGCCACCACGCCCGGCTAATTTTTTTTTTGTATTTTTAGTAGAGACAGGGTTTCACCGTGGTCTCGATCTCCTGACCTCATGATCAGCCCGCCTCGGCCTCCCAAAGTGCTGGGATTACAAGCGTGAGCCACCGCGCCTGGCCTGAAGAATATAAATTTCTAATGAAAGGGTTTAATAGAGAGGATAAACATATTCTCACATTAGGCATATTATAATGAAATGTTAGGAAAATGTGCAAACCCTGGATACAAAGGGAAGATCCTACAAGCTTCTAGAGAAAAAAAAAAGAGATCAAATAAAGAGTCAAGAATCAGAAATGCTTCAGACTTCTCAACTAGAAGACAATGGCACAGTAGGTATTTGTATTGCCACATAACAAATTAACCCGAAACTTAGCAGCTTAAATTTTTTTTTTAATGTATCTCATACAGTTTCTTTGGTTCTGGCTCAGAGTCTTCCTTAAGGTTATAATTGAAATGTCAGCCAGACTTGCAGCCATCGAAGGCTTGACTGGGCCTGATGAATCCATTTCCAAGTTGCCTCACTCACACGGCCAGCAAGTTGATATTGGCTGTGGCTGGATACCTCAGTTTCTCACCATGGGAACCTCTCCAAAAGGCTGCCAAGTGTCCTCTTGACATGGCAGCAGGCTTCTGCTAGAAAGAGTAATCCTAGGAGAACAAGCCATAGTGTCAGAAGACACAATGTCTTTTGTGGCCATTATTTCTACACTATTCCATTGATAACACAGGTCATGCCTATTAAATGCAGGAGGGGACTCTATAGGGCATGAATATCAGAGAAGAGAAGTATTGGTGGCTATTTTGGAAGCTAGTTACCAAATAATGGCTTTGAAATTATGAAGAAAAATGAACTCTAAACAAAAGAATCTACTGCCAGCCAAATATTCGTCAAGTGTGAGAATAAGATAGGGATATTTCAGACATGAGAAGTCCTTAAATATTTTACCTCTCAGGTACCTCCTCTTAAGACACAATTACAGAAGCTTCTCCACCAAAATGAGTTCATAAAACAAGAAAGAGGAAGATGAGATTCAGAAAATAAGAAACATAACTCAGGAGTGAAGGACAGAGAACTTCCGGTAGGATAGGAGGAGGCCCCACGTCAACAGCTGTACATTAGGCTTAGAAGGCAACCAGACCAGATTGGAGCAAGCCACAGCCACTGGGAGGGACTTATCCAGAAGAAGAGATTGACAGAATATCTGATGTGTTTGAGTGCCTGGATAGGTGAATTAGGTAACTAGCAAGGAGTTTAGGGTTAAACTAAGGATTAACAATAGCAAACCAAGCTTCAAAAACCAGACAAATACTAGCTTCAAGGAAATTAAGTTGCATGGGAGAAGAAAAGTAATAATAGTTCACTACCTTGCTCAGCTGTGAAGAGTGTTTACACAGCAATAACAATATAAGTGTTAAAAATTGGTCTTAGCAAATTACGATATAAAATTATGATATAACTACACTGGGAAGATGGGGTAAGTGAGAAGGATGTAGAAGTGTGGTAGGACAGGTAAAGGAAAGAAAGCTAAATCCTCATCTTTCATGGTGGGAAATCAAGATGTAATACCTAGACTTGAAAAAACAACAAGCACTATTGCAAACATGTTTTGTTGAAACACAGAGGCAAATATCAAAATCTGCCAATGGTGGGGAAGGTGGTTGCCTCTAGGGAAGGTGAAATGTGGAAGAAATTGCTAGAGGGATTTGTAACAAATCCTGTAGCACTTCTGACCCTTTAAGTGCATATAAAACGAACAAAAAAAAAGTGAAACTGAAGAGAAAACTGAAATTTCCTTCAGAAAATGATAATAAACTATATTACAAAAAACTGAAACAAATAAAATTTGTTTGTAGGCGTGTTCTCTCCTTATAACATCCTCCCCAATATTTCTTCATTTTCTCATTTTCTCCTCCATCAACCAGGCTTTGGAGTAAGATAGACTGAGATCATAGTATGTCTTAGCTGCTAACTAGCTGTGTATTCATGGGTTTGGACAATTCTACTCTCTTAGCTTTAGTTACTTTATATAGTAATATAAGGAGAGAGAAAGAGAGAGAGAGACTGCAAATGTCTATCTAGAAAGAATCAAATGAGGTAACATTTATGAAAGTGCCCAGCATACAGTATGTTCTCAGTAAACACTAGCTTCCATTCTTTTTTTTAATGTAGTTGAGAGAAATGATGATGATGATGATGATGATGATGATGATGATGGTAATGATGATGGGGTTGGAGATGGGGTCAGGGTGATAATGATACTAAGCTAAAATTTTTGCCACATTATCACATTTAATCCTGGAGAAACCCTGTGAAGTAGATGCTATTATTATACCCATTTTATAGATGAAGACACAGAGGCATAAGGAGGTTAAGTGAGCCATCCAAGGACATAAAGCCCGTCATAGAACTGAGATTGAACTCAAACAAACTTCAGACTCAAGGATATGATCACTTTTAAATACTGCCAGCTTTGCTGTAGTACAATATCTTAGGTATATTTTACTGTTGATGTTGGCAGCTCCAGAAGACAAATGGCCACCAAGGTAATAATTAAATGGCTGGATGGGCAATAAGCTGGTGAAACAAGTAATAGATCAGTAGAGACAGTGCTCCACTCTAGTTATGGTGCATCCCAGCAACAAACCCTCTATGGACTAAATTGTGCACCCCTATTCCCCCCAGAATTCGTATGTGGAATCCCTAGCCCCCAAAGTGGCTATATTGGAGATAGAGCCTTTTTAAGGTAATTAAGGTTAAATGAGGTCATAAGAATAGAGCCCTGACCTGACAGGATTATTGTCCTTATAAGAAGAGACGCCAGAGAGCTGTTTCTGTCTCTCTCTGAGTGTGCACACCAAGAAAAGGCCAGGTGAGCACATGGCAAGAAGTCGCAAGCCAAGAAGAGAGCCCTCACCAGAACCCAATGACTCCAATCTCAGACTTCCAGACTCCAGGACTGTGAGAGAATAAATTTTTGTTGTTTAAACCACCCAGCCTATGGTATTCTGTTATGGCAGTTCAAGCTGACTGATACAAAGCCAACAGTCTTATTGAGCTGATTCAAAGCAAATAGCCACCAAAGGGGCAGTGTGGTACAATGGAAAGAATAACAAACCCTATGGGGAGATATTCAGGTTCCAATCCTGGTTTTGAGACTTACGAGTCGTGTGGTCGATAAAAATCTCCTGGTGTGTCTGGACCATCATTGCCTCTATAAAAAAGGAAATCCTAGAGATTAAAGAAACCTGGAGTCATCTACTACCACATGTTAAATATGAGGAAGCGGTGATAATGTTAACATGCACTGAGAGTTCCTTCTGTGCACTTCACATACAATTTCTCACTTAATGCTCACCAAGGTGGTATGAGGTAGCCACTATCATAATCCCCATTTCATAGATGAGGAACTGAGGCCCCAAAAGAGATTAAGTAACTTGACTAGGGCCATATAATGAGTTAGTGGAAGGGAAGGAATTCATTAAAATCACAATATAAGGGTGTCAAAGTAAGAAATTAAGACCGCAGTACTACAGGCCACATGTAGGTGCTCTCAATGACAGTTCCATGAGAGCCCAGCCATCAGCCATCTCAGCCCAGGAACTAGACCACGGAGTGCAGAAGCCATCTTGGGAGTATTAATAGATTCCCCAGCCCCTGCCATTCTAGTCATCCCAGCTGAGGCCCCAGACAGCACAGAGCAGAGAAAAGCCATCCTTGCTATGCCCTTTCCTAATACCTAACCCACAAAATCTGTGTGCAGAATAAAATGGTTGTTGTTTTACACCAGTAAGTATTTGTGTAGGACACAGCAATAGCAACCAGAACAGCATCCCAGGAAAGGGGTCAGCCCAGACCAAAAGGAAGTGTGCCAGATCCTCCTAGGTCTACCTAGCTATAGGGATCTCATCAGTCTGCCATTTGAAATCACTTTGTAAACTGCAACGTCACGGCCACAGAAATGTGACAGGCTGTGGCATCCTGGGCTATACTTCTGTCCTCATCAGAGGGAAGCAAGCTGTCTCAAGGGAAGCCAGTACTTTCCTGGAAACTGGCTCAAAGAAGTGAATTGAGGCTCCCTTTGACGTAGACAACCGTAGAGCATCTCTCAAGGGGTGACTCAGGTGAGGGCAGCAGGCATCCCAAAAACAAGCTATGGGGAGAAGTGGGGGAGGCACAGCAGCTCACCATGACATGCCATCCCTGGTTCCTAGGTCTAGGATAACCCTCACATGGTTCCTCCCCACTCCTGTCCCCAATCCCAGCCTGTCCCTGACTCATCAGTGCTGATTTTGTTGCCTCATGCCTCCACCTGACTCCCCTCACTCTGCTGAGGAATTGGTGTTCTAAAGGTGCCCTTATCATTTGCACCCAGTCATCCCCATGCCCATTTCTCTCAAGACACCACTCCAAATCTCCTCTTCTCTGAAGTCTTTCCTGACAGCCCTTCTCACCAATGCCCTGGGGAAACAACCACTTTGCGTTTTGCACTCCACTGTACTCTGTGCATCATAGCACCTCGTTAATGTAATTCAACAAACATATATTAAGCATCAACTATATGGCAGGCACAGTGCTGCGCACTGGGAACATAGAAACGAGTCAGACAGTCATGATCCCTGTCCCTGTAGGGAGTCTGACAATAAACACATTATTACACACTGTAATGTGGGCACTTGGATGCAGGTAGGTCCTCCATGCAGTCAGACTAATGCAACCTAATGCAGCCCAACACAGATCTGCAAGGGCCTGGGTCCTCCATTGCCCTGACGAAGGGAGAGAGCCAAGCAAAGGCACTGGAAGATAGATGATGGGGAGCATAGGACGTGATCCTGGTGGAAGGGACATCTTGTTCAAAGACCTGAAGGTTTACAAAAAAATGTGTTTGGTTCTAAAAAAATTAAATGAAGAAGAAAAAAAATGGTCCCAAAGTGTGCAATTGAGAGTGGTAATAGATGGGGCCACAGGAGTCAGTAGGGTCTTATAGACCTTGGAAAAGATGTTTGCCTTTATCTAAAGGAAAGTAAAAGCCCCCAGAGAATTTTAAGCAAAGGAGTGACGTGGTCAGATGTATACTATAGAAAGATCATGCAAGGTGCTGTGTGGAGAAAGAATTGTAGGGCCAAGAAAGGCAGCAAGGAGATCTGCCGATTGGTTTTTGAGTTCTTCCAGGGGAGAATAGGTAGGGGTGGAGCAGGGCTGCTGTAGGAAATGGAGCAATGTGGGCAAAGTCAAGAGGTAGAAGGCTTGAGAGACAAATTATCTAGGCTTTAGAGATGGAAGAGGTGATGGAAGTGAGGTCTAGAGGAGGTGAAGTCAAGGAAGATGAAAAACCATGATGGAAGTTTCCAGATTGGTCCTATGGGAGCATGGGGATTATGTTCCAGAAACTCCCTTCAATTCACTTATAGGCAATATCTTTTCACCAGCCTGGGATATTCCCATGGGCAGGGCCTGGCCTAGAGAGACAGCAAAGGGACAAAGGGATGAGGAAGAAAAGAATGCACCCAGGGTGAGGTCCCTGACTTTGAACACCCCTTCTTCCCTCTCAGCCTTCCCACCATCCGTCCGTGGCCTATTCCTTCAAGGACAGCTTCTGTCGCAGCTGCCGGCGACTCCCATCCACCAGCTGCAGCCCCACTGCTGAAAATTAAGCTGTAGTGTTTACGGGACTTAATTAGCAAAATCACTCATCATCCCGGGAGCTCACTGACTACCCAGACATGACACCATTTGAAATAAATTAGCCCAGTGCCCAGTGAGGTCACCCTCGTTCCAGTCTGGGGTCCTAGCTTGCCCAAGACCCCCTGACCCACCTCTGGGGCCTCCCCTTCACTTCCAGATCCCAGGAGCCCTTGCAATTAATAGCTAATTAACAAACAAAACAAACCTACCAGGTGGAACAGCAGAAAGACATTCTCGGCCCACAAAAGCAAGTAATTATTCAGTGTGGGCAGGTCTGGAAAAAAATCACTTATGAGATAAAACAATGGCTCTCCCCCATCTTGAGGGTTTGTTAGGATGAAGAAAGGCTCCTCAAGATCAGAAAATTGATTTAAAGGAAAAATTAAGCCTGGTCTATTTCCCCTACAGCTAATCACAAACGAAGACATTTCTAAGTCTTCATTTTTCCAGGCTTGCTGTAGTTGCATTGGAGATGGAGGTAAATTGTTCTCATTAAAAAATATTTATTGTGTACCCACCACAAATCAAGGGATAGAGAATTGGGCAAGACAGTCATGACTCCTGCTTTCTTGGGTCTTTATATTCTAGGGGTTTGAAGACAGACAATACACAAGAAAACAAACAAGATATTTCAGATTGTGATTAGGGCTATGAAGACAACAAACAGGGTGATGTGAGGAGGAGGATTGGGCTAAGGGCTGCTTTACAGGTAGGATGATCAGGGAAGTTTCTCTGAAGAGATGACATTTAAACTGAGCCAGTCATGCTAAGAACTTGGGAAAGAATGTGCATGGCAGGGGGAATGGCTGGTGCAAAGACCCTAAGGTGGGAAAGATGCCAACAGTCCAAGGAACAGAGAGCAGTGTGACTGGAGCATAGACAATGAAGAGGAAAGCAGGAAGTAGGAAACTTGGGGATCAGACAGAAATGGGATCTGGTTGGCCTCATAGGCCACCATAAATATTATGTTTTTATTCTAAGTGAATTGGGAAACTGTTGGAGGGGGTTAATCAAGAGTGACAGGATACAAATGTAAGTGGAGTGGCAGTGGGTGCTCAGGGCCCTTTGCATCCCTCCACGTGAACCTCTGCCCCACCCTGGAAGTCCTTGAATGCCTCAGGTACCAGCCTTTGGGAATGATGGCAGAGCACTCATTTCCAAAATGCATCACTCTCACTTAGCTACTCAAACTTTACAGATTCAACAGATGGAGAAACTGAGACACAACCGCTAAGTGAGTACCCATCCAGTATGAGCCAGAGTTTTACACACATAATCTTGTAGAAACCTCACAACAGCCCAGTAAGGCAGTAGTAGTATCCCAATTTAACACATGAGGCAACTGAGGAATAAGGAAGTTAAGTGATTTGCCTAAGATCCCACAGTTGGCAGGTACCAGAGTGGGGATTCAAACATGGGCAGTCTGAATCCAGAGTCAAGCTCTTGCCACTACACCTTACAGCCTCCACAGTGTAAGTTTTTTCCCTGAGATTTCACAGCCCACTCAGGCCTGGAACTCAACTCTCCTATGGTCACTTGCACACACCTGTTTGAGATGAGGTTCCCAAGTGTCAGGCAGTCCCCTCTGAAGGTCATCAGGTGGCTGTCACAGAGCTAAATAAGCAACATATACAAAGTCCCCAGCACACAGTGCCCAGTGTGATGTCTAGCACTTAGCAGGAATTCAATAGATTTTTTTTAAGAAAATGAACACTTCTATTTATGTTAAGGTGAAACTCCATTGGCTCTGAAGTGAGGTACGCAGGGGATGGTAAGGAAGAAGGGAGCCATTCCCCTCTGGGGATCAGCAGAACACACCCACTTTACAAAATAGACCTTATTTTAATAAAATTTTTAAAGAAATTATTTGACTTATTTTTAACCAAATATGTTCATTTTATCTAAAAGTGGGTCAGATGAAAACCAATTAAAAAAAAAAAACTTTAAACAGGGGTTCTTGTACTATCTTAGAACTCCAGTGGGTCAAGCATCATGGTGCAGTCAAGTAGCTGCCTTCTGGAGCCTGCCCCAGGGCATCCGGAGCAGGGTCCTGAACAGAGAGCTGGTGTCTGTTCCATCCCCATCTAAAAGGTGTTGCCGGCCCATAAGCTTTGAGAGGTGGAGACCATCCATTAGGGAGCAGAGAGAGTGGCTTTCCCACTAAGCTGAAA
The DNA here is from genome assembly GCF_009828535.3 of Hylobates moloch. Taxonomy (NCBI): domain Eukaryota; kingdom Metazoa; phylum Chordata; class Mammalia; order Primates; family Hylobatidae; genus Hylobates; species Hylobates moloch. The sequence goes on along the minus strand of NW_026652296.1, from coordinate 19,918,427 downwards.
GTGTCCTGGCTGAAATCCCAATGGCTTGGTGAGACTCATGCCACCAAAGTGGTCCTCTATGACCCAAAGTCAGAGAGAGTGAAAGAAGAGAACCTGGACTTCCAGGGCTTACATTTGAGACCGGAGCAAAGTCCAGGCATAAGATGAGGCCCATTTGCCTGGACCACTGATTTGCAGAAAAGCAGGAATCTTCCTTGCAACCTGGTAAGATGAAGAAGTCTGTTTCCTCCCCTTTGAAAGCTCTTAATCATAAGATACGTTCTCAATTAAATTAGCACATCCCCCACCCTTCCTCTTCCCTTCTTACCTCCTCTTCCTTCTCTTCACCCCATCTCTGGGCTCCACTCCCTTCCAGACCTTCCCATCCTGCCCCTCCCTCAATGTCTCCTTAAAAGGCCTTTCAGAGACTGAACCAGCAGTGCCTGAGTCAGTGGCAGAAGGCACAAGAGGCCACCAGCCCGACTCCTCTACCTCGAGGACACTCAGGGACTGTCCCCGTATGCAAAACAGCAGGCGCCTGAATTCATAATTGGACGTTCCAAAATGTAATTATGAAAGATGAAATGCTCCTCTCAATGAGAAGGCTGTAAATAGAATAATTAATTTTGTGTTTGCTTGAACAATTCTGTATTATGGACCTTACAGTGGAGCTGAAATTAATTAAGTGCACCAGGATTTATGGAGGAGGTGAAGAGAGAGGGAAAAAAGGAATTAATCCAAAGTAAAAGATAGATGAGTTTGGAAGTGTAATGATGTGTTAGCCTGGGGTATTCTTTAACAAATTTACCAGGCACGTTCTGGGTACAAAAGGCATGCGTTGACAGAATTATCTCAACTAATACAGCTGCAGGTCAAAAATTGAGTATGAGAGAGGTGGACGGATTGGGCCTGTGAGGTCCCTGAAGGAGCTGGAGATGGGGGCTAATTTTGAGCTGGCCAGGAGGGGGTGCCACCAGGAGGAGAAAGGGGCCCAACCAAGCAGAAGCTTCTACCTCCACCACAAAGCAGGAAACAGCTGAAAGGTACTAGGAGTTGCAAAGAGGTAAACCAGGAGGGCCAGAATGTGAGGACTAACTGAGGGAGAAGCTCCTCAGCACTCCTGAGCCCCCCCACCAGGTATGTTCGTTCCTAGCCCAGCAATATTTTCAGCCCCATGCACTTATTCCAGTCTTTTTCCACTACCCTTAAACTTAGATGGGAAGTGATATCACATGACTTCCAGGGCCAGGTTGTGAAAGGCAATGCTTCTACCTGTGCCATTAGAATCCAACCACCATGCTGTAAGGAAGCCCAACTAGCTCACACAGAGAGCCCTATGAAGGAGAACTGACAGCCAGCACCTCTCTGAACTTCCTTCTCTTCATAGATAAAATAGAGGCAATAACACTGATTGATGGAGTTGGTGGGAGGATTTTAGGTGCACTGCGAAGGTGATTACTTAGCCTGTGAAGCCAGCAAAGTATGCCCAGATAAGAGTGAGGCTCCAGAGTCTGATGAACCTGGGTTCAAATTCCAGCTCTGTGTTTTCTTGCCGTGTTATCATACACAACTCACTTCTTTGGATCTCAGCCTTGCCATCTGTGCAATGGCAATAATAACTGCACCCAGTTCCTAGCACAGTAAAGGCAAAGAAGTGCACATAGTGAGTGCTCAATAAACAAGAGCCTGTAGTTTGATTGCTGCTCACTTCCTCTCCAGGAGCCCAAACTCATTAAACTCCCACAGGCATCAAAGCAACTACCAGTAGTTTTCAAACGTCTTTCTCTGAACAGCCAGACGTGTGTGCTTAGTGGTGCCCTCATGAAGCCTGCACATTCCTACCCTGTGTCAGAGGCAGATGCATGGGACAGCAGCGTGGAAGCTCTGGGTAGCAAATACCTGTTTCTACTCTGACATCTGTCCTCTGCAAGCAGTAAAATGGCAAACAGGAACTACAGTGTGTCTACTCCAAGTGTGCTTCGGTGCTGTTTGTCAGACCACAGCCTCTCAAGCTGCGTGTTCCCATACCCAAGCCAGCCAGGCAGAGGGAGACCCTGAGCTGAGTTTGCATCTGAATTGCACCAAGGCCCCAAACCACGTGGCAGTTCCTGACATACCAGCACCCTGGCCCCCAGGTACTGAGCATCCCTGATGCAGACTCCCACCCCCTAGGGTGGTATTAAGCAGGCATTTAGATACCTGGCATGGAGAAGGGTGATGGATGGCTTTATTAACCCACCGAGGCGAAGCCGCTGACAGTGAAGGACTCCCCTGTCAGAGGAAGCATTCCTTGCCTGCAGGCCCCCTCACCAGCTTGCCTGACAGTCTGAGTCCTTGACAGATGGGCAGCTCCTACGAGAATGGCAGGGCAGTGTGGGGATGGGACAGTAGCCCTCCAAATGCCATGCCTCCTTCCAGACCCTACCACATAAGACTGACTACCACCAAGCCACCTAGCCCTAAAGGTCATGCATCCCATCCTCATTGTCTGGATTGTGTAGTTCAGAAGGCAGCATTCACCTTGTATTCCATATAAAAGCTGTTCCCTGGGGCCGCACAGTGCAGCAGCCCTACTGGCATTTCTAGATGACATCCACCACTGGCCTAACTCTGTGCTGTGCTATGTATTCCACACGCACTACTCCGTCATCCTCTCCCCAAAATCTTGGAAAAAGGTATATAATTTTATGAACACCCATTTTGTAAAGGAGGAAACTCAGTCTCAGAAAGGTGGATTGACTGGCCCAACGTCACAGAGCAGGAGTTGAGGGTCCCCTCAACTCCTCAAGCCCCTTCCCTGTCCTAGATGCCATGCAGAAAGGACCCTGCCTAGGGTGGCTTCCATGGCTCCTTTATCCTCCTCTACACTCTGGTCCTCCCATCACCCCCTTCTCACTTTTGTACTGTCATGGACTGAACTAGGAAACTCTCTTCCATCAGTTATCTGAGGCTGAGACCAAGAACGAGAGAGGAAGGTTCTGCCCACTCCCACTTCTCCAAAGTTCCTGGACAGCCCCTCCAGGCTCCACAACCCCTTCCATCCCTCCATCGCCCTAGACAGGGCCTGAGAGAACTCACACCTCCCCTCCCCGGCCTGCACCACTCTCACCACTGCTGTTGCCTCCGTCTTTTTCACATTTGTCTGGACTCCTACAGCAGCTCCAAGTCCCCACCCTAAACTCCACATACACGATGCGAGTGGTCCTTCTGTAAAATCCAAACCCTACTCTGCCCACACCTCAGATGCCACAGGGGCTCTCCTGGCCCTCAACATAAAGCCCAGACCCCTCAGGTGTGCCCCAGCTCCTGCCCAGACAACCCCCTGCATTCCAGCCATGCAGACCCTTGGGCGGTTCATTACACAAACCTGGGCCACTCAGAGCCTTCCCTCCATGGGGAAGACCCTCTTTCCTCATCATCTGGCACCTCTGCTCTTCCTTCTCCCCCCTGGCTCCTGGCCCCCACCCCTGCTCCCTATGTGAGACCCACAGGGCACTCTGAACTTAGGTTCATCACACTCCTCAGTGTGTGAGGTCACTTACCCATGTCACCTGCTACTTCCCCATTTTTCTGTGAGTCCCACCCACCCAGACTTATCTCATAGTAGATGCTCAATTTGCTGGAGTCCTTATGAATTAGGGCTATAATTATTGTTTCAAATAAAGCTTCTGCTGCAGCAGGGTTTGCTCTGGAGCAAGCTCGGGACGGCCTCTACCCTCCCCTCCACATCATCTCAACCTAAAGCCTTTCCCTCCATGTTCCAGCCATGCTGGCCTGTTTTTAGTTTCTTGATCCTATCCAGTTCATTCCCACCTCAGAGCTCAGAGAGCACACGCTCTCAGCCTGGAATGTTCTCCCTCTCTCTTTACTTAGCTGATTCCTACTTACCCTGCATAGCTCAACTGAAATGTCACATCCTCAGAAATGCCTCCCATGACCACCCTTTTTAAATCACCTGCCCTATTATATAGGATCAGGATATGCTGTAATAGATGAATCACATCGCATCCCTGTGCTTTCCCATGCCCTCCCATCCATTTGCCTTATGACTTTGCAGTTCCTCTCACTAAAGAGGTAGAGTCTGTTTCCCTATTGCAAGCTGATCTTTGTTATCCAAATCACCCCTTCACCCAGATCAAAGGAGAGTGGAGAGGAGCATTTTTTGCAGTGTTCAGAGAGCTTACATTGGATCAAAATGCACCTCTTCTCACTAGTGTCCCCCACAACCACACCCACTCCTTTGGCTACAGTTTGAAGTCCTTTGTACAAACCATTCTGGAAACGGAATAGCCCAGTATTGCTTTCCTGGCACCTATACAATCAGGCAGAGATCAACAAAGGAGGAAGCAATTCCATTTATTCCACTTATTCATGTATGTATAAATATGCTCAACAAATACTGTATTGAGCATCTACTAGGTGCCAAGTTCCAGGGTTACAACGGTATGTGGAAAAGAAATGGGACACCATGAAGTTTATAACATAGTGGAAAAGGCAGGCAATGAGCAAAAAAGGAAATAAAAGCAAAAAATATCAGATAACAAAAGAAATAAATTTAAGCAAGATTTTTTTAAAAAGGAGTGATTGAGTAGGAAAAAAAAATCCAGGTAGGCTGCAGAGAGAATAGCAAATCTACAACTCACTTTGGAAGGTCTGTTTGGCAGAATTTTTATCTCCATAAGCCAAAGAGATAGGTGATTTTTCATTCAACGTATATTTAGAGAGCACCTACTGTGTGCCTGACTGCTCTAAAGTGGCAATGTTAAAACTTAACCTAATGTCTACTGGCTTCAAGTGAGGAAGGAAGAAAGGGAATATAGGAAAATTAGCATTTTTGAAGGCTTGTTATGTGCCAGATATGAGCTGCACAATTCCATGCATGTTTGTTCACTCGAGCCTCATAGTACTGCAGGGAGCTAGTAACTAGAGTAATTCCCATTTTTACTGCAGCCCAGGGAGTCATCACCACACATCCAGGAAGTAATGCAGCTGGAATTGGGACCTGTGCAGGTGTGGCTCTTATCCCCATGTCACGCTCCTTCCTCAACCTTTTACAAACTGAAGCAAATCATCTGAATTAAAATCTTTTTTATTTTACTGGGATATGAGAACTTAATTCCAAGATGAATGATTGACAATAATAATAGAGGCAATTGCTCTTGAGTCCAAGGAACCCTCCATGCCCCTCTCCATCACCCAGCCAAAACTTCCTCCATGCAGCTTCCTTCCCCTACAATATATAGTCCTCAGGTATGGTCAAGTCTAGATGCGTTGCCAAGTGGCCCCCATCAAGGAGCCAAGGCACATTTTTGTGTTTTGTTTTTTGGTTGTTTTTTGTTTTTTTGTTTTTTCAAGACAGGGTTTCACTCTGTCGCCCAGGCTGGAATGCAGTAGCATCATCTCAGCTCACTGTAACCTCTGCCTCCCAGGCTCAAGCGATCCTCCTGCCTCAGCCCCCCAAGTAGGTGGGACTACAGGCAAGCACCACCAAGCCTGGATAATCTTTGTGTTTTTTTTTTTGTAGAGACAGGATTTCACCACATTGCCCAGGCTGGTCTCGAACTCTTGAGCTCAAGTGATCCACCCACCTCAGCCTCCCAAAGTGCTAGGATTACAGGCACAAGCCACTGTGCCCTGCCTCAAGGCACACTTTCTACACAACACCACCATGAGTCTTTGGGGCAGATATTTTTGTTCATGCAATAATGTTTGCCATAAGGAAAGCATGATTAAAACATCTTTTTACAAAATGCATTAATTCCTAGACAAAGATAAAAATTCCATTTGACACAAATAGATTTTCCGTGGTGAGTTAGCCCTGCATTGAGGGTAATGGATGGGGGAGTGGGGGCCGTCCAGCTCATAAATCAACAGGGGGATGGGAAGGGGGAAAGGAGTTGATGGAGGGGAGAAAGAGGCACTAGTGAAATTTCAACCTGTGAGAGTGATGCCCCCCTCCATTCCCCCAGTTCTTAATGATCTCATCAGGGGTCCAAGATCGATTCCCAGCCATGTTCATCTATCCCCTTCTGCATTCATTATTTTAATAGCATCCACATAAGACCACTTGACATTTGCATCAGACAAGCATTAATGGGAAGTTTGTTTGGGAAGCTTAGGAACTGAAGAGAAGCAGGCACCTCGGTTGTTGGCCAGGGCAGTCTAAATGGAACAAACTTGGAGATTGGGGAAATATGGGAGGCTGAAAATGAAAACCAATGATTCTGTTCAAATCAGACCAATGTTACTGAGATTCCCTTTCATGTTACAGGGCTTCCCAGTCCCCAGACCTCTTAGTAAACCAATGAATACAAAACTTAGGCATGTGAGCTTGAACAAAAGGATCCTAGATCTTTGAGCTGAGTCAAAAAGACTGCCATTCTAATTCACTCTACAAACATCTCCCAGGTGTACATCTGAGCTAAGTGCTGTATTAAGCTTGAGGAATGCAGTGTGAATGAGACTCAGGCCTGCCCTCAAGGAGTTCCAGTATAGATAAATAAAGAGCAATTTCAACTCAGGGCAGCAAATGTTGTGTTATAAATAAACAGGAGAGAGAGACATGCTCTGGGGCTTTCAAGAGGCAGGGATGCTTGAGGTGAAACTTGAAGATAAATAGGAATTTCCCAAGCCCACTGGGTAGATGCATTTTCTTGGCAGAGGGAACAGCACGTGGAAAGGCATGGAGCATGAGATAGCCTGATGTGTTTGGGAGCTGAAAGAACTTGGAAGTCCTGGAGGACACAGAACCAGCAAAGAAGTAGGAGAGACTAAAGAAGATGACCAGAACATTGTGTGCCAGGCTGCAGAATGAGGCTTCATCCTGCAGGTCAAATAGATGGAAGTGGAGAGATTCAGGGAAGGAAGGGAGGCAGTTAGGACACTGTTTCAACAGTCCTCTCAGAAGGTGATGTGGCCTGAGCTAGGATGGTGGTCTCAAGGTTAGAGAGCAGGTGTGAAGTCCAGTGGTATTCTGGAGGGAGATACGATGGCAGGGCCCCACCTGGGTGCAGCACTCCTCTGTCACCATGAGGCATCCAGAAGACAAGGAAAAACAGAAGGAAGGAGGGTCTGAGGAACAGGATCAATGAGCCTGGGCCTGGAAGCTGGGTCCTAAGAAGAATGGTTGAAGGAACAAGAGACTTAGTAGATACTTTCGAAGCTCCAAAGGGCTGTTGTCTTAGGTTGAGTTTCCCCAAAAGCAGAATCTAAGAAAAGAACTTATATGCAAGTAGTTTATTTGGGAGGCGATCCCTGCAGTGAGGAATGGAGACAGTCAGAGAAGGATAGAGAGCCAACGCAAGGTGAGTGATTGAGCTGGTTACCACTGTGGGCAATTGGAGCTCATTTCCACAGAGGACTCTCTGGAGAATTGTGATAAGGTACTCAGACTTGTCCCTCAGAAGGGTGGGAGCCTGGGCATCTACTCAGGACTCCTGAGGGTTGCCCACTAGGGATGTTTTCTCTCCTACACTTCCAGGTTGCACCTGGGCAGGGGATCAGGAAGCTTCCCCAGGCTTTAGAGGAAGACCTAAAAAAGGAGAGCTCAGACATACAGGAAGCATTTAAAATGGGACCTTGCCAGTGTGTATGGGAGCTCCCCTACCCCACCATAGATGCAACTGAAGCAGAAGTCAGAGATGGGACAAAGGTATGTGTCATGGGACACCAATGGCACCTGCTGCAGCTGTCCTCTGGTAGAGGGAGCAGACAAATCGGGAGTGGACCCAGAAGTACAGACAAGCCTATTCATTGTCACAACCCTGGAGAAGGCAGAGGCAGTGTCAAATCCCATTGTCATAACACATAACATTATACAACTAGGCATTCCTGTACCACTAATAGCAAAAACTATAATTTATTGCATGTTTATTGGCTAGCAGGTGTAGGGGTAAGCGTTTGCATGGATTATCTCATTTAATTCTGAAACAATCTTGTAAGAAAGATTCTATTATCACTTCCATGCTATAGAGGAAAAGAACAAGGGTAGGATGAAATACATTATTTATTCAAAGTCCCCAGAATAAACAGGCAAGAAGGCAGGATTAGAACGAGTTCTCCTTAACCTCAACCCCAGCCTAGTGCTGCTCCTTCAGGGGCACTCAATCTATGTTGGTGGGACAACTGGCACAATTAGTATAGGTCTATAGATTATAGTGCTGTATAAATGTGAATTTCTTGATTTTGAGAATTCTACTGTGATTATGGTTATGTAAAAAAAATCCTTGTTTTTAGAGAATGCATACTGACATATTTAGAGGCAAAGTGGCATTATGTCCACACTTACTGTCAAACAGTTCAGAAAAAATATATATATATGCACATACACATACATAAAATAAATGTGGTACTATGTTAACTTTGAGGAAATCTGGGTACAGGGTAAATAGCAATTATTTTAGTTATTTTTAGAGCTTTCCTATAAATCTGACATTGCCAAGTTTTTAAGTTTTTAAAAATTACCTAATCTTTCTGGGACTTACCTGTTTCATTTTTCAAAAGCGGAATAAAAACTTCCAGTCCATTGCAAAGAGCAACAAAGAAAGGGTCACTGCTAGCACAGGAAATGCCTCTGAGGTGCTTAGCAGGAAAGGGTCTTGGCCCTGAAGGGTTTTCTAGGTATTTTCTCCTGCTCGAGAGCTTGAATTCTCTTGGTAGCTGAGACTTGGGAAGCAATACCTGACATCTGTCCCTGGAGTGGCAGGAAACAGAGCTTCCAGACATGCAGCCTCTCCCTGGACCTGCCAGGCACAGCCACCAGGTGGATGGAGCCTTCAGCCCACCCCTTCCTGCTGTTTCGTACACGGGCAATGCAACTTTTGGAATCTCACCTCCTGTGTGTCTCAAGGCTGATTTTGGCCTCAAGGTTCCCTAGACTTGATTTGGAAGAGGATAATGCTGAAAATTCAGTGGTGAAATGCCAGGGGTTGGGAAAAGGGGCTGGAGGAAGTTATTGCTGGAGGACATCAGGGGTCAAGATGTGGGTTCCAGCCCTGGTTCCACCACTTGGACAATTCCTTCTGAGTCTCTTGGCCTCATTGTCCCCATCTGTGACAATACCTATCTTACAACCTTCCTTTACTCACTCACTCCCCAGCAGCATTTACTGAGGACCCTCTGTGAGCTACACGCTGGATGAGTCCCTGTGGGGAGAGCAGTGAATGAAACAGATATGGTCCCTCCATCCTGGAACTTACCACCTAGTTGGAGAAGACTACAAAAGCAAGCAGATAAGTAACTGAGAGCATTACAGACTGTGGTAAGTGGTAAGTGCTGTGGATGAAACAATGGCAGAAGATGACAAAGAATAAGGGGTGGTGATCATACTTGGATGGGTGGTCAGGGAAGACCTCTCTGAGAAGGTAAAACTTTACCAGGACTGAAGGCTGAAAGGTGCCAGGGGAAAGGCATCCTTGAGATCATTAGCGATGTTTTGTAAATGGTCATGAGATTAGTGCCTTCCCTCTTCCTTCCTCCTTCCTTCTCACCTTCACCCAATGTGGGCAGCTACTCAACTGAGGCAACAGCCATATTGCCTGAAAAGTCCACAGCCCCCTGGGCAGGTTGGACTGTCCCTCCCCAGGGGCATCCTTGCCTTCTGTCCCAGCACACCTCAAGGCCCTGCACACACAGGGGCTGTGCCAGAATTCAGAGAGAAAAATGAAAACTCCCTTTGCAGATGGTTGCAAGATGCTGCCAGTTTCCAGTGGTGACACTGGGGAAGGTGCCAAGAAAACTGCCTCCGTTGGTGTCCCTCTCACTCCACAGCTGGGGAAGCCTCTCTGAAATGTCCTTCAAAGGGACTGACAGGAGTTGTGGGATAAATACCCCAGCTCCCTGACCCCCCAAATGGAATAACTTTGAGATGTGCTCTCCACTCTCTCAGAAGGCCCTTGTGGGACTGAGTCTCAGTTGCCCTGCTGGCTAACACTTTCTGTATTAACTTTCTTCCTTTCCCCATCCCATCTCTCTGGTCTCCTCTACTGTTTCATGAGATCACATCCCAATCCAGAATCCTGTCTCAAAGTTTGCCTAGGGGGAATCCAACTTAGGATAGTGCTTGATAACTATTTAGTAATCTAAGTGGAATTGTAAGCCACTAAACTTGCTGATCCAAGGCTGGATCAACCCCTCTTTTAGTTCATTGTTGTACTCCAACTTCTCACACAGAGCCTGGAAGAGAGAAGATGTTCCATAAATATTTGTTGAACGAGAAATTGACCTCACAGAACTAGGCAAGTCCCCACAAGGGCAGACATCAGAGCCAACCCTTCTCAGGATAGCCCTGGGGAATATTTGGCCCCTGGGCTTCAGACACTTGGCCTCTGAACCAAGGAGGCCTCACTAAGAAGTCCAGAAAGGGGGCACTGCCAGCAATCAGGGCAGTGAGATGGATGGGCAACACAGGGCTTCCTGGGCTGGTGCAGCTTCCACCCTGTTCTGCTCTGTAGAGGAGCCCGGCTCTGCTGGGCACAGCTCACCATGGTGAGTATGCAAACAACCACAGCACAGGGGCCATTTCAGTTAGTTCAGGAAAGGTACAAGAGCATGACAAATATATGTAATTTGTAAATTGGCCAGTCTTTTGCAATAATTTAGGGGCTCTAGTTAGGAGCAATAGAAACCCCCCAATTACTGATGTTTAAGGCTGGCACTGTTGCTGGCTGAATATTTCATGCATAAATGAACTTCCACTAGGCCACCCGCTGCTTCTGATGAGGCTCTTGCGGGCTTTATTGCCCGGCACCCAGCAGGGTCCCGCCAATGGGCCCCATGACGGATGATGCATCGTTTTGCAGCTTAAATAATGCAGCGTGGAACAGACTCAGTGCTGGTGCACTTTATTTACATATCAATTGAGTGGCCACTCTGAATATGAAGAAATATGAGAGGGGAAGTGGCTGGCACTGAATATTTCATGGCCGTGAGCCCCGCAGGAAGCGAATGTCCCCAGCCCAGAGCTAGGTCTGGCCATGTGTGCAAGAGAGAACTGGCATTAATAGTCCAGGAGACGAGGCAAGAATAATCTCCCAAGCCAGGAGGGGAGCCACTAACTGGAATTGATGAGCCCCCTATCATCTGGACACAGCCTGCTGGTGCTTTTTCAAGTCAGCAAAATATCTGCTTCCTGCCTGTACCTTCTGGTTCCCAGAAACTTCTGCAGAGAAGGGAGTTTGTTCAAGCCATCACACGCTGACTTTCCAAGTCATGTGAATGGAACAGAAGTTAGTATGGGGTGGAAAATAACATAGTCCATTGAGAAAGGGCCCCATCCTTTCTGAGAATTTGCTGGAAGATGAATCAGGAATCCCAGCCCAGCCCCTTCTCCCTTCAAAGGGACTGACAAGAGTCATTCACTTAATAATTATTTTCTGGCTGGATGAGGTGGCTCATGCCTGTAATCCCAGCATTTTGGAAGGCTGAGGCCAGAGGATCCTAGCATTTGGGGAGGCTTGAAGCCAGGAGTTCAAGCCCATTCTAGGCACACAGCAAGACCTGGCCATCTATACAATAAAAATTTTTAAATGATCTGGCACGGTGGCGCATGCCCGTAGTTTCAGCTACTTGGGAGGCTCAGGAGGGAGGATAGCTTAAGCCCAGGAGTTCGAGGCTACAGTGAGCTAGGATTGTGCCACTGCACTCCAGCCTGGGTGACACAGTGAGACCCTGTCTCAAAAAAAAAAATTATCTTCTGATCCTCTGCCATGTGCTAGGCTTCTAGCTAAGTAATGAGGATACAACTATGAAAAAGACACAGCCCCCATCTTCATATGGCTTCCAGTTGAGTGAGAAAAAAAAGAAAAGAAAATGGGGAACCGTAATGATTGGGTGTACTTGGTGTTTACGACTGCTTAGCAAACTACCCCAAAACTTAGCGGCTTAAAACAATAGACACAGTCTCAAACACAGTTCCTGCAAGTCAGGAATTTAGAAGCGCTATAACTGCATGATTTTTGCTTGGGACTTCTCATAAGGTTGCAGTCAGTATATCGGCCAGGGCTGCTGTCTTCCAAAGGCTAGACTGAGCTGGTGGATCCCATTCCAAAGCAGTTTACTCACATGTATGGAAAGATGCTGTGGGTTGTTGGCAGAAGGCCTCAGTTCCTCACCATACTGACCTCTCCATAGAGCTGCTTGAGTTCCCTCACAGTATGGCAGCTGACTTTTCCCAAGCAAATGATCCAAGAGAAAGAAGTGGAAGTAGCAATGTCTTTTATGACCTACCCACACAAGTGACAATCCATCACTTCATTCGCATTTTGTTTGTCACATGGATAAATCCGATAAATATAGGAGGGCACCACAAAGCATGACTACAGAAGCAGGAATCATTGGGGACCATCTTGGAGGATGGGTACACATGCAGCAAGTAGAGGTGTAAGGAGGGGCAGCTAGTCTGGTAGAAGGGAATTTAGTAAGACATCCTTGAGGAAATGATATCTGATTAGAGGCTGAAAAAATAAAACTATCTCAGCAAAGAGGAAGAGGAAAGAGTGTTCCGCAGAGGGAACAACCTGTGCAATGGCCCAGAGCTTGGTGCATGGGAAGCCAGGCAACTAAAACACAGGGTTCCATTTGGCTAGAGCTTAGAAGGGGCTTTGAATACGAGGCTTCATCCTGAGGGCACTGGGGAGCCTTTGGAGGGTGAAAGGAGAAGACAGCCTTATGGGTGTGGTGGGCCTCAAGTCTGTTATATCCCTTCAATAGTGGGCGAGTCTGGGTAGGTTTGAGATAATGCTCTGGAGAGACAGAGACAGAACCCCAAGTGAGCCCTGGGATACACCATACTCTAGACAGGATTCAGTTTAGGGTTAGAGTTAAGTTAATGTTAGAGTCAGAGCTAGAGAACTGGAGAGAGGTCACCAGAGGCAACAGCAAGACCTGGCCATCTATACAATAAAAATTTTTCAATGATCTGGCACGGTGGCGCATGCCTGTAGTTTCAGCTACTTGGGAGGCTCAGGAGGGAGGATAGCTAAAGCCCAGGAGTTCGAGGCTACAGTGAGCTAGGATTGTGCCACTGCACTCCAGCCTGGGTGACACAGTGACTCCAGCCTGGGTAACACAGGCTGTCTCAAAGGTCAGCCCCCCACTCACTTGCTGGCTATATGATCTTGGGCAAATCACTTACCCTCCATGGGTAACAATCAGTGGGCCTCTATTTTCTCATCTGTAAAGTAAGAATAACAGTAGCACCAGCCTCATAAGGTTGTTGGGGGTGTTGACTGAGAAAAGACATCTGACACATGTATCCACTCGGTAAAGTCTAGTGCAGTGAATGAGGCCTCCATCTGTGTCAAAGATCTTCTCTCCAGGACCTGGGATCCCTTCACCCCCTTCTTACTACAAACCTTCTCCCCTACTTTTCAACACTACCTGAGATTCTGCTCCTGAGAGTCTTACTGCCTCCACCACATTGGAAGCCCCAAGGAGTGGGCAAAGCCAGACTTATTCCCCGCTTATGGATAGACCATCCCTCCAACAGCCCAGTGCTAAACCCAGTGAGTTTTCTGACTCCACCATTCTCATTCCCATCATGCTGTCATTTTCATTCCTAGAAATTATTACAACTTGTATATTTTATTTAGCTAGTTGTGTACTTAATAGGTTTTGTTGTTGTTGTTTTGTATTGCTTTATATCTCCTTCTTGCTCTTCATCCCCCAGAATGAACACTCTATGAGGTCAGGAACTGCCTGCCTTCTTTACTTCTGTAGCTCCAGCACCAGCACAACACTTGACGATAAAACCCAGCAGATAAAAGCAAAGAGTCTGGGCCAGGCTTCCTGGGACTGAATCCCAGAGCTGGTGCTATCTAGCTGTAGAGAGATAATTTGGACAACACAGTGTCTCAGTTTTCCCCTCTGTAAATGGGGCCAATAATAGTAGCGATCCCATGGCTGGGCGCAGTGGCTCACACCTGTAATCCCAGCACTTTGGCAGTCCGAGGCAGGTGGATCACTTGAGGTCAGGAGTTCCAGACCAGCTGGCCAACATGGTGAAACCCCATCTCTACTAAAAATACAAAAATTAGACAGGTGTGGTGGCAGGCACATGTAATCCCAGTTACTCGGGAGGCTGAGGCAGGAGAAGTGCTAGAACCCGCGAGGCGCAGGTTGCAGTGAGCCAAGATCATGCCGTTGCACTCCAGCTTGGGCAACAAAAGTGAAATTCTGTCTCAAAAAAAAAAAAGTAGCAATCTCATTAGGAGGATTAAATGGTACTATGGGTAAAGCACTCAAGAACAGTGCTGGAACATAGGAAGTGCTATATAAGGGTTTGTTTTATACATAGATATAGGTAGATACAGCTAGAGATAAAATAGTAGGTGTTCAAGAAATATTTGCCAAATTAATATGCTAAGTCTAAGAACAGGACAAAGTCCTAACTGGGGCAGAGCCTCAGATAGGGACAATGACACTCCCAAGGGTAAGTTCCTTGACCTGAACAAAGAAAAACTTGGAAAGCTTGGAAGCTAGAGGCAGCTGGGAAGGGCAGCTGTAAGCAAAGGCCTGGTGGCATGGGGCAGGGGCCACAAGAGACCCTCCATGGAACCCCCACCTGGAATAGCCAGACCAAGTACTAACACACACTGAACAGCTAAATCATACATTATTGATTTGTCAAACGTATTTGCATATAAATAAGCATGATCATTCATGGAGGCCCGAGCAGTGGCACCTCCCCTCAGTGCCATGATTACAGATGAATGGCCCTAGTTAGACACGAACCAGGGACGCTGCTAGCCCTGCCGCAAAGTCAGCGGCTGATTTAAAACTACATTTATTGGAGCATGTAAGTGTGACAGCCTAGTGGTGAGTTTGGGATAATTAGTCTAAAAGACAAGATAAACGACTCCTAAAACTGGTATTGTGACGAAGATCCCACCCTACCCCCCCCCCCCCCCCCCCCCCCCCCCCCCCGCCACAGCCAGCTCAGCCCTGATGCCAAAAATACAGCCGAAGATAATTAACTAGGAAATGTTAACAGGCAGGATTATGTTCCAATTGCATTTTCCAGAGGACTTTAGAATTTTACACCCAAGTTGATTGTGTTCCCCTCCCCCTGGTGATTAGGCAGGAGAGGGGGATTCTTAGCTACAAGCAGAGGCTGGGTGGGAGTGGGCAGACAGGCCCAGATGAGGTCTCTAAGGCCAGGCAAGCAGGTGGCTCCAGTCAGCCTTCCCCGAGCCTGAACCGAGATGGATATGCCGGGTGAAGCACGTTGACCCGGGTAAATTATATCTGCCATGTTAATTCATTCCACGTGGGAGATCAGCCGTGAGCTCAGAGGCTGGCATCGGCTGCCTCTGATGGATCAAGGGACCCAGCTGCTCAGACACAATGCTAGAGACTTGTCATTTGGGGGGGAAACACGGCTTGCTAATGCTTTATTTTAATTGTCCTAAATTACACGTGAAGATGCACAGCCCAGGAGGCCAGCCAGCGAATATCAAACGTTACCTTGAGGATCTGCTTGGCCTAGAGAGGAGTCTGCAGTCCTAGGACTGGGGCCTCACCACTTTGCTGATACAGAAGAGAGAGCCACTGCCTTTTGGTTTCACCACCTGCCTCCCTGCTCCCAAGGAAGGGGTAGAGAATGCCCTGAGACCTCTGACACATCCTATCCGTAGGTTTGAGGGTTCCTTCTCTGAGAGTTAAGTCTAATAGACCTAGGCAGAAAGAGGGGGGTGGGCCTTTGGAGTTTGTTTGAGGCGATCAAAGAAGAATCTAAAAGGAAGGCAGCACAGCAGGGGAAGCCGTGGCAGAAGATGTCCTCGTCCTAATCCCCAAAACCATACATGACAAAGGGGACTCTGTAGATATGATTAAAGATATTGAGATGGGGAGAGTGAGTGAGAGTGATTGCAATGTCATTGCAAGGTCCCTAGAAGAGGGCCAGGGAGAGAGATGAAAATGCTATTAGGCAGCTGGCGTTGAAGATGGCATTGAAGGTGCAGGTGGGCTCCAGAAGCTGGAAAAGGCAAGAAAACAGAATGGGTGCAGCCCTGCCAACACCATGTAACAAGTCCAGGAAGACCTATTTCTGACTGCTGACCTCCAGACTGTAAGATTATAAATTTGCATTGTTTTAAGCCACTTAGCAATTTGTCACAGCAGCAATAGGAAACTAACATGGAATCTCAGTGTTCTCAGCCTGGCCTCACCACATCCTGGCTGTGTGACTTTGGGTAAGTGACTGAACTTCTCTCAGCCTCAATTTCCACATCTGTAAAATGAGGACTACAGAAGAACCTAATTTGTGGGGCAATTGTGAATATTAAATGAGCTGATGCCTGGAAAGTGCTGAGCTCACTGCTCAGCATATAGCAAGAGCTCAGTAAGTAGCACTTACTGTCATGGCTGTCGTTGTCATTATTGCCCCTTGCTGCTCTTTCTGAGACCCTGCAGTGAGGATAAAATTAGTAAGAAAATACACGTCACCAAACTAAAAGTTTCTTTATTCATCAAGCGTTTATTGATCGTCTTCTATGTGCAAACTATTATATCAGGTATTAGGAATAAAATAGTGAACAAAAAGGGACCTAGCCCCTGCCTTCATGGAGTTTATAATATTGTAGGGGAGATGGATCTTATCATATAATTATATTATGAATAAAATATAATGTTATATGTTATATTTATATTGAATAATCTCCCAAACAAGTGCTAAGATTGAGAGATGCTAAATAAATACATATGGAGAGATGTGTCTCATCAGGGAATTCATGGAAAGCTTCCTGGAGGAAGCTGACCTCAAAAGTTTGAGTAGAGTTAGTGCTTTGAGAAGACAAGGGTGTGGGAGGAAGGACTCTGCCTACATGTCTGGAGTCATGCTCCAGCTTCTGGGGTATCTGGGAGGAGTTTAATCCAAATAGAATGCCTGCAGATGCCCATGATGGCGAGTCCTGGGAAGGTAGAACGGCCCTTGCCACAGGCAGTCCAAATAGAGGTGGCATGATCAAGTGTGGCCTTGAGCTGTATAAGGTGAGTCTATCCTTAGGTGCTGAATCCCTATGTGATTCCAAATACCAGGCTGGAAATATCACCTCGTACCTTGTATGTGGGCCCTGACCGTGAATGCAGGGGTATATTCTGCCCTTCATGAGTCCAAAGCAAGACACATGGCATAGTCTAGTTTAATGGAGGAGGTAAGTATACCTCTCTCATGGACCTGGAAAGGAGGGAGGGAAGAAGGAAATATTTTCCTGACCACCGTGTAATCTATCACATGCCTTAAAATTCTGCCTGGGCATAGTGGAGTACTCCTCCCTCCTTGGGATAGACAGGAAGGTCTAGGGACCACTCCTCATTCATGCACAAGATTCTAGGCCTCAGACCTCCACTCTGTGTATCTATCAGCCTTTCTGCATACCACGTCATTTACATAATGACTCAGAGTTGGCCAGATCCCAAAGCCCCTGGGGTCAGTGCTTGTTTCTAGGTGTGGATGTTCACCACCTAAAAACCTAGGCCTAAGCTGGACTGCCAGGCACATATTAGCTATGCAAGAATCCTTTGTTGAATAAATGAATGAATGAATGCATGAATGAATGAACAAACGCCCAGCCCACCCCTTGGACATCATTCATTGGTTTATTTGATGCCTTCTATCTATCAGACCTCCATTTCTGCTGTACACACAGCTTGGGCAGAGATATTGTAGCATACTGTAATACCCACCCACCCCAGACAATGACTGTGCAATCTCCAGACCCTTTCTTTCTTGGCTTTCACAACAGTGGCCACGGCGTTGGCAGAAATTCCAAAACGGCCTACAAAATGTGGATGTGGGAGACCATATCCCCAGAATGTTTTGCAAAAAGCAAATATTGTGACAAACAATTGGAAACATGGTACATTTATCTGCACTTGCAGTAGCTGCTCATATGTTCACATTAAAACAGTTGAAAATGTGTAATTAAAAATCTGTTTCAAAATGCAAAGAACATGTAAAAATAGTTTATCCATTCACAGATTAAAAACAAAAACAAGTAAGTGTGAGTCATGGAAAAAAAAAAGAAAGAAAGAAAAGAAAGTAAACTCCAACAGGATGCAGGCCCCAACGAATGGCGGCTGAAACAAGTCTCACAGTATACATACGCCCCATCACCCCCAGTACAGAAACCAGGAGATCTGAGTTGAACCTGTATCCTTTTCAATTTGCATAATTGTATGCTTTAGTTTCTCTATGTGAGAGGAGTTGTGGGAAAGAATAGTAAGTGAATATCGGGTAAAAAGTCCTCTGCACAGAGCTCAAGACCTAGATGAGGCACACGGATCCAACCTTCTAGCAGTAGATACAGGCAAGCAGCATGGGGAAAGCAGGTATTAAATTAA
Organism: Hylobates moloch; assembly: GCF_009828535.3. Lineage (NCBI taxonomy): Eukaryota > Metazoa > Chordata > Mammalia > Primates > Hylobatidae > Hylobates > Hylobates moloch. Next base: position 19,900,109 of record NW_026652296.1, on the reverse strand, counting down.
AAGCATTTTTACAGCATCTCCACCTCCCAGACTGCTAAAATTAGGCTTATCTTTGGCCATTCTGATTCTCTTTCTCTCTTGCCATGAGAGGGAGGTTCTGAGTCTGCCTGTAACTTCCCTGGGATTTTTTTTTTTTTTTAACTTATATTTGGGAAGGAAGGAAACACCACTTAGGAGAAAAGAAGGACTTGAGAGAGAAAGGGGAGTAACTAGAAAGCCAAGAGCCATGAGTGGTTTGGCCTTGAGAGAATTTTAGTTGGGAGTTAATTATAAGAGAAACAAAGAGAAGCCTCTAGGCAGCCTTGGAGGGAAAGAGAAGTTAAAATCCAGAGAAATGAGGAAAGAAAATCTTAAGAAATGTTGCTGTGAATTAAGATTTGGATCCTCTTTGACATTCTTTAAGAGATACTAATAAAAGATTTAAATTGCTCTAAATTCCTTTGATTGCTGTATGTGATTCTTTGCACATGACACCATGCTGGCACTGGGCCACATGAGGACTTGGTTTTATTTGGGTTACATGAGTAAATATGCATTTAATCTATCCTGTGAAACACGCTCCGATAGAGGTGTGGACACAGTGCTTTGAGAATATGAGAATCAGGGAGTCCCAGAAGAGAAAAGAAGGTTTCCCAGAGGAAGTCATATTTGAGTTGAATGCAAAGGAATATGTTCACCTTATAGGCATGAATTGCAAGGGCATTTCTGGTAGAAGAAATAATATCTGCAAAGAAACAGGGTATTCGGGAAAAAGTGAAAAGTCAAGTGAAGTGAAGAAGAAACCAGAAAGCTCTGTGGGTAGACAGGAGCTGTATGGTGAAAGGGCTCAAATGCCATTAGCAGAATGGCCTTTATTCTGTAGTCCACAGGCCTTTATTCTGTAGTCATGGTTTTGAGTGTGGACGTGACATGTTAGAGGTTGTACATTCGTTTAACACTATTGCCAGAGACACTGGACCCCTAAAGCAGCCTGCCCTCTTCTGAATCCCATCCCCAGGAGTGACCAGGAGAAATGGAATCAAGAGTGGAGCTGACTCCAGAGGTTACAAAGGCACTGGCAAGAAGTTCACAGTTCCCAATGAAGAGAAAGACGCACTGAGGAAAATAACGAAGCCATTTGTCATCATCTGAATTCATGTGCGGGAAACACATTTGTTTCCAAGGAGCATGTTCCACAAACTTGTTTAAATGGAAATGGACTTGATTTCAATAGCAATGCAGCCTTGGTGGCAATATGATGTTTTATTTTATTGTTTGCAATTAGTGACAAGTGAGGAAAATATCCAAATCACTCCACATCGCACAGTGTGTGTTATCCAAGTACTTAGCTCTGATGAGAGGATGGGGGCTGGGGAGACGCAACCATGAAGAACTTGAACCTCCAGAGAGGAAACTGAATGAAGTGAATGGAGTCTTCAAGCTCTTAACCAGTGCAGAGGCATTATTGAAAGACAGGAAGTACAGCTAACTGTTAGGATGTAGAGAAAACCAGTGAAGGAAATTTCCCCCACAGACAGGACAAGCCAGGAGTCAAGGGAACCCAGATCAGCCGCAACATGGGAACAGCTCTGGGGAGAAATTTCCTATGGTTTGCAAAAGAGAGACCTCTGACTTCTCCAGTCACCAGCTGGTAAAAAGGCCAGCAGTCACTGTCCAGTATTGCCTAAGGCAGAGTTCCTCAGCCTCAACACTATTGGCATTTAGGGTTGGATAATTCTGTGTGAGGGGTGCTATACTGTGCATCGAAGGATGTTTATCAAAGGACATTTTGGCCTCTACCCACTCGATGCTAGTAGCACTCCTCTCCAGTTTTAACAATCAAAAATGTCTCCAGACACTGCAAATGTTCCCAGAGGAACAAATCACCCCCCGTTGAGACACTCTGGCTTGACTTCAATTACCAGCTCTGAATCTTGGTTGAGTTGGAAGAGGAGTCCAGGATTTTCAAGATAAAGTTTTGTCCAGCTTAGAAATGCTTCATTCTGAGGAATTTGAAGATCCTCAGCCTACCTCAACAAAGCCCACCATTGCCTTCCCAAAATGGACCTGGGGAGCAGGAGAGCTCATTGTCCCTTAGCTTTGATCTGCCCAGGACTTCAAGAAAAACTAAAGAAAAACTTATGAGATGCCATGGGGCCATGGAATGAGCCTGGACTTACAGTTCTATAGGCCTGGGTTTGAGCCCAAGCTCCTCACTTTGTCACATGTGGTCTGTCCTTTGCTGACCTGGACACTCCCTTTCTCTCCATGCTCTAGCCACACTGGTCTGCTGAAAACTCCTCATATATCTCCCATCCAAGTATTAAATCAGGCCTGACCCTGCTTAGCTTCCAAAATCAGACAACATCAGGTGTGTTCAGGGTGGTATGGCTGCAGGCTTCTCATACATCTCACGTGCAACCTCAAGGCCTTTGCACATGCTGTTACCTCTATCTAGAATACTCCCCCTCCCCTATTCCTCACACTAGACACACACACACACACACACACACACACACCCTAGCTCACTCACTCTACTCATTCTTCAGGTCTCAGATTAAGTGTTACCTCCTCACAGAAGCTTTCCCTGATTCCCTGGACAATTCGGTACCCATAGTACACACTGCACCTGTACTATTCACGATTAAAGAACTATTGCTGGGGGGAAAGGTTGAGGGAATTTGGAGGAAAGAGAAAAAGAAGTAAGCCTAAGGGAACCTGCCCAAGAAAGAGCAAGGGAAATCACTCCACTTTAAATTTTAAAACCATAGCGATTAAAAGACAGCTCAGAGGCAACAGGAAGGTTTTTCCTCGTTGTCTGGCATCTGTGTATGTTCGTAACTGCTTTCCTTCTGGTATGGAACTAGACCTGCACAACCTTCCAGACGAGAAAGGTGGATGGCATCTGCATAATCTTATTTCATGCTTGCATCAGCCCCAAGTGATAGGGGCCATAATATTCCCATTTTACAAATGGAGAAACTGAGACCTCAGTCTGTACTCTCATTTAGAATGTGTGTAACTTTCCCAGAACTGTATCACTCATGAGCTGAAATTTGGATCCAGGTGCATGAAGTTCCAGAGCCTGCGCTCCTGACCACCTATAATGTGAGCCCATTGAACTTGGCAGCCAGGAGAGAATTGGCCCAGTGCTGGGCTGGGGCACTAAGGTGACTTTCAATAAATATTTACTGAATGAGCAGAGGCAGCAGTGGGATTCACTTCGGGGAAATTTGAATCCAGCCCGTGTGCGGCAGAGCTCAACCCCCACCTACCCCATCCCACCACCACCGCGCCACCCCCGCTCACTTATCACCATGTAATTGAAATAATGCCTATCGACAGAAACTCACAAACAACTGCTCAATTTTCCTCAAAATTCAATTAAACTTCGTTTATTCTGGGGATCGATCCAATTAAAAGAAGGAAAATTTCAGATGGTCTGAGCAACACCATCCATCTTCAAACACAGTGTCTACCCCAGTGATGTAATAATTTGCCCAATCAATGCTTTAAAAGCATTTAGCAGTCTTGATAATGAACTTTTGTCAAAACAGCCTTGCAGAGCAATAAGTGCCTGCAGATTAATATGAAGTCATAAAGGGCTAATGCCTTGGGGTGGAGGGGGGATGCCGACATGAATCAGTGGGAGCTGTGGGCTGGGGCATCATCCTTCCACACCTTCTCAGAACTAGGTATGCACAGTGTTAGCAGGACCCAGAAAACACTGAATGTACTTCCTTGTTTCTGCTCTGTCTGCAGGCTCCCCTCCCTTCCACAGTCTCAAGACCCAGACTCCACCAGCCAGGTCCTGTGATGCTTGGATCACCCTCAGGGCATTTCGGGCACCCCACTCTATTGGAGAAAATGTCCAAAGGGAGGAAGCTTTGCTTGGAAGAAAGTCTGCCTCTTGGCCATCTACCATCTCTCAAAGCTCTGGCTTCAAAAATGGTCTTTGAGCTGCAAGAACTTTCTTTTCTCTTACCCTTTTTCTTGGGGTATTCAACTTATTAGCTGTGTGACCTTGAGCATATTACTTAAGGTCTCTGAGCTTTTGTTTATTCATCTGTAAAATGGTGATGATAGCATTTGTTGAAGCTCAGAGGAGGGAGGTTGGGTTGGATTTCTGGGTGACAAAGTTGCAAAGATTAACAAGACCCAGGCTTTATCTGTAAAGACTTTAGAGGCACCAGGGGAAAAGCAGGTGCAAACAACTACAATGCAAGAAGCTAGCACTGTTAAAGATGTCTGAACCCAGTACTAGAAACAGTGCCCAAGAGAGGGCTTCACCAAGGCACTGCAGTTTGAACAGCTTTTGACCAAAGAGCAGGTATTTGCCAGGTGGGGAAGAGAAAGGAAAGGTGTATAGCCTGAGGGGCTGCAAGTGCAGAGGCCCAGAGTCATGACAAGGCTTCCTCAAGGTGCACAGAAGGCCCAAGTCAGAGTCAGGAAACAGAGAGGAGCAGGCTAAGCCAGAGCTTTGAAAGTCTCATCAGCTAGGCTGAGGAGCTTGTCCTTTATCTTAAAAGAAATAGGGAGCCATGGAAGGTGTTAATCAAGGGATTGATATGAGGAGAACAGCACTTGGAGAAGTTCAATCAGGCGACCTTGAGAGGGACAGGCTGGTGGGGATGAGACAGTCAGAATGGTTTAGGTGAGATATGATGTAGCCAGGGTGGTGGAACCACACAGCTCCACTCCCCCAGGAATTCCCCCAACCACCCTCTCCCCACACTGAACACACCCACCCCAAATTCCCTGTTCCCAACCAGTGTCCACATGCCCCTAGACAGGAAGCCCAGGAGTCCCTCTACACACCTTCCTTTTCCATTCCCCACAATTTCTAGGATTTCCTCAGAAACCTTCTGCCTGAATGCTAGATCCTGTTTGGACAAACATGGTTTCTCATCCCAAAAAGTTAAGCTCACTTTAGTCCCCCACAAGGCCCCCTTCACTCTTTCAGAGGAAGGTCAGGGTACAAAGTTCCTTGCAACCAGACAGGGGCATGCCCAGAGCTGTCCATGGTACTGGTTGTGTTGGTTCCAGAAGAGGAAGGGAAAGGTGCTTCCCAAGATAGGTCAGAAACCTTCATGTGGAGTTCGGGGAATTCCCCTCCAAAATCAGTCACTTCTGGGGAAGCTGGGCCAGTCTGAGCTGGGATGGCCAAGATGGGCTGAACTGGGTGATATGGTTTGGCTCTGTGTACCCACCCAAATCTCATCTCAATTTATAATCCCCACATGAAGAGGGAGGGACCTGTCATCCCCACATGTCGAGGAGGGGAGGTGATTGGATCATGGGGGCAGTTTCCCCCATGGTGTTCTCGTAATAGTGAGTGAGTTCTCACAAGAGCTGATGGTTTTATAAGGGGCTCATCCCCTCTCACTCTCTCTCCTCTTTTTCCTGCCACCTTGTGAAGAAGGCGCTTGCTTCCCCTTCACCTTCTGTCATGATTGTAAGCTTCCTGAGGCCTCCCCAGCCATGGAACTGTGAGCCAATTAAACCTCTTTCCTTTATAAATCTTGGGTCTTGGGTATTTCTTTATAGCAATGTGAAAACGGACTAATATACTGGGCAAGTCCCCGGGTCCCGAAGTGGTCCACAATTCATCAGAGCCTGCCCCTCCTCTCTCACTCCAGCCCTCTAAGCTGGGGCTACCTTGGGGGGTCTGTGCACTGATGTGGAGAACAGGATACAGCTCCAGCCTCCAACACCAGCAATTCCTTCAGCATCTCCTCCCCACGCCTGAACTAGCCCTTTAAAAAACAGAAGAAAATACCAGGGGCTGGCTGGTGCTTTAAAAGCTGGGGATCTGGGTGGCCAAAGGAATGAAACTCCTGCTCCACTCACCGGAAGTCACTGCTCCCCTACGGGATGCCAGGCCCTGATGCCATCACAGAGGCTCCAGATTTGGAAAGAGGAGGATTAAGAATTAAAGGCGGGAGAGGGAGGGGAACTTGCGCTGCTAGATCACAGGGAGTATTAAATGATCCCAAGTCCAGAAATGCCTTTTCAAAGACTTCTGCCATTAGGACTTAATATTAAATTTACTCCTTCTGTGCCTTAAAAAATAGCTAATTTTTTTTTCAAAAGGTGCTTTTGATGCCAAAGGTATGGCTTAGGCTGAAAGGCACCAGCACATCAAACATCATTTGGGGGATTTCAAAGGGCTGTTTTAGCAGGATCCTGTTCTCTTCGTCCCCCTCCTCGGCTGATGAAGTTTCTGAGCCCCCTGAAGTCGGATCTTGTGTTCTTGGCTATCAAAGGCCCCAGCAACATAGCGTCTGTCTGTCTGTCCCAGTGAAACTTTCGCAAAGAAAGCCTCCCTTTTACACAGAGATCTGAGGGCAGAATAAAAAGGATGCAGATTTGCGAGGAAACAGGAGGGAAGCCCTGCTGGGCTGATAGGAATCTTGACTTAACCGAGGCCAGATTTGAATACATTTGGCCCAGACAAGGGGGTTGGGGGGGGGAAATCCATTACTTTGGAGAAAAGCTTCACGGGGTTTCAAAATGAAATATGTTAATGTTGGGAGAAATCATTTGTGTGGGTTTGTGTGTGAGTGTTTCAGATGCCCCCAAGTTTAACATCGCCAACCAGGAGCAAAAAGCAAGAGCCGTGGAATTAAGTCGCTGCTGTTCAGGGGAGGCATAAGGAGCTGGAGGACTGGGTGGGCTCGGCAGCTTCCCTGGCCTTGCCCCCACACTCCTCACCCAGCTGGGACTAGGGTCTGAGACTCAGACCAACAGGGAGCCCCAGCCCGAGGCACAGTGCTCACAGGGCTTCCCTTTCTTTAAGATCCCACTCAGAGTCTCAAGGCCAATGCTCCCAGAGATCTCCCAGATCATTCCCAGGGTCCAGATGCAAAGACCAGAGCCTGAGAGGGGAAGCACATTGTCACAGAGGCTTTGCGGGTCGGGCCTCTGGACTCGAGTCCCTGGCCCACATGGCTTCTCCCCATACCTCTTGCTCAACAAGCATTTGATCTTCTCTCTGAGGACTGCACCTGGGTGACAGTTTATACTTCTACTCATGGCACTCAGGAAATGAAGTGCCTGTCACACCCAGCCCTGCCGACAGGCATCCCTGTGGCCTGCCTTTTTCAAGGCCCCATAAAAACAGAATAATTACTACCAGATAATTAGTCGGAAATTTCCCCCTGTGGTTTCAAGAGACAGTAGCCCTGGATTCAGGAGCCGTGAGTCCTGGGCTCAGTTTGGTCTCCCTCTGGTCCTCACTTTCTTCCTCTGCCAAATGAGGACAACTCCATCAGTCCCGTCTCTACATTGTAAGACCACTGAGAAATTCCACTTAGGTCAGAAATAAATGCTGTGAGCAGGGAGTCCCCAGAGCAGAGCAACAGGAGCCTCTCCCACCCTCCAGTAGGTTCAGACACAGCAGGAAAAACGGAGTAGGTTGTTTTAAAGGCTGCTCTGTGTGGTTGTGGCAAGTGCACCTGAGTCGCTATGAAGCCTTGCATTCTCACATCAGCCCTGGAATTTCACCACAGTTTCAGGGCTCTCTTCTTCATTAGGAAAATGGTTGATAGAATTTGAAGATGAAAAGAAGCCTGGGGACTTGTTTGTTTGGGTGGAGATGAGGGGTGGGGTGGGAGTTAGGATCTGGGGCTGCCTGATTTGGACTCCCATCTGAGCTTATTTTATCCAAGGAAATGGGGGCCAGCAAAAATCAGCACTTGAATCTGAGCATTGTCCTCCTGCTGCAAAAGAGAAGAGGAAAAAGAGAGACGATAGCTCATCATTAATGGTCTTGAATTAATATAAATTAGTTGAGCCCATCTTGGCTGCTTCCAGCCAGGCAGAGAATGGGGCTGCTGGGGAGGAGCCTGGAGGTTCCTTTTGCCTCACGGTCCAGTGGCCACCCATAAAGCCGCTGCTGACCATGCACTCTTCCCTCCCGCCGATCGCTCCCCTCTCCCCACCACTACCAGCAGCTCCAGGCTGCGAGGTGTCAAACAGGATGGTGATGGGACCACTGGGACGAGGGGCGGCTCCCCAGAGCCTGCCATCTTTGGAATACTGTCATCCAGAAGGTCACCACTATCAGGAGGAGGAGGGCATCCCGAGCTCAGCCACAGGCCAGACTCCCATATCTCCCATCCCACCTCCTTGCCCTGAGCCACAGAGGTAGCAAACATGCACATTAGTGCCCGAGTCAAACTCGCAAACCAGAATAATGCCTGATAATATGGTATTTGAGTACAGCAGCCCTGGGCAGCCCAGAGCTGCCAGAGTGTTGTTTGGGTTCATGGGCTGTCCAGGGCTCTGCCATGTTTGTTTGAACACACAGGACTGTGAATTCTCTCTCTGCAAGTAGTCCAAGTCAGGCTGTGGCCTTCCACGACCACATCAGTTCAGTTATCATTCAAGGAATGCAAACTTCCCATCAGGTAGCACAAGGCAATTTAATACCAGCAAAGGGGCAGAGGGCTGAGAATCTGCGGGCTGCTGGGGGCATGAGTTTCCTGTCCCAGGATGGCCCACTTAGCCACCCTGTGGCTCAGGACTGACCCCCCAGAGACACACTGAGCTCTCTGACTCAGGATTGTCACACTGGGCATGCTAAGACTTCCTAACTCAGGCCTGGGCCGCCAAGTCACACTAGGACCCTTCACTCAGGGCCGGCCACTGCAGCTCGCTGGGACTTCCCCAAGACCAAGCAGAACATTGGCTGCTCAGCCCAAGGCTCGGAGGCCAAAGAGCATCCCCAGAATCCCTGGGAGATAGGACTTTTAACTCTATTTATAGATAGGGAAGCTGATACTTGGAGAGGTCAAGTAGCTTGCCAAGAGGACACAGAGCCAGTAAACAGCTTTCATGTAATGACAAGAGCTAACCTCACAATGAGGTGACTAAAGCTTTCCATGAGATTCCTCCTACCATCCTCACAACTTCCATGAGGCAGGACTAGTATTGTCCAGTTTTGTACACACAGCAATTGAAGCTCAGAGAGGTCAAACCACATTGCCCCATCGCACAGCTGGAGCTGGAATCACAACCCACGGTTGTTGCAGAGCCCCAGCAGCCAGGCATAGTGCTTAAGAGCCCAGACTTTGGAGCCAGCCTGCCTGTGTTCAAATCCTGCCTTTATCCATTTCCCAGAGACGTGACCTTGGATGAGTTCTTCGACAGATTCTCAGTTGCCCTACCTAATGGAAATAATCTTTGTAATATAGCAACAGTCAGGATCTATAATTGATATTCACAGAACACTTCCAACAGGGCCTGCTAGGTACCAAGTTGTGAGTTTGTTAAATGAATCTTTCTTCTGTACAACCATGATTTCACTCATTCTGTACATAGTAGGGTTAAAACTGGCAAACTGGAGGTCCCTCCTTTCCAGGCTGTCCCCTGTCCTCTTGGGTCCAAGGTCCAGCAGAGGCATACTGCCAAAAGGCGCCCCAGACCCAGCACCTGTAATGCTTCTGTCAGAGCAAATGAGGCTATTAACTGACGAGCTCTGTGATGGAATTGTCCCGTGTGGTATTTATTATAGGGTCCTTTCCCTGACACCCCCCAGGGAGAGAATATTAAATATTTAATGCATGTGACGCTGCTCGTTTTTCATCCCCACTTCAGCACTCAAGTCGGCTCCAGTCTGGGAGAGAGCCAAAGTCCACCAGCCTGGCCCCCTCGTGCCTTCCCTCCTCCCACCCGCTGCCCCTCTCTCTAGGGCACAAGGCCAGACACAGCCTGGGATGAGAATGTAATGAGGCCCCCACCCCAGGGACGTGCAGCTGAGTCCCACGTGAACCCTGGGAAGGGCTCCTCCATCAGTCACCCTGGGCTGGGGCCCTGCGGAATGTCAGGGGAAGCAGCGCATCTCATCTGAAGAGTTGCGATTCGTTGGTCAACAGAGCTTAGGAGCCTCAGAGCACCCTGCCTGGATCTCCTCCTCTCCTCTGCACACATTTCTGACTCCTCCACCCACCTGCCGGTTCTCACTCACTACATGCACCTCTGCCAGAGGCTGCTTCTGGCTGCAGAAGCCTGCTCAGCCAGCAGGCATGAGCCAGAATGACCAGAGAGACCAGAGAGTACATGCCATCGACCAGTGATATACAACAAGACAGGGTAGGGAAACCCCAGCGTCCGTGCCTTTTGTGTGGGATAACTCAGGGGTGTGTTCTATGCTGATCCCTGAGGTCCCTGGGAGAGCCCCACAGCGGCCACTGCCCATTAACACACCCTATCTTCGTTCCTTTTCCTCTCTGCTCTCATTTCCCCTCTCTCCTATACGTGCATCCTGAGGTCACCTCCCAAATAAACTTCTGCACTCAAATCCTTGTCTCAGGGGCTGCTTCTGCAGGAACCTAAATGAAGACAATGGCTTGGTCGAGTTGGGGACTTACTAGAGAACATAGGAGGGTACATCTCAGGGGAGGGTACATCTCAGGCATGTATTTATTCTTTCGTTGAGCATCTACCTGCTCAGAGTCAGGCCCTGTGCTAGGGCTGGGGACACAGCAAGGACTCAAATCTGGCTCCTGGACCCCAAGTGCTCCCAAGATGACTGGGGCACTGTTATGAGACACTATCCACAGTGCAGTGTGATCAGCACTTTCTACAATCACCTCTGGCCCTGCAAACCAGCCAAGTGATGCCACATGAAGATAAGGTCATGTTTTCATCTCAGCTCATCCCTTAGTGGAAACATCAAGCTCCTCTACAAATGAGTGCATTGACCATCGTGGTCCAAACGCTGAAAGGGATCCTGTCAATCACGTTCATGTGAATTTCCCAGCTTTCCTTCTTCCTCTCTTTCTTTTCTGGGCGACCTCCAGCCATCTGTGTTGCACGTGGGTGCTGGTGGTTGGAACAGTGTGATCTCGGGTGAGAGGAAAGGGCGTTTTACAAGCATCAAGGCCTGAGGGTGGGAGCAGGGAGGTGAATTTTCCGTTCCCAGAATGTTGACCAAAGGCATGCTCCCAGGCATCAGGCCTTGTGCTTTGGACTTCACTGTATATTAGGGACAGGGTGGCTGAGGGGGTCCAGCGTCTGACAGGAGAGGGAAGGAAGACCTAGTGATCAGGGGAGGGTAGGAAGCTCGGCATTTTACCTCCATGATCTGTAATCCTCACAACAGCTGTGTGCAGGGCTATGGTTTCCTTCCATTTTACAGATGAGAAAACTGAGTTCCAAAGAGATTATGACTTATCCAAGGCTATTCAGCTAGGTATACCTCGGAGTTCATTACATACCTTCTTCCCACCTCTGCAGCCTGGGGAGGAAGAAAAGAAGCCCGTCTTGGATTCTGTCCTGAGGACAATGGGTAGCCATGAAAGGACAAGGTCAGGGTTGTATTTTGGAGCCATCGTGATCTATTTAGCCCATCCCTGCTGCCAGGCTAGGGGTCTATATAGACCCATCCACCCCTCACCCCTGCCCTGGTCAGGACAGGCTCTGGGTTGAGAAGCTGAGGCCTACAGGGGCCACCACTAGGATGGACAGCACAGCCTCGCTCTTCCTTTGGCAGGGCTTTGCTCTTGCAGGGACTCCTGCCTGGAGCAGTCTTCCTCCCTCTTAACCCCTTTTCCTATGGCTGGCTCACTATCAAGTTTCATTATCAGCTTAACTGTCACCTCAAAGAGTGTTTCCCTGACCCCTGTTGTGGGTTGAATTATGTCCCCTGAGAAGGTTTGTTCAAGTCCTCATTCCCCCCACTCCTGAATCCATGAATGTGACCTTATTTGGAAATAGTCTTTGAACATGTAATCAAGTTAAAATGAGGTCATATGGGGTTAGAGTGAACTCTCATCTGATGACTGGTGTCCCTACTAGGGGAGGGAAATCTGGGTGCAGAGACACAGTGAGAACACCCTGTGAAGATGGAGACGGAGATCCAGGTGACCCTGCCACAAGCCAAGGATGGCCTGTGGCCATCAGAAGCTGGAGGAGGTGAGGAGTCTCCCCTAGAGCCTTCGGAGGGAGCATGCTGACTCCTTGATTTCAGACTTTTTGCCTACAGAACAGTGAGGGAATCTATTTCTGTTGTTTTAATTCATGCAGTTTGTGTTACTCGGTTAGAGCAACCCTAGGAACTAACACAGCTGCTCACTAAGGCCAGTCTCCCTCATCTTCCCCGTCACACATCTTCCTCTCTTCGTCCTTCACCCCTGTAATAACAATCTACAATGATCATTATTGCTATGTTATGTTTATTATCCATCCTACTCACTAGACTGGGGGCCCTAAGAGAGGAGAGGCCTTGCCTGTCCTGTTCTCTGCTATATTCCTAGTGCCTAGCCCTGCGCCTGTGGCATATAGTAGGGCCTAAATAAGTGTTCACTTATTAACAGAGATTTAATGAATGTCTATCGTGCACTAGCACTGCTCTAGGTGAACAAAATAAAGAGTTCTATCCTGGCACTTGCATACCATATTCAACAAGGAACATAATAAGTAAGTAAGCTTATAGGCTATTAGAAGATGATGAAGTTCCATGGACAGGGAGAGGAAAAGTAGGGTGGGATAAGGGACATGGGGCATTGGGGTGGAAGAGAACAACCTGCAAAATTAAACAAGGTGGTCTAGAAGGCCTTGCTGACAGGTGGCACTTAGGTAGATTTTGAAGGAGATGAAAGAGTTGGCCATGTGAGATTCTTGAGGAAGAACATTCAGGCAAAAGGCACAGCCACTGCAAAAGCTCTCCAGCTATGGGAATATGCGTGGCACTTCAAAAAACAGAAAAGAGGCCAAGGTAGGTGGAACACAATGAGAAAAGGGAAGAACAGCAAGGGAGGAGGTCAAATATCTGTTGGCTGAAGGAAGAGATGGAGGGAGGGAAGGCAGGAGGGATGGGTAGAAGGATGGATGGATGGATGGATGGATGGATATGGACAGATAGAAGGAAGAATAGAAAAAGGGAGGAATGCTTCATATCTGGGAATCAAATCAGGGACTAACTGTCCCCTGGCCATATGTTAAGTCAGTAACTGAAAATAAGAGGACCCTACCCGAGAGAAGTGGCCAATTGCAGACCAAAAGAAGTCAGTTCTCCACACCCTTTGTAGCCATAACACAGCACTACAGAACAGAGATGAGGATGCCTAAGAAAGTTGACTTTAGTTTCTTGGGGACCCAGGATCCCAAAGGAGGGCTCCTTCAGAGCCTGGGATCTCACCCACCCAGATGGCTGGAGCCCCCACATACAAGGCCTCAGGCGCTCCCTTAGAGCCACAAACCATGAGGCTGAGCTGGCTGAGACTCCTGACAGCTAAAAGTGGATTTATTCCAAATGAATGACTAATGAGGCACTTTTTGACACAGAGGCCCTGAAGGGTGCCCATAAAATTCATGACAAACCACTGAGATATGAAATGGAATCAACTTGGTTTCTAAAAATTAGAAACTTCCTCTTCGTCCTCCAGCCGCAGCTCCAGCTGGATTGGGTCAGCTCTCCAAGGGGCCTGCAGGGCAGGCCCATTGCTAAGAAACCCCTGGGTGAGGCCCAGAGGCCTGGAGTCAGAGGAGTCCTTTGTCCCCGCAATCTACTCCTTATCTTGCTCCACCCATCCCCATCCTGCCTCTTCTAGGAAACCTTCCCAGCCCTCCAGACAGGACACATTGAATGTGTACAGACTTTAAGGCTCATGGTTGCTCTTTCCCCACCTGTCTCATCTGTCTCCCCCATGGGACACTCTGGCTCTCTCCCCTGCCCTCTCAGCAGCACTCAGCCCAGCTGGCCACTTGGCCTTGCAGCCTCTTCTTTTCTTGCTTTGTGTGGCATCACACGGGTCTGGTTCTCCTCCTTTTTCTCTGGCTGCTCCTTCTCCACCTTTGCCAGTGCTCTCTGTCCTACGATGCAACTTCTAAGTGTTGGAACACCCAGGGCTTCACCTTCAGCTTGCTCTCACTCTCCCTCCATAAATTATCTCATCCATTCTCAAAGTTGAAATATAATCAGTATACTGACAACTTCTTTGTTTTGTTTTGTTTTGTTTTGTTTTTCCATCTCTGGATCCAGCCTCTCCCCTGAACACCAGAATTCCATCTTTATGTGGACTTCCAAAAAGCATTTCAAACTTAACATGGCCAAAACAAAACTCTTGATCTTCTCTTTGTTTCCTATCTCAGTAAATGGCACCCCCCTATCCACTCAGTTGCTCAAACCAAACGCCGAGGAATCTTCCTCAATTCCTCTCTCTCATTTTCCCTTAGCCCTCACATCTGCAGGTCTTCTCTGCTCTTGTTCTACCACTCACCTTGAATCTGGCTGCTTCTGTTCCACGGCTTCCACCCTAAGCCAGGCCTCCTTCCTGCTTCCACTCCAGCTGCCTCCAATTCACTCTCCACCCGCCAGCCAGAGAGCTCATCTAAAAATGTGGACTCTGCTGCTGGCAGAAGAAACAGCAGCAACTGTGCACATGCACAGAGCCCCAGGGACCCTTTGGGGAAGGCCAGATGCAGGCTCTCCAGGAAGAGACCCAAGCAGCAGTCCAGCAAACAGCCTGCCACCTCCATGCTCTCTATATGCTAAGAGGCAGGAGCTGGTGCTGCCCAGATCCCAGCACATCCTACCTGATGATTACCAATGACAGGTTGAATATCCCTAATCTAAACATCTGAAATCCGAAATGCTCCAAAATCAGAAACTTTTTGAGCGCCAGCACTCAAAGAAAATGCTCTTTGGAGCATTTCGGATTTCAGATGTTTCGGTTAGGGATGCTCAACTGGTAAGTATGCTGCTAATATTCCAAAATCCAAGAAAAAAAAAATCCAAATCTGAAACACTGCTGCTCCCAAGTAAGTCAGATAAATGACACTCAACCTATAGTTTCATGTTCACTAATAATAATATAACTCTGCCTTTTGGGCTCCCTTTGCAATTTACAAAGTAATGCCAGGGGCATTACTATCATGACTCCTTCAAAACCCCCCGGGATCAGTGTGATACCCCCAGTCACAGTGGGGGACCCCACGGTGTCAGAACAGGGACTCCATCCTAGGTCTTCCAAACACAGTTAAAACTACAGGTTCCAGAACCACTCCCACCAACCCACCCATGGAGTCTTCTTGAAATAAACACTTCCGTTACCATTATAAAACATCCCAGAAATTCCACTATGCTGACACTCAAGTGGCAGCTTCCAGTTAACACAGGGAACATGGGCAAAAATCCTTTGTCAGTTACCAGGTCCCAGTTTGGGTTTGGGAAAATCCTTAGTGCCCATCATTCTGCCCAGTGGTCCTATACTCAATCACACTGTTCTAGAAGAGTCTTGTCTGAGCGAAAGCTATATTTTGAGTTCAGCAGTGGAGCCCCTGTTTCACTCACTCATTCTCATCATTCTTAGCCTTGATTACACCTAAGAATCTTCTGGAGAGCCCATGCCCAGAGGCCACTAATCTGTTGGCCTGTTGTGGGGATGGGCTTTTATATTTTCTAAGTACCCCAGGTGATTCTAGAAGACAGCCATAGTTGAGAACCACCAACAGTTGATCCATAAACACATATGGAACATTGGTTGAAGGCTAGGCACTGGGTGAACAGAGATGTCCTCCAAAAAAAGCTTCTACCTAATACGGAAAATATAAAGGTAAACAGATGATTCAAATGAGCTCATTTCAAGTGTTTGTTTTTGTTAATTTTTTAATTTAACAAACATTTATATCACTGTCCAGTTGCTAGGCAATGTTCTAGGAACTTTATAAATTTACAAATTTAACCAGTTTAGACCTCAGACCTTAGAACAGTGGTGAAGGTATTATTACTATCCCCATTCTCCAGATGATGTAACTAAGACACATGGAGCTTAAGTAACTTAGGTAAAGTCACAACATCTTGTCAGTGACTGAGCTAGGGTTCTGACCCAGAGAACTGGACTTCATGTTTCTAACCACTATTCTCTGAAGGCAGTAGTTCCCACCTCGTAGTGGAATTTGTGCAGAACACAGATTCTTGGCCCCATTCACCTCCCCTCATACCCCCTCCACCCTTAGGTTTTGGTTCAATCAGCTGAGATGAGACATGGGAGCATACATTTTTTTTTTTTACATGTCCTAGGTGATTCAGACACAGGTGTCCTGGGGACCATCCTCTAAGAAACTGTCTTATTAAATAAGCTATGGTGGTTTTAAATTGTGTCTACAAATGCTGTGACACTCCTTCTAAAAAATGAACCCTCCCCTTAAGAATCAGCTGAACTTAGTGACTTGCTTCTAACAAACAGAATACAGAAGAAATGATATTAAATAGTATGTGATAAGTGGCTTCCAAGAGGAAAGGGCAGAACAAGGGCCAGCCCTTGAGCTAGGTGAGATATGAGAAGCACCAGGATGTACCATGCAGAGCATAAGAGACACTGTGGCTTCCTCATTGCCCTCTCTTAGGTCACTCATTCTGGGGGAAGCCAGCTGGCTGCCCTGCTATGGGGACACTCAAGCAGTCCTATGAAGGAGCCTGCATGGAGAGAAATTGAGGCCTCTTGCCAACAGCAGTACCATCTTGACACCCATATGAGTGCACCATCTTGAAATCGGTCCCTCCAGCCCATCTGGCCTTCAGATAGAGTGACCATACATCCCAGCTTGCCTAGAACAGTCCTGGTTTATCCTGTTGACTGTGCATTCCATGCAATTTACCATTTGTCCTGGATAAAACTATCCCAGTTTAACCAATGGTAAATCATATAGTTATCCTGTTGAGGAACCCAAATTGCAGGCTAAGGCATTTGGACTCTACCCTGGAGGCCGTGGGGAGCCCTGGAAAGGTTTTAAGCTGAGGAGTGATCTCATTCCAATTGTGTTTTAGAAAGATCCATTTGCAGAAAAGGCACCAGTGTGCGGGAGGAACTGGTATGGAGGGTGGACTGGTTTGGAGAATGGGTGTGGAGGCTTGACCAGGAGAAAACAAGATGAGAAGCCACGGAGGAGATAAACACAGTCCCTCAGCCAGGGTGGTCAGTGACCATGACTGCCTATATGAAGGCTGGAGCAGTGGAAGATGGGGTCACAGTAAGTTTAGGAAAATTTAGGAGATATTAAACAAACTTGGCTGCAGTAAGAGACAGAGAAGCAGCAGCCAGAGGTGATTCTGAGACTATCAAGGGGGTATGGCCCCCACATTTCAGGGCCCAGAGCTCTGTCTAAAAATAGCTCTCAAATGAGTCACCTCAATTGCAGCCAACAAGGAATTGGCTGGTTTGTTATTGAATTGCAGGATTTTTGGCCAAACGGACTGAAACCATGTGTAGCCTTGGCTCGAGAAGTTCCCACTGGACCCAGTCTCTTGCTAGGGGCAGTGCCATAGCCCTGATGCATGCATAATCTCACTTTCTTCTCACAACAAATCAGCGAGAATGCCATAATTTCTTCTCATTTATCAGGCCTGAGAGAAGCTGCCAAATGCTTCTAGAATATAGGCTCTGTAGGCGGCGCAGCCAGAATTCAAACCCAGACCTCCCCAGATATTTGGTATCAGCTGGAAAGAGGTTTTTTTGGGTAAAATCCCTAGAAACATTCTCTTGCCTCCTTCCAGCTGGGATACATTGGCTGAACTCGAGTCACCCTCCTAATAAAAATTCCATGTTCCATCAGCAGAATGCTTCCATCCCAATTAGATCAATTTTCTCTAAGTAGCAATAAATGTGTTTTTCTTTCAGAGGCCAGCCTGACACATTAAGCAGGCTTGGGGCAGCCATTCCCCAGGCCTCTGGCTACGAGTGTGTGGGGTCAGGGGTCACAGCACCACCACCTTCGGCTCATTAGTGGGGCCCATTCATCTTTGCTGGGACACCAGCACTCAACATGGTGGCAGGGCTCAGGGTGGGGGTGTGTGGGCAATTCATCAGGGACTCTGGTTCGCCGGAGACAGGAGCAGAAAAGCAGGCCTGCTCACAGGCCGGCAGGAGCCCTAGGCCCAAGAGCTGAGAACCGGAGCTGCCTGGTTAAAGGTTAACCTGGTCTAGGGTGTCTGTCTGTAAGGACTCACAGCCAGCTTGCAGGGAAGGAAGGGCCCAGGGCAGGCTCCTTTCAGATGCACCTGGCTCCTGCCTGCTAACAGAGTCTCCCTTCCGGCCACCTCCCCAAGCCAATCCTTGAAATCCATCTAAGCAAGGCCTACAGGGGCCTGGAGAATGATACTGTCACTCTCCTGTGGTGCAGGGACCTTCCTGGAATAGGCCCTTTGATTTGCAAATCCAGACACTGGAAATGGGAGCCTAAGAGAGTCCCACTCTATCCTGCCCTGCCTGGGCCACTGGGCCTGGTAGAAGCTTGACCAAAAGAATGAGACCTCTCAGCTTCCCCAGGACTAAAGCTCAGCCTGCATCAACCTGTGAACCCACACACACAGCCCAAGCCACCCTGAGCCAGGCAGAACTGCAGCTCTGGACATGGGATTCTCAGAGTGGCATGGTAGTAGTTTGCTACAGATGCTGTATTGATGTACCACAAACTAAGTGACTTAACAGATATTTATTCTCTCCCAGCTCTGGAGGCTAGAAGTCCCAGATCAAGGTGCCAGCAGAACCATGCTCCCTCTGAAGGAACTAGGGAAGGTTCTGCTCCAGGCCTCTCTCCCAGCTCCTGATAGTTCCCTGGCCTGTGGCAGCATAACTCCAATTATCATCTGGCATTCTGCATGTGTGTGTATGCACCTGTGTTCAGATTTCTCCGTGTGTGGTGTGGTGTGTGTGTGTATGTGCATGTGTGCAACAAGGTCTTGCTCTGTCACCCAGGCTAGAGTGCAGTGGCACAATCTCAGTTCATTGCAATCTCTGCCTCTCAGGCTCAAACAATCCTCCAGCCTCCGCCTCCTGGGTAGCTGGGACCAAAGGTGCATGCCACCATGCCTGGCTAATTTTGGGGTGTTTTTTTGTTTTTTGGTTTGTTTTGTCCTTGTTTTTTGTAGAAACCGGATTTTGTCATGTTTCCCAGGCTGGTCTCCAACTCTTGGGCTCAAGTGATCTGCCCACCTCTGCCTCCCAAAGTACTGGAATTATAGGTGTGAGCCACTGGACCCAGCCCAGATTTCTCCTTTTTCATAAACACACCAGTAATACTGGATTAGGGGCCCACCTACTTCTGTATAACCTCATCTTAACTAACTACATCTGTAAAGACCTTATTTCCAAATATGGTCTCATTCTGGGGTACCATGGTTAGGGCTTCAACATATGAATTTGGGGGTACATACAGCCCCCAAAGAGCCCCACTAACTCTTCCCCCTTTGGGCCATGTGAGAGGCAAGCCTCGGGGATCCTCATTCATTTGACAAATGTGTATTGAGCACCCATCAGGCCCAGTGCAAGGTGCTAGGGGTACAGTGGTGAGCTGGTGTCTGCTCTGTGGGTTCACAGGTGGCAGGGGAGACAGGGACAATCAATTACAAAAGCAACTGTACAATTACAAATTGTGCTAGGAGCTCTGAAGCAGAGGTGTGAGCAGCTACAAAAGCGCAGAACCAGGTCGCACTCCAGGTAAGAAGTTGAGCTGGGGCTGGCATCACAATAGCGTAAGCATCCTCAGCTTCCCTGGGCTGTGCTGCGGTGCAGCTGACCCCCACCCACAGCTCCTCCTCTCCTGGCTATCTGGCCCCTTGGTACCCCCAACCCCTACCCAGCCTGAGGTCTTTCCTGGAAGCCAGATTCATGGCATCTGAGCAACCTGCCCAGGAACCACCGCCGGAGGTAATCTTTCTGCAGAGCCCAGGGGCCTGGCAGAGGTCTCCCTGATTGACACTCACCGTGGATGAGCTGTCCTCTCAGCAGCAGCTCATCCTTCAGCCTTCCAGGCTCTTGCAGCTCCAGCGGCATCTCAGTTCAGCCCTGGGACTCCAGGACAGAATACACGTTCAGATAATGACCAGTAGGTCTTGGACCCAAATGTCACCTCCTCATGGAAGCTTTGCTGACCTGACTCCTCCAAGCCCAAACAACTCCTCAACATCCCCACCTCAAATGAAACTAAACAATGGATTACAGAATTAGCTGTTCTGTATCTGTCTCCTCTGGAGACTGTAAGCTTTACAAGAACTGAGACAACTTTCTCACCCACTTCCATATGCCCCAAATCCACCCTGTGCCTGTCACATCGTGGTGTTTCATAAACGTAAGCTGGGTAAATAAACAAAATAATTAATTATTTAGTCAACCTTCTACTTCTTTCTACCAAAATCACAAATTGAGCCACAGGCTTGATGCAAGTCCGTGGAACTCCTGAGAGTACCAGGAAAACAAAGACATGGAATGACAGAGATTGTGTTCAGGATGGAGGGAAGAGCTTGAGCAAAGACAAGAGAGGGAGGAAATGTTAAGTGAGTTTGGAGTGAGTATTTGGTTTGGCCAGAGCAAGACTCAACTCTGCATGGCCTTGAATGCTGGACTTAGGTGGTGGTTACAGGGTGCCACGAAGGTTTTTAAGAGGTGGTGGCATGATCAGAGTTGGGCTGTGCTGATGGGGAGAGCAGGTAGCTCCACAAGAAAGTACAAAACGTGGGGACAGAGATCGGGAGAGAAGTTTGGGCGAAACCAAGGTTCAAGAGCTGTCCCACAAAGAAGGCAACTGAAGTCACTGAGGGAGAGCAAAAAGAGGGGGGAAGTTGTACAGAATCTGGGGACAACTGTAGTGCAGAGAAGATGGGTTCAGGAAAGGCAATGTGATCAGGAAAGCAGAGGAGTGACCAGAGAGAGGGGAAGAAAGCCAGGCCTGCCTAGCATGCTTGGAGGGAGGCCCCACCTTTCCTCATGTCCTTCTTCTGTCTGCCCACTGTACGGGGCAGGGAGAACCAATTTCAAAATCTGACCCCATCAAGAACCAGCTGTAACACCTGGGCAAGTGGATGTACCTCCAGAAGTCTGTTTTCCCATCTGAAGATTGGAGCTGGACAAACTCAACCTGCTGGGGTATAAGGAATGTGACACAATGAAATATTATTGCCAGTCCCAGCACACAGCTGCCTCCTGAGTTTTCCAGCCACATGGTCCTGGTGCAAATCAGCAGCATTTCCCAACCTTTGCATTGTAGACATTTTGTGCTGCATGAGTCTTTAATGCCCACATGCATTGTAATCTTTTTTGTTTTATTTTTGTTTTGTTTTTGTTTTTTGTGTTTTTTTGTTTGTTTTTTTGTTTTTTGTTTTTTTTAAGACGGAGTCTCTCTCATGGCACCACTCGGCTCACTGCAACCCGCCTCCAGGTTCACCATTCTCTGCCTCACCTCCGATACTGTGGACTACAGGCCCACACCAGTCATTGCCAAGTGTCTGACCCCTAGGGAGCAAAATTGCCTCCAATTGAGAACCACTGGTGTAAAACCATGAAAGCTGTAGGCAAGTGTCTCCTACTGCCTCTGTTTCCCAGAGGAGGTCCTATGTGCCTATGCCCTCATGAATTCAAGCAACAAACATTCTCTGAACACTTTTTCTATGCCAGACGTGCCTATGTGCTGGGCCCTGAAGACGGCACTAAATAGAACAGTGATCCTGCTTGCAGGGATTTTACAGTTACTGAAGGAAACAGTCTTGATACAATGAGATCTCTCAGCAGGGTAGGCAGGATAATGGCCCCCAAAGATGTCCATGTCCTCATGCCCAGAGCCTGTGAATATATTACTTCTTATAGCAAAAGGCACTCTACAGGCGTGATTAAATTAAGGAACTTGAGATGGGGGATTATCTTGGATTATCTGAGTTGGCCCAATGTAATCACAAGGTCCTTGTAAGTGAAAGAGGGAAACAGGAGAATCAGAGTCAGAGAAGGAGATGTGGTCATGGAATCAGCAGTTGTCCGAGTTAGAGAGAAGAAGCTGCTATACTGCTGGCTTTGAAGATGGAGGAGGGGCCATGAGCCAAGGAATGCAAGCAGCTCTAGAAGCTGGAAAAGACAAGGAAACAAATTTTACCCTAGATCCTCCAGAAGGAAGGCATCACTGCCAACACCTTGATTTGAGCCTAGTGAGACACACTTTAAACGTCTGACTCCAGACCTGTAGTCTGTGGTCATTTATTACAGCAACAATAGGAAACTAGTATTCACAGTCACACCGTTAAGCACAGGGAATTGTAGGATCTCAGAGAAAGGAACAGGGCTGCCATGTATGATTATCCAGGTAGCGCACTGCCAAAAATTTGCCAGCTGAGATGAACGGGGCTGAAATTTAGCCCACACTCCACTTGCCAAGCCATGAGCCCTCCTTATGAGGACTGTGTTTCTGAGACAAGGAGCATCTTTTTCTGATGTACACACAGGCATTTTTCATTTGCTAAAAGATGTGTCCACCCAGGCATGGGGAGGAGGTCTTTCCTAATTTGCACAAAGGAGCTACCCAGATAACTATGGCCCTGGCAAGAGACTTTGACTCTTCCTGGGGTAGTCAGAGAGGCCTTCACAGAGGAAGTGACATCTGAGCTAGATCTTAAAGAACAAACATGCAGCCTGTAATCCCAGCACTTTGGGAGGCCGAGGCAGGCAGATCACTTGAGGTCAGGAGTTCAAGACCAGACCGGGCAACATGATGAAATCCCATCTCTACTAAAAATACAAAAATTAGCCGAGTTTGGTGGCAGGCACCAGCAATCCCAGCTACTCAGGAGGCTGAGGCAGGAGAATCACTTGAACCTGGGAGGCGGAGGTTGCAGTGAACCGAGATCATGCCACTGCACTCCAGCCTGGGTGACAGAGCTGGGTGACAGAATGAGACTCCGTCTCAAAAAAAAGAACAGACGTGGAAAGAAAGTAGAGCCATTCTACGAAAGAGAATAGCACAAAATTCTGTAGGGGCCTGATTCACTTAGAGGACGAGGAAGGAGCTCCACCTGGCTGGAGCATCAGGTACATGGAGGAGATGATTGAGAGATGCAGAGTTCAGCTTGGGATGTGCAGAGTCTGAGGGGACTGCCGAGCATTCATGGAGTGATGTCTAGGAGATGGCCAAATGCCCATGCCTGGAGCTCTGGCAACAGGGCGGAGCTGCTCCACACCACTCTGCTGATGCCATTCCAGGGAGCCCAGCTTGGACCAGACTAAGTCCCCCATCCCACCAGCCCAGCCCCAGGGACTTCTCCCTGGCTCTCGGGGATGCCTGGCTGTTCAACGACTTGCTTTTAGGATCCCTGCAGTGGCTCCACTTCCTAGCACTTAACTCTAAGACAGGTATTGATGGTGCCTTGACCTTCCCTAATATATTGCTACAAGGTAACATGGGCCAGTCCTGCAGTTCTGGTCATCCCATGGCCCCACCCCGGGCCCGAGCAAAGAACAAGAAAAAACCATCAAGCTGGGCGCGAGGTTTGCGATGCAAATGGCAGTGAGTTGTTTTCAGGAGGCAAATGGGCCCCCACAGACTAATGGCTGTCAGTGGCTCCCTCCCCCTCCCTCCCTGAGCTTCCTCCATCCAGAGCTGGCCCAGCTGGGAAGCTGCAGTTGCTCCAGCCACCCCCACCCCCCCAGCCCTTTTGCTGACAGTATAACCTTCAGGAACCTGAAATTCCTGAGTGGTCCCCAGAGCTCCATGCATCTTGAAAGAAAATTTGTGTAATGTCATTTCAGGCTGTCCCTAATCCAGAATTATTGAGGGGGGGGCTGGGACCTGGGAATTGCCTCTGACACTTGACAAATACTTGGCTTTGTGTAAATGGACAGGCTCCTGAAATAACTGCCTTCGGATGTCACATGAAGAGAAATTAATTCTTTATTAACTTCCGCAATGATAATCTAATAAACCCATCAGGCCTCCAGGCCCCAACATTTAAAGAGCTTGGTGGTTTGGATGCAAATGTCTCCCAACCCCATTTTGTCGGGAATATGTTCGTGGAGAGGAGGAATAATCGACTCTAGAGGTCAAATGTCAGCTCAGAGTCAGAACGGGTGACTTTCATGGCTCCGCACAGACCTGAGACTCCGGACGTTCAGCCTTTCCTGTGGCCACCAGCTGTTCTGGATTTTCTGCAATGGCCCTCAATTTCAGGTATTCTGTCCCTTTGTTCACCAAAGAGCATTTGTTCTGGTCAGAGAACAGTCTCTGGTTTTTATTCAGATTGTGAGGTCACCAGAGCCCTCACCCACCAGTACCAAAGGGCCATTCATATATTCTTTAACTTTTAGGTGCGGCCAGGTGCTGGAAAGGGGAACGCAAGGCCTCTGTCCCTGGGGCTTATGGTCCAGTGGATCGGGGGTATGGAGAAGCAAATAAAAGAATTAATCGAAGTTATAAATTGAGGGATGGCTGGGCACAGTGGCTCATGCCTGTAATCCCGGGGGCTTTGGGAAGCTGAGGCAGGAGAATCACTTGAGGCCAGGAGTTTGAGACCAGCCTGAGCAATAAAGCAAGACCCAATCTCTAAAAAAAAAAAAAAAAAAATGTTAATTAGCCAGGAGTAGGGTAGCTGTAGTCCCAGTTACTTGGGAGGCCAAGGTGAGAGGATTTCTTGAGCCCAGGAGGTAGAGGCAGCACTGAGCTATGATCAAGCTACTGCATTCCAGCAGCCTGGGTGACATAGCATGACTCTTCATTCTCTCAATAAAAAAAAAAATAAAAAAAAAAAAAAAAACTGGGGGAAATGGTATGAGGGCAAAGGATATCTCCACTTCTCCTTAGAGCCGAGCCTGGATCTCAGTCACCACGTGAGTCCACAGTGTGAGCAGGCAGCCCGGCCAAAAGGCCTCTTGGGTCCCTCAGGCCAGGCCTTTCTGGTAAAGTCCAGGCTCCATATCCCTACCACCAGCACTGACAGAAACAGAAATCTGCACGTCCATCCTGGAGGCAGGAGAAGGTGACAGGAGGTGCAGGGGCCTGCCAGGGCAGAGAAACCAGAAACCCCCAGAATGCCAAGGGCAGAAGACCCCAGCCTGATCTGGTGTCTGACTAGTCCCTGCTTGCATACCTCCCACAATGGTGCCCTCATTACTGCTCAAGGAGGCCCCCTGGGAAATGAGCGACTGCACGAGTTCTTCTTGAACAGACCGATGTGTGTGTGTGTATGTATATATCTTATATGTAAATATACATATATGTAATTAGCACATAATAAAGCTATATCACCAACTAGTGAATAAATGAAGAATTATTCCATCTGTGATACTAGAACCAATGGTTTAACCACACGGAATCCCATAGAGATTTAGAAACTCGGTAAAAATGTAACCAAAAACTAGAAAAAATAAAATGTATATGAATGACATTTGAGAGTAGAAAAAGGATTCTCTAAGCATTAAAATACTCGAAGAACTCATGAAAGAAAAGATAATGAATGTGACTACATAAAAATTTAAAATTTCTCTGTTATAAACTTGAGCATGATAATCAACACCACTTCTTAAAAGGGGCAAAGGTCAAAGTAGATAATTCACAAAAGAAGAAATACAAACAGCCAATATACATGTGAAAAAAATGTTCAATCACGCATATAATCACAGAAATGCAAGTTAAAACAGCAATAAGATGCCATCATTCACCTATCACATTGATTTTTTTTTAATTGCAATGATATTCAATGCTAGGGATGACAAGATATGCACTCTCTCACATTGCTGGCAGAGGCGCAAATTGTTACAACCCTCCTGGAAATCAGCTTTCTAATATGTATCAAGGACTGTAAAGTTCTTTCTACTAGATTCTTTAATATACAAAGAGCATGGTTTCAAAAGGAGGGAGAAGTGGTATAGATTAAGAGAGATTTACAAGTTGCATCAACCAAATGAAAAATGTGGACTTTCATTTGGATGCTGATCCAAACAAGTTGGCTCTAAGAAGACATTTTTTGAGATAATTGGAGAAAATTGAACATGGCCTGACATTAGATAATATTCAAGAATTATTGTTCATTTTTGTAGGTGTGTTAATGACATTCTGGTTATGTTTTTAATAAGCTATTTTACCTATGGAGAAGTAAAACAACTTTTGCAGGGTAAATGATACAACATCTGGGACTTGTTTTAAAATATTCCAACAAACTGGAGAGGAGATTGATAAAACATGATTGTCAGAGTGATAGTAATTGTTGAAGCTGGGTGATCCAGGGTGGGGTGGGAGGGCCCATTATACTATTCTCTGCTATGTATAGCCAGAGCTTTCCTGTAATAAAAGATATTTTGAATATGTCAGTTGAGCCACCCATCCTTCTTTGAGATTCTATCCTCAAGAAATTGTCAAAGATCTGCACATAATTTGCAATTTTAAAAATATGGAACCAGCCTAAATGCCCATCAATTCATGAATGGACAAAGAAATGTGGTGTATACCATGGAATACTAGGCAGTCACAAAAAAGGATGAATTCATGTCCTTTGTAGGGACATAGATGAAGCTGGAAACCATCACTCTCAGCAAACTATCACAAGGACAGAAAACCAAACACCGCATGTTCTCACTCATAGGTGGGAATTGAACAATGAGATCACCTGGACACAGGAAGGGGAACATCACACACCGGGGCCTGTCGTGGGGTGGGGGGAGTGGGGAGGGATAGCATTCGGAGATATATCTAATGTAAATGACAAGTTAATAGGTGCAGCACACCAACATGGCACATGTATACATATGTAACAAACCTGCACGTTGTGCACATGTACCCTAGAACGTAAAGTATAATAATAAAAAAGAAAAAAAAAGAAATGTGTATATGTGTGTGTATACACACACACACACACACACACACACACATACACACACCATGGAATACTACTCAGCCATAAAAAGGCATGAAATAATGGCATTTGCAGCAACCTGGATGGAATTGGATACTATTATTCTAAGTGAAGTAACTCAGGAATGGAAAACCAAGCATCATATGTTCTCACTCATAAGTGGGAGCTAAGCTATGAAGATGCAAAGGCATAAGAATGAAACTTTGGGGACTTGGGGGAAAGGGTTGGTGGGGGTGAGCAATAAAAGACTACACATTGGGTACAATGTACACTGCTCAGGTGATAGGTGCAACAAAATCTCAAAAGTCACCACTAAAGAACTTATTCATGTAACCAAACACCACAAGTTCCCCCCAAAACCTACTGAAATTAAAATAAAATAAAATAAAATGTTAATTTCACAATAAAATGTGAAAAAATATGCAGAAAATTTTTTTTTTTTTTTTTTGAGACAGAGTCTCGCTCTGTCACCCAGGCTGGAGTGGAGTGGCGCAATCTTGGCTCACTGCAAGCTCCGCCTCCCGGGTTCACGCCATTCTCCTGCCTCAGCCTCTCCGAGTAGCTGGGACTACAGGCGCCCGCCACCACGCCTGGCTAATTTTTTGTATTTTTGATAGAGACGGGGTTTCACCGTGGTCTCGATCTCCTGACCTTGTTATCCGCCCGCCTCAGCCTCCCAAAGTGCTGGGATTACAAGCGTGAGCCACCGTGCCCGGCCCAGAAATTTTTTTTAAATGTGCACAAAGATTTATGTACATAGATACAAATGAGAAAACTGGTCATGAAAGCAAAAAAAAAAAAAAACAAAAAGAATCAGTTATAAGCAAAATATCCCATAACAAGTTATGGTACAGACAAAGAGCTGAATATTAAGCCAGAATGATAAAAAGATATTTTTTAAATGTCAGAAAATGCTCATGTGTTAAGTGAGGAGGAAAAAAGCAAGATGCAAAATTGTATATTCACTATGATCCCAATTACCTTTAAAATGAATATAGTTGCACATTTTTTAAAAGGCCAAAATGTTAACTGTGGTCATCTTTGGGAGGTATAATTACAAATGATTTTTATTTGCTTCTTTAAACTTTTCTCTGTGCAGTAAGGTGGAAAAATGTAATTATCTTAAGACATGGTGCCAACATTCCTCTTAGGAAAGAAACTAAGTTGGAGAAACACTTCGATGAGCACATGGGCTAGAAGCTGAATCCCTGAGGCCTGGACCATGGGGAAAACTGATGCCAGGCCAAGCTCTGTCTCAGGGTAATGTGGGCAGGGGTCTAGGAAGAGGGGAAGGCTTGGAGAATATAAACCACCAGGAAATGCACAGAATTCCTGGCAAGTACACTGAATACCCTCCCCTTACAGAATGGAGCAGTCTAGCTCATTTCACCTGGAACTCCTAAAGGTAATGTCTCTCTCCCTACACCTTAGCTGACATCTCAGTAACCCGGATGTTCCAAGTTCTCTATAATAAGCAGGCATTGCTTCTACAATCAGAAGAAAGCAGTGTTTTATTTTTCTTTTTGAAGGAAAACAAAGTTTTCTTTATCCCAAGCTGGAAACTGCCTTTCTGGAGCCACCCCCTATTGTTATTACCTGGAACTATCCAGACCAAGTCAGCACTGTCTCTCACCTGCAGCCTCAGTAGTTTGAAGACAACATTCGCTTCTTCTGTCTACTCTAGTTCCTCTGATCATGTGTTGCTAATATTGCTGTGGTTCTGAATCTCCTCTCAAGGTTAAGTTATCTTCTCTAGGTGAGCTC
This sequence comes from Hylobates moloch, assembly GCF_009828535.3. Lineage (NCBI taxonomy): Eukaryota > Metazoa > Chordata > Mammalia > Primates > Hylobatidae > Hylobates > Hylobates moloch. The sequence goes on along the minus strand of NW_026652296.1, from coordinate 19,871,761 downwards.
TAGGAAACCTGGATCCTGTTTAAATTCTAGTACACACACCTGAATACAAGAGATCTGACCAGTTCAAGGTAAAAAGTAACTATCACCTCCCTCAAACTAGGCTCTATACTTCTAATGATACATCCTATAGCTATATTACATTATTACTGACTCGTATTATGTCGATTTTAAGCTATTGTCTACCAGCTTCAAACCTACCCTTCCAAGCTCTGCTTTCTGATGCTAGAACTGAGACTCTGTAAACCACATTTTTTCTTGGCCAAAAGGCTTCATGTTAGGCTTGGCCAACAGGGGCCCTAAAGGGAGACTGGAAGGCTGGAAGAGGAAGAGACATGCTCCTTCATGTTTCCCTTCTGTTCATGGTTTAGTTCCTGTTCCAGGTAGCTTTGGCTCAATGTGCTGCTTCACCCTGGCAGCAGCATTTTGTTCTAGCAACTGAAACTGACTTCAGTTTTCAGTTTTTCAACCCTTGCAGAACCAGTCTCGTCACGTCCCCCAAAAGACACCAGCACTTGCCAGCTGGCATTTCCTCCTCAGAGGTCTGAGTCCCAGCTCCTTGAGGCTCTTCCTCCCAGCTTCTAACTTTTAATAATACCAACCTTTTCCCTTTGTTCCCTCAGCCCTCAATGGCTGCTTCCTGCAGTTGCTCTCTCATAATATCTCAATGTGCAAACGTTTTGCCTTTTCAGTTTTCTGACGACAAACTGGTCTTTACACAAAATTCTTCCTGTTAAGATACCTAGTGTGGTTTCTGTCTCCTGATTGGACTCTGACTGATACACTGCTGCTGAGTCTCATCTTCCCCCACTATATACCTAGTGGGTGATTTTCAAGATGCAACTGTTATATTTCCTCCTGGTAAGTTTTAACATAGCTTCAGCCTGTCAAGAGATGGTCAGATCCTAATACTGTCTTCCAACGTGTTTACTATCCCTTCCAGTATCATGTCATCTACCAGTGTGATTAACCTATGCTAGAGCCCTGATCTGCATCACTAATTAAAACACCACCTAGGGTTGGGCACGGTGGCTCATGCCTGTAATCCCAGCACTTTGAGAGACCGAGGCGAGTGGATCACTTGGAGTCAGGAGTTCGAGACCAACCTGGCCAACATGGTGAAACCCTATCTCACAAAAATTAGCCAGGCCTGGCAGTGGGCGCCTGTAATCCCAGCTATTCCGGAGGCCGAGGCAGAAGATTCACTTGAACCCAGGAGGTGGAGTTGCAGTGAGCCAAGATTGAGCCACTGCACTCCAGCCTGGGCAACAGAGCAAGAATCTGTTTCAAAAAAAAAATAAAAAACAAAATAACACCCAGGACAGAGGCCTCCGTAAACTGAAGAACTCCCTCACTTTCCCCCAAAGCACCCCCCAAGAGGCTTTCCTCATACCTGGGTACTAGTGAATCACATCAGACCTGAGAGTTCTAGAAAGCCTTGTGTGTGTGAATCTTCCTGACACTGCAATGACAGTGAGTGGGGCCTGGCTGGTGTCAGCTGTCACGGCCTAGGCTCCCCCTGGAGGGGATGGGTCTCCACAGTGAGAACCTGGTGTATCACCTGGAGAGCCCCACCCTAGATCTGGAACCACTAGGCCTCCTTCTCTTGGAATTCACTGACCCAGGTCCAGCGTTCATGCTTCTCACTAATTTCACAGCAAAGCAGCAGTGCAAATAATAGCAAAAGTCTGTTTTGTAAATTGCATCAATTATATAATTTTCCCAGGAATGATTTTTACATCTAATTAGCTCAAATTGTCTCACAAAAACTAAAAGGAAGTTGCATCCAAAAATAGCACGTGGGTTTTGGTTTACCTTAATTAGAAATGCTTCCTTTAAAATGGAAATAAGCAATCTTGCAAATCAAAGAGGCTCCAAGGTCAGGTTTGGGGACCCCAGCATCTCTTGGGGAATCCAGGCCGTTCTTGGAGGCTAGATCTTCTTGGAAAGAGGTTTTTAGTTTAGGCAACAGAGGGTCACTCCAGGTGGTCTCACCTCTGGTGTTGGGGAGCAAGACTCTCAGAAAGAAAAGAGACATAAATCATTAGCACGCACGCCCTTTCTGCCAAGCACTGTGCTTGGTCTAGACCCCTCCACATGGCTTATGTGGTCCTCACAAAGAGCCTGCATGCCTTAAAAGTGAGGCAGCTGAGTTTTCTGAGGTTGTCATATTTGCCTAACACTACAAAGGCAGGAAGTGTCAAGGCCTAGAGCGCAACCCAGCTTTCCCCCATCCTTCCTCTCTAAACTGCCGTGATAACCACAGAATATCAGTGGCTTTGCAAAATGACATTTATTTCTCTCTCAACAAAAGTCTCCCAAGTGTATAGCTGACTGAGCAGCTCTCCAGGAAGTTATCCCCAAGCAAGGACTCCAGGATCCTGGCCACAAGTCCCTCTTTTTTTTCTTTTTTTCTTTTTTTTTTTGTGAGACAGGGTCTGGCACTGTTGCCCAGGCTGGAGTGCAGTGGCATGGAGTTTACTGCAACCTCTGCCTCCTGGGCTCAAGCAGTCCTCCCACCTCAGCCTCCCAAGTAGCTGGGACTATAGGCACATGCCACCAAGCCCTGCTAATTTTTGTATTTTTGTAGAGATAGGGTTTCGCCATGTTGCCCAGGTTGGTCTCGAACTCCTGGGCTTAAGACATCCCCCTGCCTCAGCCTCCCACCATGCTGGGATTACAGGCGTGAGCCACCACGCCCAGCCCCCAAGTCCCCTTTATGTCAAGGCTGTGTCCTCTGAGTCCCATCCATGCAGCCAATTAGACAGGAAAGGAGACGAAGTGTGGAAAGGGCACACTCCCTCTTAACTGCCTCTGCTCAGAGGCAGCACCAATCTCTTCTCCTTAGATTCCATCAGCAAGAACTAGTCAGATGGAAGGGGCACTTGGAACAAAGCTAGACAACATTGCCAGAGGACCCTGAGTCTGAGTGGATCCATATGACTAGTTTTTGCTAATGGAATATAAGCAGAAGAGATGGTCACTGGTGAGCCTCAGATATCTCTGCTCTGAAGCCCACCATAATAACCAGGTCTTACCAGTTCCTTCCCCCAAGACCGGAGTCTGCTTCCTCTCCCTTCAGTTCCTGGCTGGATTCCTGGCCCAGAGCCAAAGATAACTCATCCCTGTGAAGGCATGTCATCGCTGTCTGTGAAAAGATCTCATTCACCCATGGACAAAGATGGCTTCTGGCTTGGCCCAGACCAGGCCTGCCACCAACCACCCTTGGGCATTTGGCGGGGCCAGGTTCCTGGTCCTCACCCAGTACCTCTCCACCCCTCTGCCCTGCTTCCATCCCACCACTCAGTTCTGTATCTCTTTACTAGGGCTACTGTAAGGAAGTACCACCAATTGAGTGGCTAAGAAACAGAAACCTACTGTCTCGCAGTTCTGGAGGCTAGAAGTTCGTGAACCAGGTGCTGGCGGGGTTGACACCTGGAGTGTGGTGAGGGGGAATCTGTTCCATGCCTCTCCCCTGGCTTCTGGTGGTTTGCTGGCAATTTTTGGTGTTGCTTGGCTTGTAGATGCATCACTCTGATCTCTGACTTCAACGTCACGTGGTGTTCTCCCTGTGTCTTTGTCTCTGTGTCCAAATTTTCCCTTTTATAAAGACACCAGCCATACTGGACTAGGGTCCACCCTAATGGCTAATGACAATAATTTTAACTTGATTATCTGCAAAATCTTTATTTCCAAATAAGGTCACATTCACAGGTACTCTGGGGCAGGGCTTCAGTATCTTTCAAGAGGTACAATTCAACCCATAACAAGACCCCAGAACGTGTTAGGGTCTTGTCTGAAGATGCCTTGACAGTCCTGGGCAACCTTACCTACCTAATAACCAGACAGGAGGAAAAAGTGCTCCTCGGACAGAAACACCCCAAATCTCCCACCCCCAGGCTTGGAATGTGAGTGGTATGGACAGTGGGCATGTGAGAAGAGGAATGCAATAGCCCCTCAGAGCCCTGCAACATCATTAGCCTCATGATGATTAATAAGTATTAATAAGTTATTAATAAAGATTAATCAGGACCTTTCCCAAGAGCTACAGAGGAGGCTGGCTAATAGCACAAAACAAATGAATGAAAACAACTCGGAGAAAACCTGAGTTTTCACCAGCCTGAGAACCAAGTGGCTCCCTCTCACCTCCTGGAGCATGTAAGCCCCAAAGCAGACCGAGATATAAATCCTGCTTTGCCACTTTTTGGCTGAAACATCTTGGGCATGGTTAACCTCCTCCCCCAGGGTTGGGTGAACATCATATAAGAGGTGTTTGCACCACATGAGTGCTCTGTAAGCATTGGTCAAGACTTGGAGGGAAGGCCTGAGGCTGGAGCCTTGCTACAGCCGATCCCTGAGCCATGGCCACCCCAGGCCCAGTTCAGCCTCAACAGCTAAGCAGAGGAAGCAAGCCCCAGATGGGGAGGACAGCCTCAGAGGTCTCTAGCCCTTAGAGAATCTGATGGCAGTGACAGACCCAAATGGTCAGCAACAGCAGTGACAATGATGGCTCATCCCACTCTCCAAGAGATCCCTACGTGCCAGGCGCCACAGGAGGCAACTGCTGTTATCACCTTCACTTTAGAGAGGAGGAAATTGAGGATCAGAGAGGTTACAAGGCTTCTCTTAGATCACACAGATGGGGAATGATAGAGTCTTAGGATATGACTTGGCACAGAGGCTGGACAAGACTTCTTTCCGCTCACCCATGCCTGCCAAGGCCTGAGCCAGTAACACCTATAATGGACACAACATGGCAGTGGAGTTGATGACACACACATATGCACACCTGGGTTTCAGAACACCTTTAGGGACTAGGACCATCATCCCCACTGTATCCTATTTCACTTTTCTCCTGATGCTCCTAGAACCTCCCCTTTTGAGGTTCTCAGCAAGTTTATATTTGGGAATAATTGTAATGTAATTTGATAGATAATTAGAGCAGAATAGAAGACCATGTTTTTAACTACCCATACATCCCCATCTCATTTAAATAATTCCTAATATATCCAAGCCAGTTGCTTCGTGTGGCACTGATGTGTATTGAACTGAGGATAATGAAATAAGGGATGGAAGAGAGAAAATGCTATTTTAGAGTCTGAAGATCACCAATTAATGACATGAAAAACCAAGAGGGACTCTGTTCACTTAATGTCCCCTGTGTGGGACACAAATGCAGGCCCCCCTAGCAGGCTCCCTGTTCAGTGCCTCCAAGGCAATCATGACAGGCCAGAGGGACCAGGTGGAAGGGAAACGGCAGGGGGAGCTCCGAGAGACCAAGCTGGTCCAGGGTCTGCCTCTGTGCTCCCCCGACCCCCCAGCAGGACCAGCCATCTTGACATCCCACCGCTCTGCAGTTCTGACACAGCTCTTCCCATAATGCCTCTACTCATTCTCCAACACACCTACTGTTTTATGCTAACACTGAGATCTTGTAACAAACTCAGAATCCTTGTCCTAGTAAAATAATGCAGCAGCCACTCAACCCCTCTGTTCATCACGGCACTGGAGCCCTGAAGGATCTGGTCTCCATCTGCATTTCCATCTCAGGCCACATGCCACTCACTCACTCTCACCTCACAAGGTGTCTTTTAGTTCTTCAAAGACTGCAAGCTCTAGGGCTTTTGCATGTGCTGTCACCTTCCAGCCCCCTCCCCTATATAGACACACACACACATACAGACAACATCCTCCTCTTGTTTTCCCACTTTGGCACCACAGCCCAAGTGCTGGGTATGAACTTGGTATCCAGAAAATTCTTTGCCCTGAAGTTCTCCATCAGCACAGTCCCCAGGAAAGACAGTTCAAGTTTGGATTTTCTCCCAAATGGCCTCTGAAGAGGGGATTTAACGCATAGGATATGAATTGGCTTCCTCTCCCTGGAGAAAGCCTGGCTCAGGGACAACTGCAGCACACCACAGCCCAGGATGGTAAACGAGGCAAGTGGTTCCTGCCCAGAAACACTACCGTAAGCCCTGTCCTGCCTCATCTGCCATCGTCCAGGTGCCTGCCCATGGCCAGGGTGTAGCACCTCTTTGCAAAGCATCCCACACTGCTCCCCCTCCTTCCCAGCTCTCTGAACCCTGCTGAGGTTTGCAGTCCCAACACGATTATCCTCCCTGACCTTCCCCTCTGGTCCTTATTGGGCTAGGAGTTCTGGCAAGGACCTCGGGGTTCAGTAACCACATTCCTGGACAAGCATCAGAGCCCAGCTCACACTCAAAACATTGCACACCTTGAGGACAGGCTGTCTTCTCCATTGCTGGCCCCTTTGTGCACCAGAGAGACCAAGGGCTTGGAGACAGGCCCTGTCTCAAATGCTGGGTCCTAAAGACCAATGAGCACATCAGACCTCATTGTCCTGATTCTTGGTTCAGAAAATCTCACTACACTGGTGTTCTCTCCAGGTTTCCAGGCAGCAAAGTAGAGAGGCTGGGAGCTCAGACTTCCAAACCAGACTTCAGATCCGGGCTCTCCCACTTACTAACTTTGTGTCCTCTGGTACATAACTTTACTCTTTGTGCCTGTTTCCTCATTGGTAAGTGGAGGTACATGGTAGTGCCTGTGTCCAAGATTTATTGTGAGATTAAATGAATTCACATTAGGGTCACCAACTGTTCTGTTTTGCCCAGCACTGTCCCAGATTTAGCACAAAAAGTCCTGAATCCCAGGAAACCCCTCAGTTCCAAGGATAGCCACCTGAGATACAGAGAGAGAGAGAGAGAGAAGATACAGTGCCTGACACATGGTAAATACTAAATAATTTTCTTTTTAGTTTGAGCTAAATGTCAATATACCACTTAACAAAATGTGCCCCTCCCTTGCCCCACATCCCAGCAGGCTCACAAGATTGATCTGGGGACTAACCTAGTGCCTGAAGCAGACTTTTCCAGGTCCCTGTGTGAGGCAGACCCCTTCCCACTGGCCCAGGATGCCTGGAGGGGTCCCCATGCCCAGAAACATCCTGGCCCATGGCTCCCCTCCCCTGGTACCAGAGTCTTTCTGCTCCAAACAGTTGGGCCCCTGCAGGGACGCCTCCGCACCTTCGGAAGGGCCGCTGTTTGGCCAGGCCCCAGTCCCTTTCACACTCAGGTAAAACTTTAACCAGCGGCCTTTGGCGACATTGCCGGGCCCTGCGCTCCCATTCAGGGCATGATAAATGACTGCTGTCACCGCGACATGAATGCTCATATTGAAAAGCCCTGCTTTCTGTCTTCCTCCCTTTCAGGCCGCCAACTTCTCCTCTCTTAAGTCGCCGGGCGTCACTCACATGTCACCCTGTCCTGAATGCCTCCCAATCCGGCACCCCTGCTCCCTCTGCCCCTTGATTCCCATCTGCCCCACCCCTGCCCCTTCCTCTCTGGTCTCCTGCCTCCCCGCCTCCATTCTCTCATTCCTCCTCCCCATCCTGCAGAGCCCCCACCACACCATTTCCTCCTCCTTCAGTCCTGATTTGCCCATCCCCATCTCTGGACAGGGGAAGCTCTCACTCTTTTCCCCATCACTGCCCCCACAGCCGATCCCCACACACAAGCCCTCCACCACCGTGTCTCACCATCACTCTCCATGCTAGAGTTGCCTTGGCACTGGCACCGCTGATGCCATCCTACAGGGAAGGAAAGTGACACCCAAGGGGACCCCTAAAAGTAAGTAAGAGAGCAGATTCACAGTGCCCTAATACAGTGTCAAGACACTGGGCTATTGTGTCTGTGTGAGTCCGTGTTGTGTTTCTCTGGGAATAGGAAACAAAGATTCCATCAGATCCCCCAAAATGGAACAAGAATCACTTCTCAGAGGCTCTGCTCATCCCATAAAGGCTTGATGAACACCTATTGGCACTGGAAACACCAAACTAACTCCACATCGTGGGGATCAAAGCCATGCTGTTGGGACAGGGGACACCACAAGTCTGATACCTCAGCCCAGGGAGCTTCTTTTCTTCACCAATGAGTTCAGCTGCCGTAAGAACAGCCACACCCGTACAGCCCAAGACGGCTGGGGACAAAACCCACTACAGAAGGAAACATTGTGTGGCATTGTTGAAGCCAGGAAAAACTGCTGGGTTTTTTTTGGGGGGGGGGGGGGGGGGGGGGGGGGGAAACTGAAATTTGGGGGTGGGAAATGGCTGAGTGCAGTCTCATCTGAGTCAGTGTCCTGAAAACTCCAGCATCCATCAGTCTGGCAGCCAAGGAAGCTAACGATGGTTCTGCCTGGCAGAGTCTGCCCAGTAAGCTACCTCATTTGGCATGTTAAATATGAAGGTGTGTTTTGGCCAGCCACGGTAGCTCTCACCTGTAATCCCAGCACTTTCGGAGGCTGAGGCAGGCGGATCACTTGAGGTCAGGAGTTGGAAACCAGCCTGGGCAACATGGTGAAATGCTGTCTCTACTAAAACAAAAAAAACAAAACAAAACAAAACAAACAAAAAAAATTAGCTAGGCATGGTGACACATGCCTGTAATCCGAGCTAATCAGGAGGCTGAGGCATGAGAATCGCTTGAACCTTGGAGGTGGAGGTTGCAGGGAGCTGAAACCGCGCCACTGCACTCCAGCCTGGGTGACAGAGTGAGACTGTGTCTCAAAAAATAAATAAATAAATAAAAAATAAAGGTTTATTTCATTCCGTAAATTGCTGCTCATTTCATCACGGAGATGACTTTCAAGTGGCTTTCACTGTGGTAACAAATGGAACAGCAAGGCACTGTGTATCAGAAGAGCATGGTAGCCTCCTGTATGCCAGGGTCCCTCAGGACCACCTTCCAAGTGCATTTCCAATTCCACACCTACCCTGGGGGCCCAATGCCCAGGGCTGTCTTGAGATATTTTCATGTTAGGAACCCCTGTGCATTGTGGGAAATGCACGTGAGCATACAGAAGGCCATTGCTAAGTCTTCTGTTTCCCAGAATTCACTGAGTGTGGGAGGAAACGCAGAGCTCCACTCATTCTGCATAGGGTATCCCCTCTACCTCAAAGAGAAGAGCCACCCTAAGGTTAAGGAAGTACCAGATATGGGCCTACACAGGACATGGATAGCCACACCTGGCTTCCCAAATGCAGAGCTGAGGCAATGGATTTAGTTCCATGAGAAGCTGTGTTAGTCACTTCTCAAGCTGCTAATAAAAACATACCTGAGACTGGGTAATTTATAAAGGAAAGAGGTTTAGTTGACTCACAGTTCCACATGGCTGGAGAGGCCTCACAATCATGTCAGAAGGCAAAGGAAGAGCAAAGTCACGCCTTGCATAGGAGCAGGCAAGAGACAGAGCATGTGCAGGGGAGCTCACCTGACTTATTCACTGTCACAAGAACAGCACAGGAAAGACTTGCCCTCATGATTCAACTACCTCCCACTGGGTCCCTCCCATGACATGCAGAAGCTACAATTCAAGATTTGGGTGGGGACACAACCAAACCATATCAGATGCCCTCCAAATAAGATTCTAAGGTCAAATATACTAAGGAAACACCACTTGCTAATATACCTTTCTTAGAGGGTCACAATGAACATTGTTATTCAGAGTTTATTCAGAGTTCTGAGGGATCCTGCAGTAAATAAACCTGGATGACCCAGGGCTTCCCTGACTTACTTGACTCTCTTTGTGCAGAATATCCATCGATATTCCTAGAAATATTGTCTTCTCCAAGGCACATTACCTACATGACCTCACTCTATACTGATAACACCTCTAGGAGGTGGATATAATTATTAATCCATGAGACAGAGGAAGTTAGTGAGACTCCAGAAGATTAAGTAAATTACATAAGGTTCCACAGCCACTAACTAGCAGAGCTGGGATTTTTCTGATTGCTAAGCCGATTACCTGACCATTTGATTCTTGAGGCACGTGAGGATGAACTTAAAGTAGACACCATCCTAAATTAGAAGCAATGAAAGGAAGTAGCATTTTCTCAACTTGGTGGCCTCTGTGGTGTAAGACAGACATAAGATGTGGTCAGTGTCAGAAAGGGAGAGAAGGTGGGAGAGGGGGAAAACTCCACTGCTGGGTCCTGAGTACTATCATAATCTCCCCCAAGGATTTCTGAATGCAGTTGTCCCTACCAACAGTTTCCTCTACCGAGCATATTCCCAGGTTGCTGCAGCCTAGGGATTTGCCTAGCTTGTGATATATTTCATGCATTGGTTTATTCAACTTCCTGATGAAATCTGAGGACCTCCAAACATAGACCAGCTTCCCCCACCCAGCAGCAGAGGAGACATGAGGAAGTCAGAATCAGAAGGAGCTAGAGTCAACCATCAGGGGACAGGAGGGTTGGGGTGGGCCCAATCTCAGAGACACTACAAGAATCAGCTCTCAAGGTTTCCACCTAACGCAGCTCCAGAAAGAGATGCCAAGTAGCCTGCGCCAATCAATACGTGGCAATCTATCCTTACTTTAAAGCCACCACCTCCTCTCTCCCTTTTGATGATACCACTCAATCTCAGAGACTGAGTCTAGCTGCTTTAGGCTCTTTGGTCCTTGACATCATTAATTTCCCCACTGAATAGGCCACTTCGAATTTGATCATTTATTATTTGCAGCCAAAGGCTTTCTGACAGACACAGATTTTTAAACAGATTGTTATGACACAATGTGGCAAGCGCCATAATCAAAGTATTCACACGGTTTTCTGCTGAGACAGCAGAAAAAGAGAAATTTGGCTCACTTGGTTTGGGGAGGACCAAGAGAGGTGATCCCTGAACAGAATCCCCAAAGAAGGTTTGTTCACAGGCAACAAGGCAAAGAGGCAGGAACTAAAAGGGGACGTTATTGAGCACCTACTACATAAGACCTTCAGGTACATTCTGCCACTGAGAAAACAGAGGGTATGTACCCTCCCAAGGGGTCATCACTATTAATTGGCTGAGCCAGAATTTGAGTCTGCTTGATTTTGAAGTCCCTATTCCTACATGCTATCTCAATACTGCCGACCAACAACAAAATGGACATTCACTACTTCTGTGAATGGGTCATTTAGTAAGGCGACTCTCACTCTGATAGCATCTGGAACAGCGACTGAAAGAGGAAAGTTCCTTAGAACTTTCTGGAAGATCTGCAATTGAGCCTAGAAGGCGTTTTCTACAAGCACAAATTCCTTGGGCTTCTAGGGACTTTGAGATACTCAATTCCAACTATTACCTTAAAAACTTCTGTGATTTTTTACTTCATTCTCAATGCCCAGTCTCCTGTAGAATTTTACTGTGGAATTTCAGTGTTTTCATTTAACTCTTTGTGCTAGAATAAACAGGAGCTTTGCGGAAAACAGATCTATTTTGAAGTTCTGCTCCACCGCTTGATAGCCTGGGTAACCTCTTGACATTGGGTAACCTACCTCAGGCCCAGTGAGTTGGTCACTTGATGCTGCACAAATTATTTTACCAGCTTTTGATTTCCTCAGCTGGGAAATGGGGATAATATTCCCAATCATGTAGGACTTGGAGAATTAAGTGAGATAATGACTGGCCCATAGAAGTTTCTAGATACATATTAGCTTCTGTCTTCAGTCTACAGTTTTTTCTGCTTACCTTCTTGAAGAATATGTCAAATCAAAGCAAACAATCTGCGCAATTTGGCTCATCAGGATATCCCCAGGCAAGGGCAATGTTAAAAATATTTAACAACCAATACCCCCGAGGCATCAATCAATCACACTGTACACTATTGGTACACGGCTACAATAAACACTGCTTAAATATTTCCCCTTTTCCTAAAGAAAAAGGGAATTAATTCTCTCTCCTAACTACACATTTTCTGCCTAGAAATGAAAACTGGCCACCCCAGGGCTGCTGATGAGGCTAGTGTCATGATTATAAATCTCGGATGGAGCTCAAGCCAAAAAATATTAATACCTTGAGCCAAATAATAATAATAGCTAGCATGCACTGTGCTCATGCACTTTACATGCATGAAAATGTAAAGGTATGTATACATTACATACATTCTTTCTTCATCCCCATAACCATCTCATGGAGTAGCTATTACCATTATCACTATTTTGCAGAGGTAAAAATTCAGGCCCAGAGATGTAAAGCAAACTGCTCACAGCCACAGAAAGCATGTCAGTGACAGGTCTGTCTGGCACTAAAGTCCATACTCGTAACAGTGGGGCACTATTGTCTAAATTTCTCCATAATTGGAAGTCCAGCCCTTCAATGTCCCCCATTCTTTGCCCCATAGCTGTGTACCTGGTTCTCAAGTCACACAAACTCTTCAGAGGCAGCACCCATTTCTGTAAATGTTCATGTCTTAGGTCACATTCTGCACAAGCAGACTCTGAGATCTGAAACAAACATTTGGGTGCAAGTGATGTATTAGAGAAGTGCTCCCCAGACATACTGGTAAGGGATTGAGAGAAAAACACGATAGGAAAGAGGAAGAAGCAAAACAAGGTGTGGTTCCAGACAAAAATCCCACTGAGGGTAGCTTCAGCCTATTCTGCAGGGGAGCTCTACAGAGTAGGTTACACAGCAGGGTGGCCCTGATCCAATGCAAGACAGTTCCAACAGGAGAATAGGTGGAGATGAGGGTGAGGACGGAAACTGGAAACTCCCGGGAACATTCTGGCTCTCTGTTTATGTGAACGAAGTGACTCTAGTAGCCCAAGCCAATTTTCCAAAGAAAGGAGAAGACACAAAGGCTAGCCATTGAGAACACACCCAAGTCAGGACAGCAGATGGGGATGTGCACTGAAACAGTAAACTGATGACCTGTACAGAGCATCAGCATTGCTACAGTCAAACAGCCTGTGGATGCACACTGCTGTGTTGAAGTCCATCTGCTTTCATGACTGCAATCCTTGAGCTGAGTTGAGAGCATAAGTTGGAACATGGACTCAGCTCTCAAACACCAGAAAGAGTGGGTACTTTCTCAGACAGGCTAGAACTTTTCCTCCTTCTGGATCATGACAGCAAATGGGTCTCCTCAGAGAGTAACCTGGTGCTGAAGGGTGACCCAATGCCTAGATTGATCACTGTGGGTAATTTTATAGACATTGCAAGACCCCCTGCAACTGAAGTCATGACTGCAATGCTGTTATTGCTGATTTTTATTTTATTTTATTTAACGAATTAACTTCTATTTCCAGAGTATGGCCTCAAAAATGAAACCTTCAGCCTTCTCTCTTGCCAAATAGATCTAGATTTCTATTACAAAAACATATCATGCATCACTGGGGAAAAAAAAGCCTTGACAATTCTGCTATGTGTTTTCAATGCCATGTTTTTGTACATTCAGATATCAGCTTTTAGGAAAATCAATGCAAAAAGGGGGAAAACTTAGCAAACTTGAACCTAAAATGAAAATTTCTTCTTTATTATTAGTGAGTAATCACTCTCACATTAGTGAATTAACTTTAAAATATCAGGCTTAAGTACTGACTAACCCTCAATCGATACTTTAACTTGTATTACAGTTACTTTCAAAAGTAAAAATATAAGTAATAACATACATATTCAATGTTATATATCTTGCATATACCATGATTAACAGTATTTTTTAATTTTTCAAACTTGCTGTTTTTAAATGCTAGTCAGGGATAAGGTCAGGGGTGGGGTAGGGTGAGCAGGCATCAGATTGCAAAGGTCCAGCCAGGTCACTTAGATCCTGGGCAATATCCCAAGGGTTGAGTCTGGTAAACACACAGCATCTATCCTGTTCAATAGAAAAAAAATCATTTTGGGATGTGTTAGGTTTAGGGCCCAAATAAGCATTCCTGAGTTCTTCCTGTTCCCTGACCCAGCTGCCACAGAGAGATAGCCAGAGCCCCAAATCCAGATGGAATGGACCCAGGCACTCAGCTCATGTCTTGGTTACCAAGAGTCTTGACCAATCCAGCTCCCTTTCTTCTCCAGGGCCTTCTTCCAAGAGTAGGGAGGGGTCCTCCCACACAATCTCAAATCCCAGCCACTCAGCATATCCCTGAGGCTTGGAGAACCATGGGTTTCATTATGAAAGAATTACTATATACCAGATCCTCTAAAAAACAGCTTCCAGACATTATTTTATTATAGTAGCATAGTGACCCTGAGAGGTAGGTATGGCAGGGACTGTAGTGCAAAATCTATGTGCTCCTCTACATTTCCCACCCTCTCTTGAAACTAGTGTGGGATCATTAGACTGAGTTGTAGCCTGTGAACTGCAATGGAATTGATATCCACTTCCCTGACCACTCTCAGTCCTAACCGCAGACTTAGAGGTTAGGAAACATTTTCTGTAAAGGACCAGTTGGGCAATATTTCAGTCTTTGCAGTCCATACGACCTCTGTCACAACTAGTCAACTCTACCATATGAAAGCAGCCATAGATAATATGTAAAGAGATGGGTGTGACTGTGTACCAATAAACCTTTATTTACAAAAATAAACTGGAGATTGAATTTGGCTCATGAGTGTAGTTTGCTGATCCCTGCCTTAAAACCTGGCTGGCTTATTTCACAGGATACAGTGGGGAACCCTGAGGGGGCCCTATGGAAAGACAAAGCCACAGAATTAAAGGGCCTGGTTCCCTGAGTCACTGCTATAAAGTTGCCTAATCCGTATTATACTACCACAGAAGCAAGGAATAACATATTGTGTTAAACCACAGGGATTGGGGGGACTGTTTGTCACAGCAGCTGCACTGATTAACCTGACTAACAAAATAGGTTTAACTGTTCCCTTTTGACAGCTGTGGGAAATGAGGTTCAGAGAGGGAAAGGATCCATCCAAGTTTACAAAGCAAAGAAAGAGTAGAGCCAGGGCTTAGGATGATCAACTCATCCTGGCATGCCAGCATTTGCCTGGTTTTAGCACTGAAAGCCCACATCCTGGGCAAATAAGGTCACCTAGCTAGTCACCCAGCCAGGACTCAAACACAGGCCTGTCTGTCTCCAAAGCTCATACTCACAACTCATGAGGAGGGCTGCTTTCTGAAAGGAGGTGGAGTGAGGCTCAGCTTGGCTCAGCATGATTCCTGCTGGGAGGCCCCCCACCCTGGTGTCCGCTCCAGGTGTCCTAGAGCTTGTAGGTGAGCATGGAGCCTGTCATATTCTCCCTGCAGGCCTCAGGCTTTTTCCCCAAAGGCAGTAAGTCAGGCATGAATTTTAAATATATACCAGCTTGAGTGTAGAAGTCAGGCCTGACATCTATAAAATGACACTAAATCCTGCTTTTATGAGCTCTTGCTGCATTCTGCTGAGTGTTTTATCACACTCACTGGAAGTTTACTGAGGGGAGTTAATAACCCAAAAACTCTGGGGCCTGCCTGTCTCTGGATTCAGAAGTGGAACCCCCAGCAATGGATTTTCGAGATGTCAGTGCTTGCGCTAAAGATGCCAGCACCTCCAGATACCTGTGCTCTGCCCTGCCCAGGTCCTTCCTGCTGCTCAATGTTAGCCCCAGGCTGGTGGCTCAGGTGGTTGGGGAAGGACTCTGAGAGGGTAACCTTTGGGCTGAAACCTGAAGGTTGAAAAGAAGATGGTCATGCTAGAAATGAAGGGGGAAAGGCCAGGCACAGTGGCTCATGCCTGTAATCCCAGCACTTTGGGAGGCCACAGCAGAAGGATTACTTGATGCCAGGAGTTTGAGACTAGCCTGGGCAATATCTCTACAGTGGGAGTTATTGAGTTATTGACATGACACAGCATGTCAATATGTCAATATCTCTGGACCCCCATCTCTACAAAAAAACTTTAAAATTAGCCGGGCTTGGTGGTGTGTACCTGTAGTCCCAGCTAATCGGGAGGCTGAGGTGGGAGGATCACTTGAGTCCAGGAAGCCAGGGCTGCAGTAAGCCTGTGCTCTAGACTGGGCAACAGAGAAAAGACCCTGTCTCATAAAGAAAAAGAAATGAAGGCCGGGTGCGGTGGCTCACGCTTGTAATCCCAGCACTTTGGGAGGCCGAGGCGGGCGGATCACGAGGTCAGGAGATTGAGACCACGGTGAAACCCCGTCTCTACCAAAAATACAAAAAATTAGCCAGGCGTGGTGGCGGGTGCCTGTAGTCCCAGCTACTCGGAGAGGCTGAGGCAGGAGAATGGCGTGAACCCGGGAGGCGGAGGTTGCAGTGAGCCGAGATCGCGCCACTGCACTCCAGCCTGGGAGACAGAGCAAGACTCCATCTCAAAAAAAAAAAAAAAAAGAAATGAAAAGCATCCCAGAGAGAGAATAGTAAAGGCTAAGGTCCTGAGTCCCATGACACCTAATCCAGACAGAGAAGGCTTTCCAGTAGAGGACTGCAGAGAACCAGGACATATCCCTGAAGAACCACAGCCTATAACAGATGTCCAAAAGGGAGACCTCAGCAGAACAGTCAGAGAAGTGGGAGGGAAGCCCAGAAAGCCAGGAATCATAGGTGCTAAGAGAAGGGAGCATTTTCAAGGAGAGAGAGTTTGGTGGCATCAGATGCTACAAAAAACCTAATTTAAAAAGCACAGAAAGAGGTCCCTTGGCTTTGGCAATGCCAATGTCACAAATATTTAAGTGCTTACTGTGTGCTCCAGGGTCCAAGCTCCAGCGAAGCGACGGTCAAATAAAGCAGTAGTTTGGGGGCAGGGAGAGTAGGACAGAAAATCGACAAGTAATTCCAATGACACATGTTCTGTTCTGTAGGATCCCAGAAGTGGGGCAAAGTAACTCTACCATGGAGTTGAGAGGATTTCTGAAAAGTCAGACATCTGAGTTGGGCAGTGAAGGGTGAATAGGAGTTTACTAGTAACGTGATGAGATAGAGGAAATATCATGGGCAAAAGCATCAGAGAGATATGTTTAGGAAACCAAAGAAGTCCCTTAGCCTAGGGAAGATGAGGCTGAGATTATTGGGAGGAGATAAAGGACCTCCCAGCCCTGCCAAGAAGTTCGGGTTTATTCTCCAGGCAACAGAGTGGCATGGAGGGAGACATCAGATTTACACTTTAGAAAATAGTTTCTAAAACCCTGCACACTATGGTGTGTGCCTGTAATCCCAGCTACTTGGGATGCTAAGGTGGCAGGATCATTTGAGCCTAGGTGTTCAAGTCCAGCCTAGGAGAGCTAGTGAGGCCCTGTCTGAGACAGAGAGAAAAATAAAAGAAAAAAATAGTTTCTGGCTTTGAGTCCCAACCCCAGCTCTAACACTACCCTGCAGAGTGACACTAGACACATCCCTTCCATCTTCTGGGCCTCAGTTTTACCCACTTCGAAGTGAGAAGATAAGACTATCCATTCCAGGTCTTATGATCTAAGGGTTCTGTGGTCTTCCCCAACCACCTGGGCACCCATGTAGAGTCAGCTGTTCCGAAAGAGCCTTTTGTTTGTCTGCATCTGATACAAATAAATTCATCACATAGGTTCCAATTTCAGAGTCATAATTTGCCCAGCACTTTTCAGAAGAGCCAAATGACTGTCGGGGTCAACCATACCACAAGCATGTCTAAGAGGCTTTTCCCAATTCCCTGGTGAGTATGAGAAACAAGGACTCCATCGTGGCCCAGGGGAAAGGCTGACATTTGGTTAGATGTCTGTATTTAACTCCCACTGCTTGACATCTGCTTTCAATTAATCTGCCTGTGTTAAGAGAGATGCTGCCTGGAGCATGCGATTCAACCTCAGTCCTGGAGGAGCAGAGAGAGGCAGTCACAGAGAGTGAATGCAGATCATAGCCACCCACTGCCCCCAACCTACACCCTCAGGGGCTCCCTGAACCCCCAGGACCACCTGGCCTGCAGGCACCTGAGGGCCTACTTCACTCCCCCTTCACAATTGACACTTCAGCAATACGAACCGGGACACATTTGAAGGACTAAAAGAAAGTCAAACTGAGGTCACTGGAGACACTGACAAGAGAGGACAGTGGCTTAGTGAGGGAGGCAGGGGCCAGGTCACACAAAGCCTTATAGAGCATGGGAAGGAGTTTCTGTTTTTATCCTGGGTCTGACTAGAAGTGACATTGTTAATTTGCATATTTAAAATATGTCTCCAGGTGCTTCATGGAGAATGGGTTGGACAGAGGAAAGATTGGGAGAGGAGACGGCTTCAAACTGCACTGTCCAACACAGCAGGCACCAGCCACGGTGAGCACTTGAAAGGTGGCCAGTGCAATCGAGGAAATGAAATTTTTTGCTACAGGCTTCATTTTTTATTTATATTATTTTTGTGTGTATGTAAAGTTATGGGGCGCAAGTGTAATTTTGTTACAAGCGTAGATTGCATCATGGTGAAGTCAAGGCTTTTATGGTGTCTGTCACCTGAATAATGTATATTACACCCATTAAGTAATTCCTCATCATCCACCCCCTCCCACCTCCCAACTCCTTTGAGTCACCATTGTCTATCATTCTACTCTCTACATCCATGTGTACACATTTAGTTCCCACTTGCAAGTGAAAACACGTGGTATTTGACTTTCTGTGTCTGAGTTGTTTCACTTAAGAAAATTACCTCCAGTTCCATCCATGTTGCTGCAAAAGACACTATTTTATTCTTTTGAATGACTGAATGGTGGAACTGAATATTATATTTTATTTAAATTAATTAAAGTTAAAGTAAAATACTTAATTCAGCTATTTTAAAACTTTGAAGTATGTTTGGAACAACCTAGTACATAATTCTACTTTCTCCAACAGTAAATGTTATGAAATCTAAAACAAATCAAGTATTTCCAATGGAAATTTATCATCCAAATTGAAAAATACTGTAAGTGCAAAATGCACAATGGATTTCGAAGACTTAGGACAAAAAAAGCAAAAGAACAAGTATTTCAATCATAGTGTATACTGGCCATGTTAAGATGACAATAGTTTGAATATATCGTGTTAAATAAAATAGATTATTAAAACTAAATTAAATTGTTTATTTTTACTTTTTTAAAATTTTGTCACAAGAAATGTAAGCTTTTATGTGTGGCTCTCGTTGTGGTTCTATAGGACAGCACTGAGTTAGGAGGAAAGATGGTGATTTAGACTACAGTAGTGATAGATTCGAGATATGTTTTGTAGGTCACATTGGCAGAGCTTGCTGATAAATTGGATATTGGGAACGAGTGAAGGAAGAGGAAGTATCAGAGATGATGGCTAAGTTTCTGGCTCCAGCATTTAATTGGAAGATGGTGTCATTTTCTTGAATGAGGAAGACTTGGGGAGGAAAACCTGGGGTAGGGGTGGGGACTAAGGGTTCCTATGGGACATAGTGAGTTTCAGATGCCTGTAAGATGCCAAGCAGAGGGCCGGGCACAGTAGCTCATGCCTGTAATCCCAGCACTTTGGGAGGCCGAGGCGGGTGGATCACCTGAGGTCAGGAGTTCAAAACCAGCCTTGCCAACATGGTGAAACTTCATCTCTACTAAAAATACAAAAATTAGCCAGGCATGGTGGCGTACACCTGAAGTCCCAGGTACTTGGGAGGCTGAGACAGGAGAATCACTTGAATCCTGGAGGTGGAGATTACAGTGAGCTGAGATCTTGCCACTACACTTCAGCCTGGGCAACAGAGAGAGACTCCATCTCAAAAAAAAAAAAAGATGCCAAGTAAAGATGTAAAACAGACAGTTGGATGCAGGGGCCTAGTTTTCAAAAGCAAAGTCTGGGGAGATCTAAATTTGGAAGCAACCACTTGGAAAAACTAGGTTTCTCCTCTGTTTATGCATTTCAGGACAGACAGACAGACAGACAGACAGACAGATGGACAGCAATGTTAATGCACTCACCTGCTCTCTCAGTTACAGCAAAAACCTTCTGAATATTCAAATGTTCCCTGGAGCTTTGAGTCTTCTCTGTATATCACGAGCCACCAGCTCTCTCTTCTTCACTCCTCCCTCCCACCCCCCCGACTCGGATAAGCCCTTCCTTGGCTCATCCACCCCCAAAACTTGCTGGGCAAAACACTGTGGCAAAGGCACCCATTGCAGACAGTCAGTAGCAGCAAGCTATGGGTCAGGATGTTTGCACAAATGCCTCACAGCATCATTTATCTTGAGGGATGTCAACTCGAAAAATGTTAGTTCATGTCACTGTCAGGGTAAATGCCAAAAATTAGCTTTCTTTCATCAGAAAACGGAATAATTAACTTTGCAACTGTTTCCAAAACTGCTAATTAATGGGTTTTACCCACTTGATTTGTCAGGCTACATTGTGAGCCGAACAGCAGCCTGAGCCCCTGGAGGATTCCCGTCCTCCCCTTCTCTCTGTCCCTGCAGAAGTTGGAAGAAGTTACAGGTAAATAAGTAGAGAAAAGCAAGACCAGAGGAAAATGCTGCTATTTTGGAGTCAAGAGTTTTCCTTTGCCTTTCAAAATCGTTCTCCTACCACTTTTCTTTCCCACATCACTCCAATGGGAGGTCAAAATTCCCCGGTTGATCTCAAAATTGTGTTGCTCAGCCTTAGCTGATGGGGCCACCATCTACCTGTCCCCAAATCTGGAGGTCAAATCAGATTCCTGCCTGTCTCCCTCCACAAGGTGATGGGCACAGGGGTTAAAGACGGGCCTTGGTGGCAGAGGGGGCTTTGAGTGCAAGCTCTGATCCTCACCAGCTGTGCAAACTTAAGCAAGACACTTCCCTTCTCACTACCTCAGTTTCCTCATCTGTAAAAGAGGATACACGGTAGAGTGATGTCATTGAGTGGGTGAACGCTCCCAAATCTTACTCCACTATACCAAGGCTATATATCCACACCTTTTGCCTTTTAACTTTGCAGGGCATCCCATTGTGGGAAGTGCGGGGTACTTCCCTTTGATTTTTTTTTTAATTGTGGTAAAACACACATAACATAAAATTTACCATCTTCTTCTTCACCAGGCTGCTACAATATTGGCTGCTAACAGTGTTCACCTTTTCTGGGGAATTGCCATGGGCTAAACAGGATCTGTCAGCTTGGGGCCAGTGATGGATTAGCAAGGGAGGGGTGTATCAAAGGACTTTAAGGTGGGACCAATGTTGGGGTGCCATCTTTCCTCCAGAGCTCTCCATGGAACCAGGCTGAAGCTTATGTCAGGCTAACACCTCATCTTTACTTAACTTTCTTCTGCTTGATCATGCTTTCTTAACTTCCCTTCTCTTGAGAACAGAGCCCAGTAAAACATTTTCACAGTAATCCTCATGAGCATTAACAAATAGTTGTTGTCTTCTTTGTTTTTGTTTTTGTTTTGTTTGTGGTTTTTTGAGACAGAGTTGCCCAGGCTGGAATGCAGTGGCGTGATCACAGCTCACTGCAGCCTTGACCTTCTGGGCTCAATCAATCCTCCCACCTCAGCTTCCCTAGTAACTGGGACTACAGGCATGTGCCACCATGCCCTGGTAATTTTTATATTTTTTGTAGAGACAGGTTCTCACTAAGTTGCCTAGGCTGCTCTCAAACTCCTAGACTCAAGCGATCCACTCACCTCAGCCCCTCAATGTGCTGGGATTATAGGCATGAGACACCACACCCAGCCAATGGTTGTTGTTGTAAGCCACTAATTTTGATTGTTACAAAGCATTAAAAACTGACACAATTAGAACACATGAAATATGAAATACTATCCAGCCATTAAAAATGATGGGAGCCCTATGTATTGACTACAAAATGTGTCAACAGGCAGTTTTGCTGGGAAAAAAAAAAATGATCACAGAAAAGTTTTATAGCAGCATTCTTTTTTTTTTTTTTTTTTTTTTGAGATGGAGTCTCACTCTGTCACCCAGGCTAGGGTACAGTGGCACAATCTTGGCTCACTGCAACCTCTGCCTCCAGGTAAAAATGATTCTTGTGCCGCAGCCTCCTGAGTAGCTGGGATTACAGGCATGCACCACCACGCCCAGCTAATTTTTGTATTTTTAGTAGAAATGGGGTTTAACCATGTTAGCCAGGCTGGTCTCAAACTCCTAACCTCAAGTGATCCACCCACCTCGGCCTCCCAAAGTGCTGGGATTCCAGGCGCGAGCCACTGGCGTCCCGCCTATGGCAGCATTCTTTTGGTTAAAGGAAGTTAACACATGCTTCCATGTGGATATTCAGTGTCTAGCAGGGTCTTCAAAGGATGAACGGTGTTTAGTCCCTGTGTGGTGGGACTATGGACAACATATTACTTCTGTCTTTGCATTTATTTTATACAATTTCATGTTTAAATGGAACTTTGGTTTTATTTGAATTAAAGTTGTTTAAACAAAAAAAAAAATTATTTTTTTTTTTTGAGACGGAGTCTTGCTCTTTCGCCCGGGCTGGAGTGTAGTGGTGCAATCTCAGCTCACTGCAACCTCCGCTTCCCGAGTTCAAGCAATTCTCCTGCCTCAGCCTCCTGAGTAGCTGAGATTACAGGCATGTGCCACCACACCTGGCTAAATTTTTTGTATTTTTAGTAGAGATGGGACTCTGACCTCAAATAATCCACCTGCCTCTGCCTCCCAAAGTGCTGGGATTACAGGCCTAAGCCACTACGTCCAGCCACAGTTTCTAAGTGCACAGTTCAGTAGCATTAAGTATATTCACACTGTCACGCAACAAATCTCTAGAACTCTTTATTTTACAAAACTAAACCTCTATACCCATTAAAAAGCCCCTTATTCCTTCCAGGGTTTGCTGATGAAAATCCATTCATTGTTTCATTCAATGTACATTTGTCACACACCTCCTACATCCCAGGCGTTCTTGTAGGCCTCGGGGATATAGCAGTGGATAACACAGACACCATCCCTACCCACCTGTCACTTGCTTTCTTGTCAAGGAGATGGGCAATAAAACAAACAGATACGTAATAGAAACCAAGTTAGAAGATAAGTACTATGAAAATAACAAGAAGAAGAGCTAGTCATATTGAGTCCTCACTAGGTGCCAGGCATTATCTGAATTGTTTTAAGTGAATTATTTGGTTTAATACTCACCACAGTCCTAAGAAGTAGTTAGTATTATTATCATCCCCTTTTGACAGAATTAAAAGAAACAGGAGGAAAAAAAAAAAGATTAAGCAATTTGCCAGTCACACAACTGGGGACCATCGAAGCTGGGATTTGAGCCCCAGAAGTCTGACTCTGGCACTCCCCTGCCAAACCATTACCCATGCTGTCTTGCACTTATTCATTTACTAAACTAATGTTTGTGAAGTGCCTATTCTGTGCCAAGCCCTAGAGATCTGTGTCCGTGAAGGAAACAGGCAAAAATCTCTGCCCTTCATGATCTTCCATCCAATCAAGTGTGGGAAGGCAGATATTAAGAAAATTCAAAGATTAAATTATGTGGTATATTGTAATACTGTAGGGGGACATTCTGTGGAGAATAATAAAGGGAAGTCACAGGCACAGGGGCTGCTTTTTTTTTTTTTTTTTTTCGAGATAGAATCTTACCCTGTTGCCCAGGCTAGAGTGCAGTGGTGCAATCTCGGCTCACTGCAACCTCCGCCTCCTGGGTTCAAGTGATTCTCCTGCCTCAGCCTCCAGAGTAGCTAGGACTACAGGTGTGCACCACCATGCCTGGCTAATTTTTGTATTTTTGGTAGAGATGGGGTTTACCATGTTGGCCAGGCTGGTCTTGAACTCCTGACCTCAAGTGATCCACCCCCCTTGGCCTCCCAAAGTGCTGGGATTACAGGCGTGAACCACTGTGCCCGGCCAGGGCTGCTCTTTTAAGTTGGTCAGGTTGCTACTTAGGATGTTCCAGGAGGGCCTCTCTGTGGAGGTGGCTTTTAAAGAGACTTGAAGGAGATGAAGGAATCATTCATGCAAGTCCTGAGAGAACAGCATTCCAGAAGGAGGGAACAAACAAAGGCAAAGACCCAGAGGCAGGAACATGCCTGGTGTGTTCAGGGAATAACAAGG
Source organism: Hylobates moloch (assembly GCF_009828535.3). Lineage (NCBI taxonomy): Eukaryota > Metazoa > Chordata > Mammalia > Primates > Hylobatidae > Hylobates > Hylobates moloch. The sequence goes on along the minus strand of NW_026652296.1, from coordinate 19,848,031 downwards.
AAGCCTCCATGGCTGGAACAAAGTGATGAAGAAGATAATGAAAAGAAATGAGGTCAAAAATAGTGGGGGACAATTTATGAAGTTTTAGGGCCAAAGAAAATTACTTTGGTACATGGAGAAGCCTTAAATGTACATTACTAAGTAAAAAAAGCCAATCTGAACAGACTACACACTGTATGATTCCAACTATATGACATTCTGGAAAAGGCAAAACTATAGAGACAGTAAAAAGATCAGTGGTTGCCAGGGGTTCAGGCCGAGAGAGGGAGGGAAGAATAGGTGGAGCTCAGGGGATTTTTAGGAAACTCCTTTGTATGATACTGTCACAGTGGACACATGACATTATGCATTTGACCAAGCCCATACAATGCACAACACAAAGCGTGCACCCTAATGTAAACTATGAACTCTAGTTAATAATAATGCGTCAATATTGGCTTATCAATTGTAACAAATGCACCACACTAATGCAAGATGTATGTAATAGAAGATGCGGGGAGGGAAAGTGGAAATGGGTATACGGGAACTCTATTTTCCACTCAATCTTTCCATAAATTTGAAACTACCCCAAGCCATGAAATCTATTAATTTTTTTAAAGGACTGGATTTTCTGTGAGTGAAACGGGGAGACATTTGAGGCCAGGAAGCAGACTGACAACGGACTTTGCTCTAACAGGACCCTCTGGAGGATCCTGCTGTGCATAGAGTACACTGAAGGGGCCAAGACTGAGGCAGGGAGACGAGGAGGAGCTGTTGAAATAGTCCAGGCAAGAGACAAGGGTGTTTTGGACCATGGTGGTGACAGTCACCAGGTCAGAAGTGGCATGGATAGAGCCAACAGGATTTTCTGATGGGATAGAGGGTCAGAGGTTAAGGCAGAAGCCTCCACCCCCAGTGGCCTATGGCTTACCCGAGGCAAAATGAACACATACTTATGGTGCCCAGACAAAGTGGAAAATAGCCTGGATGAATTTATCACTAATTGCATATTTAAAAGGGCTATTAAAAGGCTTTTTTAGTTTCCACATGCATGTGAGCCTTGAGGTTTTGAGTTTATTATTGTTTTTACTCTGAACCGCATATGAACAGGGGCTCTTCCATCTCTCAGTGCGTTGGTTCTCTAGAGGCCCCAATACCACACTGCCTAAGGGGTACAATCCAGGAAAAGCCACTACAGTCACCATCACAGCTGAGGAGGGGCCATGAGATGTGGTTGATTGTCTCATCCTGAATGCAGAAGGCTTCCACACAGGTCTGTGTCCAAGAAGTCAAGGTTCTGGGGTCTCTGTGAGCCCCTGACAGTCATCTGGTCCAACTCTGCATTGTACACGTGAAGTAACTGAATCCCAAGAGGTGCAAGTCACTCTCCCAAGTTCCCTCAGCCAGGTAAATGCCAGAGTTGGGGGCCTCCTGATGCCCGGACGAGAGCTCTGTCCTCCTGCAATTTGCTGTGTTCATTTCCTGTGGCTACTGTAATAAAATACCACAACCTGGTGGCTTAAAACAGAAATTTCTTCCCTCACAGTTTTAGAGGCCAGGAGTCTGAAACCAAGGTGTTGGTTAGGGTCCCACTCCCTGCAGAGGCTGTAGAGAAGGATCTGTTCCTCACCTCTTCCAGTTCATGGTGGCTGCACGAGTTCCTAAGCTTGTGGCTGAATCACTGTAATTTCTGTTTTCATATTCTCTTCTCCTCCCTGTGTCTCCCCTCAGGGTATCCCTTATGGACACTTGTCATTGGATTTGGGGCCCACCCAGATAATCCAGGATGATCACATCTCGAGATCCTTAATAATATCTGCAAAGATCCTTTTTCAAATAAGGTCATATTCACGGTTCCAGGGATTTTACATGGATATCTTGTTGGGGAGGTAGGTCATTTTTCAGGCTATGTTTGTCAATGCCCATAACATGGATTAAGCTCTCTAGCTGCCAATAGCCACCCACATCACAGGAGAGAGAGAATGGCTCATGTGCCCCCAAAGACCTAGCCTTAGAGCAGTGAGACCCAGGCTCCTTCCTCACAACTGAATGTGTGGTACACAGACTCTTGGGTGGCCCCATGATCCCCCCTCTTAATGTTCAGGCCTTTGTGTGATCTTATCCCCTTGAGTGTGGGCAGGACTCTGTCTTGCTTCTAACCAACAGGATACAGCAACGGTAATGGTATATGTGTGATTGCATGTGCGTGACTGTGTTGCATCAGACTGTAATGCCTATCTTCCTAAGAGACTCTCTCCCCTGTGGGATTTGAAAAACAAGGCTGCCACGTTATGTGCTGCCTATGGAGAGGGCCATATGGCAAGGAATTAAAGTAACCTGTAGATGACAGCCAGCAAAGGGGCCAGCAAGAAACTGGGCCCTCAGTAAGCAGCCTGCAAGGAACTGAATGTTGCCAATAAGCACACGAGCCCAGAAGTGCATCCATCCCCAGTCAAGCTTCACATGAGACCACAGCCCTAACCAACCCCTTGATTGCAGCTTTGTGAGACCCCAGTGCAAAGGGCCCAGCTAAGCCATGCCCTGATTCCTGACCCAGAGAAACTCTGAGATAATAAATGTGTTGTTTTAAACTACTAAGTGTGTAATAATATTATAATAGAGTAACAGATAACTAATGTGGAACCTATCATGGTCTCCCCAAGCCAACTCCTTCAGATGATTGCCATTCCATTCACCCAAATGCCAAAAACCTGGGTATCACCTGGGGCTCTTTCTCCTCCTCTCAGCATTCCCCCTCCACATCCAATCCATCAGCAGGTCTTGGCAAGTCTTCCTTCTAAATGTCTTTCTGTCTCATGGAAAATTACCTTGACGCAATGGTGACCCCTAAGAACACCATCAGGTAACTAAATCAGAGGCCATGGAACTGAAAACCTCACAGACTAAATTGAGATGCTCAACTCACACCATTCATTAACCAATTAAAACCCAAAGTCAAAAAAAATCAAGGAGGCAGGGCATGGTGACTCATACCTGTAATGTCAACACTTTGGGAGGCTGAGGAAGAAAGATCACTTGAGTCCAGGAGTTCAAGCCCAGCCTAGGCAATATAGTGGAGACCCTTTCTCTACAAAAAAAAAAAAAAAAAAAACAGAAAAATTAACCAGGTATGGTGGCACATACCTGTAGTCCCAGCTACTCAGAAGGCTAAGGTGGGAAGATTACTTGAGCCTGGGAAATTGAGGCTGCAGTGGGCTATGATCACACCACTCCACTCCAGACTGAGTGAAAGAGCAAGACCCTGTTTCAAAAAAAATCAAGAAAAAAATGATAAGGTTGGTTGGCTCATTTAGAATTGGGTACACACAAGTGAGTGGAAGGAACAAATGACCCTTGATCCCTGAGGTATGCAACATTTATATGTCCTGTTTCTCTCTCTCCCTCTCTTTCTTTGTCCCCCTCCCCATACACACACACACACACACACCAGCCTGCCCTGCTGAAGTATGGATTTGGAGGAGCAGCATTGAGGTTTGAGCAAAGGAGCATCCAACAGATAAAGATACCTGGGGCCAATCACACACAACTCTACTGGACTGGAGAGACCTAGAAAAATACATACTCTTGGCCACTGTTGTAGTTTGACCACTAGCCTGCCATACAGCCAAGGGCTTTATCTGCATTTCTTGGATGGAACATATGTAGGGCCAGAATGAGACTAGGATTGGTGACTCCAATAGGTGGCCAATTTAGGGATGACCTAGCTGTCAGACTAGCAGTGACACCATCACAACATGGTCTTTTCACCCATTTCTATTTACAACATTCTTATTTGTTTTGCCATAGAAGTCATTTAATCTATCTATGATTATCAAATTACTAACATTCTTACTATCTATCAACACATTTAACACACCTTATGAATTCTGCCTGAGTTGTGTATGCTTAACACTTCCTCTAAATTTTGTCTCTATTTCATAAGCTCCTAGCTTATGAACCATCTATGCTGAACACTTCTTAGGAGGTTCATCCATCCTATTTGCTTCTCTTATCCTTTATAAAAGAATTACATATTGTCATGTAATGCAGCAAACGCGTGTTACACTTCCCAAACCACCCACTTTCTTGCAATTCCTCCGCCTCCACCACAGTCCAAGCTGCCACTTTCTTTCAACTGCAACCTCTTAATTGGTCTCCTGCTACTACACTGACCATCCCCACAGTATCCGGAGGGTGGCTTCTAAAAGGGAAATCTCTTTCTGTCCAGCCTGGCCATAAAGCCTAAACTCCTGAATGACATTAAAGCCTATGACGATACACTCACAACGCCCTCTCCTCTCACTTCAAGTCCCACTATTGCCCACCTCTCACACCATGCACTCTCAGAACCAGCCCTGCCTCTGCATACGCCCTGCCTAGAATGAGCTCTTTCCAATGTTCCTGCTCAACTCCTACACTCCAATCAAGACCCAGCTCAGGCATCACCTCCTCTGGGAGCCATTCTCTGATTCTCTCCCCAGTAAATATTCAGGGAGGAGACAGGCAAGGAGAAGAGAGGATGAAGAGAGAGAAGGAAGAATGGAGGAAAGCCATAACCATTCCACTATTAAATGGAATAAATCCAGAGGTAATAATTGCCCTTCCCCTCAAGGTATTTAAATAAGACTGAATGACATCTAGGAAAAATAATTGCAGAAATTGTTCAAACACAGAATATGCACTTGCACCAGAAACAATCTACAATTTTTCCTTGGAGTCTGGGTGTTCCAATTATCTTTTGGGGCAAAGCAAATGACGCCAATACTTACTGGCTTAAAACAACAACTATTTATTATGTCTCGTGATTTTTAGGCCATTTTTCTCCTCTGTGGCACTGACTATGCTCACTCAGTGGTATTTAGCCAGCAGCTGGGCTGGGCTGGGCTGAAGTGTTCAAGACAGCATCATTCACATATGTACCTTTTGGCAGGAGCCAGGAGTCTAGGCTCAGCTGGGTGTCTCCCCTCTCCATGTAGACTCTGGTCTGTCCAGCATGTCCAACAGCATGGTCAGACATCACATGCAGCATCTCAGGCTCCAGGAGACCAAAGCAGAAGCGGCCAGTCTTTTTAAAAACGGCCAAGTGCTGTGGCTCATGCCTATAATCCCAGCAGTTTGGGAGGCCGAGGTGGGCAGATCACAAAGTCAAGAGATGAAGGCCATCCTGGCCAACATGATGAAACCCCATCTCTACCAAAAATACAAAAATTAGCTGGGCATGGTGGCACACACCTGTTGTCCCAGCTACTCGGGAGGCTGAGGCTGGAGAATAGCTTGAACCCGAGAGGAGGAGGTTGCAGTGAGCCGAGATCGCACCACTGCACTCCAGCCTAGGCAACAGAGTGAAACTCTGTCTTAAAAAGAAAAAAGAAAAAAAATAAGGCCCAGAATTGGCATGGCATCCCTTCTTCAACACTCTATTGGTCAAAACATTTACAGGCCAGCCCAGATTCAAGGAGAGGGGAAACAGACCCCACCTCTTAATGAGAGGACTGTCAAAAAATCTGCAGCCATCTGTAAATTCCTGATGTGAAACTGAAGACCACACCTCCAGAAAGACTCACCAGGCCTGGGAACAGTCCAGACAAAACAGCTACTGAACCCCTGACCACAGCAACTATGAGAGATAATCTATGTTTATTGTCAGTTAAACCCACTTCGTTTGGGGGTAATTTTTTGTTTAATGGAGTCCTGCTCTGCCGCCCAGGCTGGAGTGCAGTGGCGCAATCTCGGCTCACTGCAACCTCCACCACCCAGGTTCAAGTGATTCTACAGCCTCAGCCTCCCAAGTAGCTGGGATTACAGGCATCCGCCACAATGCCCAGGTAACTCTTATATTTTTAGCAGAGACAGGGGTTTCGCCATGTTGGCCAGGCTGGTCTCGAACTCCTGACCTCAGGTGATCCACCTGCCTTGGCCTCCCAAAGTGCTGGGATTACAGGCATGAGCCATGGCGCCTCCCTGGGGATAATTTATTACATAGCTGTAGATGCCAATACATTCAGCCTCTCCAAAGCTATCCTTCCATCCATATTCAAGACAGTGTCCTGGAAGGGAAACATCCAGGGACAGGATGTGTGATGGATTTCAGGATAAGAGCCTAAAGTTCAAGAATTTAAGAAAGTTATGAGACTAGATCTTCAAAATCTACTATCTTGGAGCCAATTCTCATTCATATACTCACGTAACAAATATCTCTGAGTTCCTACTCTGTGCTGCGCGTTAAGCAAAGTGCTGGAGGTAGAAGGGTAGGCAAAAACAGACATGGACTCTCAAATCACAGGTCTCTCTAAGAATACCCCCGTCTGGGCCCCTTCTATAACCTGTAAGGTTCACTCTCAGGGCAGCTACTGCCCAATGAAAATGGGCTCTGGGCCAGGCCCATAATCCCAGCATTTTGTGAGGCTGAGGCAGGCAGATCACCCAAGCTCAGGAGTTAGAGACCAGCCTGCCCAGCATGGCGAAACCCTGTCTCTACTAAAAATACAAAAAATTAGCCAGGCGTGGTGGCGGGCACCTGTAATCCCAGCTACTTGGGAGGCTGAGGCAGGAGAATCTCTTTAAACCAGGATGCGGAGGTTGCAGTGAGCCGAGATCATGCCACTGCACTGCAGCGTGGGCGACAACAGTAAAACTCCATCAAAAAAAAAAAAAAAAAAAGAAAGAAAAAGAAAATGGGCTCTGGGCACCTCTAATAATTCACAGCCCCTGTCCCTAGCCCAGCCTGCTCACTACTCTTGCTTTCCTTCTTGGCTTCTGACTTGGCTCATTTCATGTTACCCATTGCTTGGACCTAATACGCTGGCTTTGGGCTTTTCTAGCAAATCACATTCCTGTTCACTCCCAAGTTCCAAACCAGAGCCAGGCACAGTAGCCGTGGCCTTAGAATCGGCGCTAGGAATGACCCGGAAGTCCATGCCACCTGTCCGGAAGTCATTCCGGACTCTTCTTTCCTGTGTCTCCCGGTCCAGTTTTTCCTTCCGCTGAACGCTGAGAAAGTCGTCCCTGGGCGGGGGAAGCTGGCTCTTTGCTTCCCCTCGGGCCCGTGAGCCATTGTCCCCAACCAGCGAGGCGCATCTTAGAAGCACCATCTCCTCGGGCTCTTTTCCTGCTCTGCCTGGATTGGGCTCATTTACTAAAAATTAGTTGGGAATGAAAAAAGCCCCTAGTTTATAAGCGTGCTATTATTCCCCTCCCACCATGCCCCTGCAGCATGATGGATTGCCTGGTGAGGGGACGCAGCCCCAGCCGAGAAGTGAGCAAGCTCTGCTCGGTCCCCGGCGCAGACAGATGGGGAGGCCGAGTCCTGACCATGATTGATTAGCTCCGCAAAGCCTGTTGAGCGGAGTTCCATCAAGATTGATGCTTTCTCCTCATAACAGCATTTCCAAAAAGTTTCTATTACATTTTGATTATGTTTATAGAATCTCGCTGGTCCGGGGGAAGATGCAATCTCGTTCGTTCCCAGTGTGTGCCTGCGTGGGCCGCCACAGCGCCTCACACAGCCATGCTAGCTTGGCCTTTGCAGACTGACCTCACTTTCTGGGCAGGAGGATGGACTTGGGTTGCCTCCCACGATCAAGATGGAAGAAGCTAATGTCCACTCTCCCAGTGCCCAGAGTTCAGTCTCATGACAGTTCTGGTTTTTGAAGCCCAACCAACTATTTCAGGTGTTCTCAGGCCTGGACCTGAAGGTAAAAGAGAAAATCAGAGCAAAGGCATTTCCTGAGATGGCAGGCTGTTGGGGAAGAGACTGGGCAGCCCTCATTTTTCTACGTGGTTCCCAAGGACACAGTAAGACCACGTCAAATGCGTGGCAAAATATATGTTTAAATATTTATACAAATGCATTTATTTATGTGTGTCTGTGCGTATGTGTCCCATTTTACCCTACAAAGGATTTGAATGATGTACAAGAAATGTGGAAAATGAATAAAGAACAAGAATTAGGACCAGGGAAATGCAAATCAGGCTAGAATATCAAGACCAAAAGGAAAAACTAAATATATATGCAACATGTAAGACGCCACAGTCTTTATGCTTGGGCCTTTAAGTTGGTCTGAGTTTCCTGATAGTCAACGCGAAAAGGGAAATAAAATTGGTTACTTAGTTCTTTTCTAGCTGTTATTAATAAAAGAATTTTCAGAAATGCCAGTTCTTTGGGGGAATCTTAGGGTTTCTTCCAATTTTATTCTAAAGGAAATTTTGTACTAGAGAGTTCTAAATAGGAGACTACAATAAATATGTTAAACCAGTACTGACATTTTGGGCTAGATAATTCGTTGTGTGGGGGCTGCCCTATGAATCGTAAGATATTTAGCAGCATCCTTGGTCTATACTCACCAGATACCACTAGCAAACCCTCTTCAAGTTGTAATAACCAAAAATGCCTCCAGATACTGTCAGATGTATCCTGGGGTTTGCTATTGCTAGAGTTAACAAGAATTCAGAATGCTCAGTTAAATTTGAATTTCATATTTTTTAAAATGAATAATATTTTAATGTAAGTATTTCCCAAGCAATATTTGGATATGCTTATACTAAAATTATATTCTTTTTTATCGGAAATTCAGATGTAACTAGCCATCCTGCATTATGTCAAGTAACCCCACCTGATGGGCCACATCCTCAGTAGGAAGATCTCCCAGGAACCTTTCAAACATGATGCACTGCAAGGGGCTCACTCTCCACACCATGTTTTTTAAAGTGTAACAATGTGAAAACATGTTTTTCTTCAGTGCTGCTTTTTTTATTTATAGATAACAATAGTTTGCCTTCTGTTTTGTATCTTTTTAACTATAAAATTTAATTGTGATCTATCTTGCAAATAAATGATATACTTTTGAAAACAATAAATAAATAAAAATTTAAAACTCCAGGCCTTTTGCAGAGGCTCACACCTGTAATCCCAGCACTTTGGGAGGCCAAGGCACAAGGATGGTTTGACTTCAGGAATTCAAGACCAGCCTGGGCGACAGAGTGAGACGCCATCCCTACAAAAAAAAGAAACAAAAAAAAACAACTCTAATTGAGCACCACTATGTTAAACAGTGCCCTCAAAACAACCCTTTGGGGTAATAATGTAGCCAGAGAATTCCATAAGACTGGGTCTTGTAGGATCCACAGAAGAAATCAAGGGCATAACTCTACAATATAACTTTAAAAGAGCAATTCTGCACAGTTCTAAACAATATTATCCTTCCACAATATTTTTTGACGATCCTGCTTGATCCAGTGTTAAAACTTAGAGACACTTTGCTGCAACCTCCCCCTAGTCTAACTGCCCAGATTCCCTTTGCAAAAGGCAGTGAGGTGAGTCTCACCCGATGGTCCCAAATGATCCCATGCTGGTGCTGCTAGTTCCCTTTGGCCACTGGGATTACAAAGTAGACTCAACCAATCTCTAGAAATTACTCATTCTAGGGTTACTCGATTGTAAAAACTGGCTAGGCATTTGGAAAATAGCAGTTGGATCCCTTCCTCATCCTTTGTACCAAAATAAATACCAGATGTATCAAAATTTTTAAGCATGAAACAATGAAATCAGATTAGTACTAGAAGATTAGTATGCGGGATAACTTTTTGGAATTGCCAGGATAGGAAAGAGCCTTTTGTGTCACCTTCTGGACACAAAATCCAGAAACCATTGAGTAAAAAAAGATTGAGAGATTTTACCCCATTTTTTTTTGTAAGTCTCTGCATGGCAGACAGAAAAACGAAGGCTAACAAACTTGGGAAAAAATACAGACCACATAAAGGACTAATGCCTCCATTACACAGAGAGTTCCCAGAAAAAGAAATTCAAATGGCTTTTAAACACATGAAAGAGTGGTCAACCTCACTCAGCTACAAATTAAAACCACAATTAAAAACTTATTTTTATCAATCATATAGGTAAAGATCAAAACGTCTAATAACATGCCATCAGTAAGAATGGGGGGAAACAGACACTAACAGAATTGTTGGAAATACATGCTCACTCTTGGAAGGCATTTTGGCATTGTGTATTCAATTTTAGCTGTGCAGTTTCACTCCTGATATTTACTCCACAGATATGCATGAGTCCAAAGTTGTATATACAAAGTTAGTCATTAAAGTATTTGTTAGCAAAATTTGTGAATAAACTAAATATCCACCACGACAAATTTTCTTAAATAAATTATGGTACACTCGTGCAAAGAAATGCTATGCAGCAGTTTTACAATATAGAGTGACTATAGAACAGGAAGTAATAAGGAATGATCTCCAAGATATATTATGAAGTGAAAAAAAATAAGGTGCTGAAGATGTATAGAGGATAGTAAGACAAAGTAGATAGATATATAAACGTGCTTTTCTTATTCATATATGTGTGCTTATGAAGCGATACACAAGAAACTAGTTATATCGATTGCCTCTGGGAAGTGAACACAGGAAACTGGTATGAAGAATGAAAACAAGATTTACTTTTAACAAATACTTTTTTGAATCGTTTGGATTGTTTTAACCATGTGTATGTATTAACTTTTCAAAATGACATCAACTGATCTTTGACAAGAGCACCAAGAATACACAATGAGGAAAAGATTATCTTTTCAATAAATGGTGTTGGGAAGACAGGATATCCATGTGGCAAAGGATGAAATTGGACCCCTATTTTACACCATAAAAAATAAACTCAAAATGAATTAAAGATTTAAACATAAAGACTTGAAACTGTAAAACTCCTAGAAGAAAACATAGGGGGAAAGCTTCATGACATTGGTCTTGGCAATGACTTCATGGCTATGACACCAAAAGCACAGGCAACAAAAGCAAAAATAGAAAAGTGGGACTACACCACATTTAAAAGCTTCTGCCCAGTAAAGGAAACAACCAATGGAGTGAAAAAGCAATCTATGGAATAGGAGACTATATTTCCAAGCTGAGTATCTGAGGAGGGGTTTATTTCCAAAATACATAAAGAAATCTTACAACTCAACAGAAAAAAATAGTACAATTGAAAAATGGGCAGCGGCCGGGCACGGTGGTTCACGCCTGTAATCCCAGTAATTTGGGAGGCTGAGGAGGGCGGATCACGAGGTCAGGAGATCAAGACCGTCCTGGCCAACATGGTGAAACCCCATCTCTACTAAAATACAAAAAAAAAAAAAAATTAGCCAGGCATGGTGGCGCGCACCTGTAGTCCCAGCTACTCAGGAGGCTGAGGCAGGAGAATCGCTTGAACTTGAGAGGCAGAGGTTTCAGTAAGCCGAGATCGCACCACTGCACTCCAGCCTGGCAACAGAGTGAGACTCCATCAAAAAAAAAAAGAAAGGCAAAGGACTTGAACAGATATTTCTCTCAAGAAGAAATACAAATGGCCAACAGGCATATGAAAAGGTGCTCAACATCACTAAGCATCAAGAAAATACAGACTAAAACCACAATGAGATATCACTCGACACCTGTTACAATGGCTATTATCCAAAAAATTGAAAAAATAGCAAGTGTTGACAAAATTGTGGAGAAACTGGGCCCTTGCACACTATCGGTGGGAATGTAAAAAACAATTTTTAAATTTAAAAATGCCCAGCTTAACTTAAAATAATTTATCTTATGGAAATAACCAGAGACAGTTACTAACATTTGTACTCCAAAATATTTATTGCAATATCATAATAAAAAATTGGAGATGACTTCAGTGTCCAATAATAGACAATTGGTTTAAATGATATATGATATATACATGCAATAAGACCACTTTGCAACCATTAAGAATCACCGTCATAAAGAATGATTTAGGGGCCAAGCATGGTGGCTCACACTTATAATCCCAGCACCTTGGAAGGCCGAGGTGGGAGGATCACCTGAGTCCAGGAGTTCAAGACCAGCCTGGGCAACATAGTGAAACCCCCCCTCTCCACAAGAAATAAAATTGGCCAGGTGTGGTGGTGCATGCCTCCAGTCTCAGCTAATTGGGAGGCTAAGGTGGGAAGATCAATTGAGCCTGGGAGCCAAAGTGTCAATAAGCCAAGATTACACCCTTGCACTCCAGCCCGGATGACAGAGTGAGACCTTGTCTCAAAAAAAAGAAAAAGAAAGAAAGAAACTTTTAGAACTAATTAAGGAGTTCAGCAATCTTGCAGGTTACAAGATCAGGATACAAAAATCAACTGTATTTCTACACACTTGAAATGTATGACCCAAAAATGAAATTAAGAAAACAATTCCATTTATAATAGCACCAAAAAGAATAAAATACTTAAGAATAAATTTGACAAGAGAAGTTACACTGAAAACCACAAAACATCATTGAGAAAAAGAAGTAAATAAATTGAAAGATGTAAAAAAAAATAATAAATGGAAAGATGCCTGGCATTCAGGTATTATAAGAAGTAATATTGTTAAGATGACAATACTCCTCATACTGATCTCTGGAATCAATGTAATTTCTATCAAAGTCTCAGTTGTCTTTTTGCAGAACTTGACAAGATTATTCTAAAAAAATAAATACGGAAATGCAAGAATAGGCAAAACAATCTTGAAAAAGAAGAACAAGTCCGGGCACAGTGGCTCATGCTTGTAATCCCAGCACTTTGGGAGGCCGAGGCTGGCAGATCACGAGGTCAGGAGATCGAGACCACGGTGAAACCCTGTCTCTACTAAAAATACAAAAAATTAGCCGGGCATGGTGGCAGGCGCCTGTAGTCCCAGCTACTCAGAGAGGCTGAGGCAGAAGAATGGCGTGAACCCGGGAGGCAGAGCTTGCAGTGAGCCAAGATTGCGCCACCGCACTCCAGCCTGGGCAACAGAGCGAGACACCGTCTCAAAAAAAAAAAAAAAAGAAGAACAAAACTGGAGGACTCACATCTCAATTTCAAAACTTACTATACAGTTACAATAATCAGGACATTATGGATCTAACATAAGGATAGAAATATAGATCAATGAAATGGATTTTGAAATTAAAAAATAAACTCTCACATTACGGTCAACTCATTTTCCTGAAGGGTACCATGACAATTCAATGGGAAAAGAATAGCCTTTTCCAAAAATGGTGCTGGGATAACTGGATATCCACATGCAAAAGAATGAAATTGGCTCCCTACCTCACACCATGTGAAAATTAATTCAAAATCAATTAGAGACCTAAATATAAAAGCTAAATTCATAAAAGTTTTACACAAAACATAAGGAATAAATTGTGTCCTTGGATTAGGCAATGGTTTCTTAAATATAACACCAAAAACCCAAACAACAACAGAAAAATAAATTGGAGTTCATCAAACTTTTAAACTTTTAGCCAGGCATGGTGGTTCATGCCTGTAATCCCAGCACTTTGGGAGGCTGAGGTGGGTAGATCACGAGGTCAGGAGTTCAAGACCAGCCTGGGCAACATGATGAAACCCCATATCTACTAAAAATACAAAAATTAGCTGGTCGTGATGGTGGGCACCTGTAATTTTAGCTACTCAGGAGGCTGAGGCAGGAGAATTGCTTGAACTCTGGAGGCGGAGGTTGCAGTGAGCCAAGATTGCACCACTGTACTCCAGTCTCAGCGACAGAGTGAGACTGAGTGTCAAAAAATAAAATAAAATAAAATGAAACTTTTGCGCATCAAAGGACACTATAATTAAAGCAAAAAAAAACCCCATAAGATGGGAGAAAATGTTTGCAAATCGTGTATCTGACAAGGAGCTTGTATTTAGAATGCATAAAGAACACTTACAAATTGACCCCCCAAAAGCCAAATAAGCCAATCTAAAACCAGGCAACAGATTTGAATAGACATTTCTCTAATATATGCAAATGGCCAATAAGCACATGAGAAGATGCTCAGCATCATTAGTCATTAAAGAAATGAAAACCAAAACTACGATGAAATACTACTTCATAACCACTAGGATGGCTATAATCGAAAAACAACAAATGTTAGCAAGGCTCTGGAGAAATTGGAACCCTCATACATTGCTGGTAGGAATGTAAAATGGTGCAGCCACTCTGGAAAATATTTTGGCAATTCCTCAAAACATATAGTTATCATAAGACCCAGTAATTCCACTCCTAGGTATATACACAAAAGAATTGAAAACACAAAAATTTGGCCAGGCAAGGTGGCTCACACCTGTAATCCCAGCACTTTGGGAGGCCGAGGAGGGCGGATCACCTGAGGTCAGGTGTTCAAAACCAGCCTGGCCAACATGGTGAAACCCCATCTCTACTAAAAATATTTTTTAAAAAAATTAGCCGGGCATGGTGGAGGGTGCCTGTAATCCCAGCTACTCAGGAGGCTGAGACAGGAGAATCACTTGAACCCGAGAGGCAGAGGTTGGAGTGAGCCAAGATCACGCCATTGCACTCCAGCCTGGGGACAAGAGCGAGACTTTGTCTCAAAAAAAATAAAAAAGAGAACCCAAAAATTTAAACATAAATGTTCATAGCAGCATTATTCATAATAGCCAAAAAGTGAAAACAATATAAATGTCTACTCACTGATGAATAGATCAACAGAATGTGGTATAGCCACATAATAGAATATTCATTCATCAAATGGGATGAAGTTCTGAGACATGCTACAACATGGATGAAACTCAGTGAAGAAAAGCAGGTACAAAAGGTCATGTACTGTATGATTCCATTTATATGAAATGCCCAGAACAGGCAAATCCACAGAGACAGACAATAGATTTGCAGTTGCCAGGGGCTGCAGAAAGAGAGGGATGGAAATTGACTACTAGTGAGTATGAGGCTTCATTCTGGAGTGACAAAATATTCTGAAATTAGATAGTGATGATAGATGCACAACTTGGTGAGTATACTAAAAACCACCCAGTCATACACTTTAAAAGTTCATACATGAACTTTATGGTATATAAATTATATCTCAATAAAGCTGTAATTTAAAAAAAAGAGGGAGAGACTGCTCAAAAAAAAAACCTCAACAGTAAAAAAGAAAACAATCAAATTAAAAAATAGGCAAAAAACACAGAGACATTTCGCCAAAGAGTACATATGGGTGGCAAATAAGCACATGAAACAATGTTCAATATCACTAGCCACTGGAAAATGCAAATTTAAAACACAATGAGATATCACTACACACTGATGAGAATGACTAAAATAAAAAATAGTGGCAACACCAAATGTTGGCAAAGATGCAGAGAAACTGGATCACTCACATATTACTGATGAGAAGATAAGATGGCACATCCACTCTGGAAGACAGTTTAGCAGTCTGTTATAAAAACTAAACATACTGCCAGGCACGGTGGCTCACACCTGTAATCCCAGCACTCTGGGATGACAGCAATCTTGCACGTTACAATATCCACCCAGGTGGGTGGATCACTTGAGGCCAGGAGGTCGAGACCAGCCTGGCCAACAAGGTGAAAGCCCGCCTCTACTGAAAATATGAAATTAGCCGAGTGTGGTGATGAGCACCTGTAGTCCCAGCTACTCGTGCCACTTCACTCCAGTCTGGGCAACAGAGTGAGACTGCACCTCAAAAAAAAAAAAAAAAAAATGACCATATGACCCAGAAATTACACTCTTAGGTATTTATCCCAGAAAAATGAAACTTTATGTTCACACATAAGTAAAATTGTATAAAAACCTGTACTTGAATGTTCATAGTAGCTTTATTAGTAATAGTCAAAAACTGGAAACAACCTGGATGTACATCAATAGATAAATGGTTAAACAAGCTCTGGTATATCTGTACCATGCAATCGTACTTAGCAATAAAAAAGGAATTAATTATTAATAAACACAACCTCAATGAATCTCCAGAGAATTATGCTAAGTAAACAAAGCCAATCCCAAAATGTTATAACTGTACAATTCTATTTATATAGGATTTTTGAAAAGACAAAATTTTGGAAATGGAGAGCAGATTAGTGGGGGCTGGAGAGCAGGAGGGAGGTGAGTGTGGGTATTAGAGGGCAACATGAGAGAGCCTCATGGAAATACAACTGTTATGTATAATATCTTGACTGCAGTAGTGGATACACGAACCCATACATGTAATAAAATGGTATATAACCAAGTACCCACATACACAAACACAAGTAAAGCTGGGGAAATATTAACAAGTGCTTTGTATTGTATCAATGTCAATATCCTAACTGTGATATTATATTAAGTTTAATAAGATGTTACCACTGGGGGAATATGGGTAAAGGATACACAGGTTCTCTATTACTTTTTGCAACTACATATGATTCAACAATTGTCTCAAAATGAAGTTTAATTTTAAAAACCTCTACCTGGCTGGGTGTGGTGGCTCACGCCTGTAATCCCAGCACTCTGGGAGGCCAAGGCGGGTGGATCATGAGGTCAGGAGTTCAAGACCAGACTGACCAACATGGTGAAGCCCCATCTCTACTAAAAAAACAAAAATTAGCCGGGCATGGCGGTGGGTGCCTGTAATCCCAGCTACTCAGGAGGCTGAGGCAAGAGAATCACTTGAACCCGGGAGGCAGAGGTTGCAGTGAGCCAAGATCACACCATTGCACTCCAGCTTGTGTGACAGAGTGAGATTCTGTCTCAAAAAAACAAAAGACAAACAAAAACCTACCTTATATATGATAGAAAGAAGGAAGGGAGGGAGGGAGGAAAGAAAAGTAAATTCATTTACTATGGATTTACCTTGTTTAGAATCCAGGCTCTTTAACATGTGGCTGGAAATAAATATTATCATCCCCATTTTATAGATGATGAAACTGAGGCTCAGAGAATAACTGTCTCACTCTCAAAGACATCCTTTGAGAAGTCAAGATTCAAGCCCTGCTCTCTGTCAGTCTGCTGTCATGCTTTAGCCAAACACAGCCATCAATCAAATGTAGGCAAAGACTGCATTACTCAAGAGGAAATTGAAGCCAGACTGTAAGATGCAGTCCACAAAATTCATGATTTCTTCCCCCACCTCGGCTCCATCTACTTGGTCCCTTTTTCATATGGATCGGGTTTTTATTTCTGCATTTATTGCACACGCAAATTACAGATGAGAGCATCAACTACACAAGTCATTACTCAGAGTAGCATCTTCCCAACTGCCACTGGACTAGGACCGAACAGCTTGTGGTTAATTTGCTATATAATCACTGCCTGTGACGGGGGGCAGGGCTGCGCCTGTGCTAATATTAGGAAAGGGGAAGCTGAGCAGAGAGGACTCCTGGGGCATGGAGAGCGAGGGTGGTATCAAACCAGGGAAAAAGGAAGAGTGCTGGTGGGGAGCAGGGGGAGAGAGCCCTACCCCACTGAGAGACTCCAAGGAGGATCTGCTCCTCTGCCAAGGAATAGAAGTACTCCGTCCCATTCATCACGTCTGCATGGAAGAGCTAACCAGAATCCCAATTCTCCTAACCCCTGCCATTTCCTGGCCACTGCCACTGCTGCCTCCTCACCTCAGAGCAGGGATATTTGTATACCACGCTGCATCTGCTGGGAGGGACACTTATAGAATGGTTCATGGGCAGGAGGAAATTTACCAAAAGGCAGGAGTTACAGCCACCATACTAGCGTTCTAATAACTCAATATGAAAAATGGCCAACAATCCAATAAAAAATGGGCAAAGGATGTGAACAGGTAGATCACAGCTTAGGAAACCTAAATAACCTCTAAATATACAAAAAGACGTTCAACCTTCATCTTAATAAAATGTAAATGTCAATTAAAACTACAATGAAATACCTTTTTTTTTACCTATCGGATTGACAAAGATCAAAATGTTTGATCACACACTGTGCTGGCCAGAGTATAGAAAAACCAGCAGTCTCAAAGGTTGGTGGGAGTGTAAATTGGCAGAGTTTTCATGGATGGCAATTTGGCACTCTCTTTCACAATTTTTGATGCACATACCCATTGACCCATAAATTCTACTGCTCTAAAATGTATTCCACCAGACATACTTGCATATATGTATGCAAAGTTGGATGTACAAGGCTATTCAGTGCAGCACGGCTTATAATAACAGAAGATTGGAGACAGCCTGAATGTCCATCAAGAGGGGACTGCTTAAATAAATTGCAGTAGAGTCATACAATGGAAATCTTTATGGCTGTTAAAAAAGAATGAGGCAGCTTTTTATGTACGGATATGAAACAATCCCCAAGATATATTGTTAAGTGAAAAAAAAGCAAAGTGCTAAACAGTGTGATTAGAATGCTGCTATTTGTGAGAGTTTTTTAAGAATACATACACATATACATCTATGGTTATATATGCAGAGAATCCCTCTGGAAGGATGACATTATTTGCAATATTTGATTCTGTAGAAGGAAAAGGGTTCTCAAGGCTGAGAACAGATAGAGAGGGCTTGTTTTTCATCGTTTGCCCTATTTACTAATTTGGTCTGTAGTGAATAAGCACATGTCACCAATTCTAATTAATTAGTAAGAGTTGTATTTTTAATTGTCTCTTGGTTCCTCCTGCCCAAGAATCAAATCTTGGCCTAACACCCAAGGCCCTTCACAGTTTGACTTGAGCCTCTTCTCCTTCGTTTCCTGACATGCCACCCCTAGCACACTCCTCTCTAAGCACACTGAATTTCTCAACTTCCTCCAAATGCACCTTGCTTTTTCACACCTCCAGGACCTTTACACCTGCTGTTTTCCATGTCTGAAATATCCCTCCACACCCCACTTGCTTTTTTTTTTTTTTTTTTTTGAGATGGAGTCTCGCTCTGCCGCCCAGGCTGGAGGAGTACAGTGGCGCGATCTCGGCTCACTGCAACCTCTGCCTCCCAGGTTCAAGTGATTCTTCTGCCTCAGCCTCCCGAGTAGCTGGGACTATAGGTGTGTGCCACCACGCCCAGCTAATTTTTGTATTTTTAGTAGAGACAAGGTTTCACCATATTGGCCAGGCTGGTCTCAAACTCCTGACCTCATGATCCACCCACCTCGTCCTCCTAAAGTGCTGGGATTACAGGTGTGACCCACCGTGCCTGGCCCCCCACTTGCTTTATACAATCTTACTCATCCTTAAAGACGCAGAACAATCATGACCTCCAGAGTGTGGCCTTCCCTGACCTCACCAAAGAGAGTTAATCCCTCTCCTCTGCACTCCCACAGCACCCTGGACAGGCTTTCATAACTGGGGTGGCACCTGGACAAGAATGAACCTACCTCTGACCTATTTGCAAAAGACGGCTGCTGATTTGGTCTGTCCCCACAGGGCACAAGCATCTGCCAGCAAGGGTCTGCACAATGTATGTATATGATGTGCCCACCTCCCCAAAGAATTAGAAACAGAACATAGTCTCACAGCATGGTTCAAGAAAAAAAGGTCCCCTGGACTCATAAGTGGAGACCTCAATGCACATCAACTTATTGAAGGCTCTGAGCAACTATCTTAGTTTGAGCTGCCATAACAAAGTTTCATAGACTGGGTGTCTTATGTACAGCAGAAATTTTTTCTCACAATTCTGCAGGCTGGAAGTCCAGGATCTTCCATGGTGCCAGCATGGTTCTGGTGAAGACTCTTCCAGGGTGAAGACTGCTGACTTCTTGTTGTATCCTCACACAGTGTAAAGGGCAAAAGAGCTCTCTGAGGTCTCATTCATTCAACACTAATTCCATTCATGTAGGCTCCACACTCACCACCAAATCACCTCCCAGAGGCCCAACTTCCTAATACCATTGCATTGAGGATTAGGATCTCCACATATGAATTTTGGGGGGACATAAACATTCTGTCCATAACAGTAGTTCTGCAAGGAAACCAAAGCTGTTAAATTTATTTAGCCAGCATATTTCTCACTTTCTAACCAAGAATTTATTCCCTTGGAATGCCTATTAACGTCCCATGGAGCTACTGTTCTATGGGCAGGAAAACTTTTGTGAAGTGTTAATCTATAGAAATGCCTAGAGGACTTCTCTAATTCAGAACTTTTGGCCAGGTGTGGTGGCTCACGCCTGTAACCCCAGCACTTTGGGAGGCCAAGGCGGGTGGATCACCAGCAGTCAGGAGTTTGAGACCAGCCTAGCCAACATGGCGAAACCCTGTCTCTACTAAAAATACAAAAATTAACCAAGCATGGTGGCACACACCTGTAGTCCCAGCTACTCGGGAGGGTGGGGCACGAGAATCACTTGAGCCCGGGAGGCAGAGGTTGCAGTGAGCCAAGATCGCACCACTGTACTCCAGCCTGGGTGACAGAGCAAGACTCTGTCTCCAAAAAAAAAAAAAAATCAGAACTTTACATGGACAATAATGGGGTCTGAAATGTTGAAACTCATCTTGAATGAGATCTCCATGCAGTCTGCTAACCAGTTAAACTATCAGTCCTACAGTTTTAATAAATGCAAAGTGTTTCCAGTTTAGTAGCCCAGTTGCTCCTTTCTAAGGAATTGGTGACTTCCCAAGAAATAGAGGATAGGGAATGTCTCCACTGGTTCAGGACTTCTCTGACTCTTATTTGCCATTAAGGATGTTCAGGATCTGGTGTTGTTTAGTAAATATCCCATCCCACCTCTTGCGTGGGAATAGTCTCTGTCTTGCATCAGGGCTTTTAACTCCATTAACTCCAATTGCAGAAAATTTTCAGACTCAGCTACTCATCACACTCACTCTTGGCAGAGTTTTATCTCTGTGGCTCCAGTTATGTCTACTCTCAATGTCAAAAGGGTCAAGAACAATCTCTTCCACCAGATACTGAGCAGGACCTGCCTCCAGTTTTATTCACTCAAAAATGGGGTCTCCCTTCTTCCTTCCTTTTGATCTGTTCCACGTGTCTCCCTGCTGAGTGTCATGGGAAGGGACTTGGTGCCCCAGTGTTTTGGTTGGAAGATTCACTTCCAAACTGCATCCAACTTGAAGAGGTTTCCCCACTGGGAAGAGGGGGTGAACCTTAGGTGCATTGAGGGTATCACTCCCTTTCCATGTGTCTTCAACCTCAGCCTCCATTCTGAACCATTCACCCTAACCACATGCACTCCACTTTTCACTGCAACCAAGTCTCCTCTGGACTCATCATCCTGGTTATGGTCTTGCTAAGCTTGTTAGAGTTAACCTTTGGCCTTTCTTTTCAGCTTCCTCGCCAAGCCCCCTCTTTGATAACTGGGGAAATGCCCCACTTGGCCCAGCCATCCAGGCATGCAGCTCCTCAGTGCAGACTCTCGTGGCTTCAGAGTACGCTGCTTCTAGACAGGAGGTGGAAGAACAAAGGGTGGAGATTTAGGCCCAAAATCTCCTCGGCCTAAAATCGACCCAAAGTCTTTCTGCTCATAGTTCACCAGTGAAAACCAGTCATGTGGTCCCTACTACATGAAAGGGAGTCTGGGAGGTATAGGTCCTGTCTGGGTAGCTGCCAGCATGAACCCTATTCTATTAAAGGGGAAGCATGAACTTTTGGAGGCCGGCTAGCCACCTCTTCCTCACTATGTCATTCCTGATGATGATGATAGAAGTAATAATAACCAATGCTATTGGCAATAATAATAACTACTCTTCTGAATTAAGCACATCCTCTGACCCAATCTTTGTGCTGAGAGTTTTCCAGGCATCATGCCACTCACTCTCCCATCCTCCCTGTGAGGTTAGAAGACTTCTGCTTCAGATTCTCTAAGAATGAGGTCAGATCCTGTTCCACTCTGCGTTCAGTAGACATACTCATGCCATGGTCAACTCTCATATCTATGCCATAGAGGCAGTCATGCTACCTGCCCCTCAGACCCTGAGAAAGGAACAGAGGCCATCAGAAGGGAGTTTCTGCTCATTTGAATTATATGTCACAGAGGCTAAGACCCCACCAGGTTGACAAGCTAGGCCTGGGCTCTGAGTCTCTTGAAAATTCCCTGTTGGGGAAGCATATCCTCAGCCTGCTTGACCTCACCTACTGTGTGCACCTCTGCAACTGGGCTAACCATCAAGAGCCCCCTCCAGACAGGGGAGATCCACCCAGAAAAAATGTTACTGTCTTCACTCTCTGTGTCCTCCTCTTCCTGTATCAGGAAGTCACCAAATGGTGACCATAAAAATACATCTCCCCTTTTTCTACGGCTTATCATTAGGGGAATGAAGGAGGACCCACGTCATCCAAAGACCTGAAGGCAGGTGGGGGTTTGCCTTTATACGCAAAAGCAAGAGCTGATTCCCTGTGTCTGCACTTGTTGGGCCAATGATACACACAAATATTACTGCATTTTACAGATGGAGAAACTAAGGAGTGACTATGTTAAAGTCAGGAGTATGCAGTAGCGGAGCTGGGAAAGATGGCTGAAAGGTGGGTTTGGCTCAAGATAGGGGCTCTCAAAGCACTTTGCATGAGTACCTTGAGCTTCCTACTCAGATGTGTTGAGTCCACACCAATACACCAGTCTTGGGCTTGAAACCCTTCCCAGGCAGATCAGAGGAAGTGGGGGAGTGGTCTGCAACCTAGAAGCAGCTGCACAGGCAGCAGATGGTAACGGCTGCCTCTCAGATGGTTTTTTGTCACATTAACTTTTTTTCTTTCACATTATGAATTTTTTTCTGAAATCCTCTAAAAATATTGTTTTTATAGTAACTGAGGTGGCTGTATGTTTCTGAGAGATCCAGATCCCACACTCAGTCTGTCAGCCTGCTGGGATCTTTGCCTTTGTGACATATGAATAAAGTAAGTTCAAGCTCGCTGCTGAAAACAGTCCCTGGAGGTGGGCTGCCTCCTCTTCCCAGTAGCTAGAGGAGCCCTAGGATTCTGGAGAACCAAGCCCCAAGACCATCTTGTCTCGAGTCCCAAAGATAATGGACAGTAATCCCAGGAGAGCAAGGATACAGAGGGACAAGGCCCCTAGAGTGGGTGGGAGTTCTGGGCTTCAAATATGTGTGAGTCTTCATAGGAAGGAATCAAGAGCAGCATAACTTCAAACAAGTACTTAACCTCTCTGAGCCTCAGTTTCCTCATCTGAGCATACTGATGCTGTCTACCTCCTGAGATTGTAGGGAGAACTGAATTATGCTCATGAAAGGGCCTAGCACAGCACCTGGCTCCCACTGTTTTCTCAATAAAGACTGGCTTTGATAATTATTTCGTTTGGTAATTATCCTAAGCCAGAGGATAGGAAAAATAAGCAACAATGCAAAGACCAGAGATGATGAGAGCCTCAAGCCCAGATGAAGGGGTCATGGGTAGACAGACTGAGTCAGAGAGGTCCTTGACCTTACCCAGCAGGAAGGAGGGGCTGTTCCCCGGTGAGCCAGGGCTGTGAAGAAGGACTTTGGCCTCTAAACCTCATGCCCAGTTTGGCGTCCACCTCAATTCTTGTTCCCACTGCAGAGAAATCTTTTTGCACAGCCTGGCAGGTTGTACCTTTTAATAGCGGAAATACTGGAAACATAGGTGTGACATTTCCGATCCTATAAATATGCCCTCTACTCAGAGCCAGATGATACTGAGAAGGACATCCTTCATGCCGCCACACAGCACATCTGTAGCCTGTACAGAGGGAGTGGGGGTGGGGGGGCCCACTAAGGCATGATAGTTGGCCTCATAAGCAGATACTTTTCATGGGGATCAAGCTGTCAGTTTTGCAGGGGGACCTGGGAACCCTCAGGCTGGGAGCATTGATTCCAGGAGCCTGGATGCAATCCACTGACCTACAGAAGGACCACAGGATGTGCTGCTCCCTGGTGAGTGGGCTTGAGGGTATGCTGGCCCCTTACGTGTCCCTTGGGTCAGGATATGACCCTCAGCTTGTGCTGGACTTTGAACTACCAAATCCTATGGGTCTTCCAGATGATAAAGCCTCATTTAAACAGAATCTTTCCAACATCCCAATGATTGGAAGATTATGATTCTCATTTTACAGAGATAGAAAAGAGGGAGGGTGAGAAAAGGAATCATTCTTTTTTTTTTTTTTTAAGATAGGGTCTCACTCTATTACCCAAGCTGGAGTGCAATGGCATGCTCAAGAATCACTTCAGCCTCAATGTCCTGGGTTCAAATGACCCTCCCACCTCAGCCTCCTGAGTAGCTAGGACTACAGGCATGCACCACCAGGTCTGGCTAATATTGTGTTTTTTTGTAGAGATGGGGTTTCACCACTTTGCCCAGCTGGTCTCAAACCCCTGAGCTAAAGCAATCCACCCATCTTGGCCTCCCAAAGTGCTGGGATTAGAGGCATGAACTACCATGTCCGGCCTCAATCATTCCTTTATTTATCCAACCAATTACTTCAACATTGATAATCTAATATATTCCAGGTACAGTGCTAGGCACTGAGGCATAAAGAAGTAAACAGGGTAGGCAATGCCCTGCTCTCATGCAGCAGGGAGATAAACAATTAAATAATCAAATAAGAAATATGTTATTAACTATTTACTGTGACTGTGCAAAGGATATGGGGTAGGTTGAATGACTGGCTCCAATTCTCCACCCCTCTGCGTATCAAGCCTTTTCAATATAACATTGCAATCCCTCCCACCCATAGACTTTGGCAAATTTGGGCATTGTTTTTGCCAATGAGATGTGAGTAGTCATGACATAGGCAAGAATCTTAGATGAGCTTGTACAAGGAAGCTTACCTTCTTACACTTTAGCCACAGCCATGAGAACATACCCTGCCTAGCCTGCTGATCCCAGGAGATGAACGAGAAGTGGATGAGAGCTGAGCTGCCAACCCATGAATGAAATAAATACTTACTATTGGATGTCACTGAGATGCTGTGCTATTTTTGCTGTTGTTACACAGCAGTAGCTTAACAATGTGGAGCATGATTAGAGATAATGAGACAGGAAGGTAGGCAATAGAGAAAGACTGAATTTAGATGGAGGATAAGAGATGAGTCAGTTTCGCTGAAAAAGAAATATTGAAACAGAAATATGAGTAACTCATAGATACACAAGAATGCAAAAGTGGGGAGGAGAGCTTCACAGGCAGAGGGAATAGCGTGTGCAAAGGCCCTGAGGTGAGAAGGAGCAGGATGCATTCCAAAAATTCAAAAAAGGCCAGGGAGCAAGGGAGAATGTGGTAGCAGATGATGAGATCAGAAAGGAAGTTGAGTAAAGGACCATGCAGACATATGGCATGACAGAAAGTCTGAGTTTTATCTAAGGGCAGTGGGAAGCTAATGAAGGGTGTTGAGCATACCAGCACCTGATAAAAATTCCTTCCACTGTTGAGTGAACAATGGATTGGGGGTAGGACAAGAGTAGGGAAAAGGATCCAGGGAGGAGGCTGCTGCAGCCACCAAAGTGGCAGGTGTTTGCCCGGGATCGGCAGGGTACTGTAGAGAGAGAGAAAAGGGGACAAAGGCAGGGTGTGGTGGCTCACGCCTGTGATCCCAACACTTTGGGAGGCCAAGATGGGAGGATTTATTGAGGCCAGGATTTCAAGACCAACCTGCCCAACATAGCAAGACCCTGTCTCTATATAAGAGAGAGAGAAAAGGGGACAAATCTGAAAGGTACTTTAAAGGTAATGGTAACAGGACTTTTTCCAAAAATAGGCCTACATACACATGTCAGTTGATTTTTGAAAAATGTGCCAAGTCAATTAAATGGAGAAAGAAGGCAGAAAAGAGAGAAAAATCTCAATCCATAGTTTGTACTATAATTAAAAATTAATTCAAGGCCAGGCTTGGTGGCCCACACCTGTAATCCCAGCACTTTGGGAGGCCGAGGTAGGCGGATCACCTGAGGTCAGGAGTTCAACACCAGCCTGACCAACATGATGAAATCCCATCTCTACTAAAAAAATAAAAAATAAAAAATAAATAAAAAATTTATCCAGGCATGGTGGCACACGCCTATAATCCCAACTACTCGAGAGGCTGAGACACCAGAATTGCTTGAACCCTGGAGGTAGAGGTTGCAATGAGCCAAGATCACGCCACTGCTCTCCAGCCTGGGTGACAGAGCAAGATTCCATCCCCAAAATATATAAATAAATAAATAGCTCAAAGTTGAGCATAAAGTTGACTTCATTGATATTGTTTACATTTCTACTTCAAAAAACACTACCAAGAAAATGAGAAGAATTAGAGTGAAAGCAAAAAGACTTCTCTACAGAATGAAAGAAAATATTTGCAAATCATGCATCTCATAAGGTTCTAGTGTCCAGAATATATTAATAATTCTTACAACTCAATAATAGAAAGACAAACAACCCAATTTAAAAATAGGCAAAAGATTTGAATAGACATTCTTCAAAGAAGATATACAAATACCCAATGAGCCCATGAAAGGATGCTCAACATCATTAGTCATTAGGGAAATGTAAATCAAAACCACAACCAGATACCATTTCACACTCATTAGGATAGCTATCATTGAAAAGATGAACAATAACAAGTGTTGGTCAGGATGTGCAGAAATTGGAACCCTCATACATTACTGGTGAAGCTGCTTTGGAAAGCAGTTTGGCAGTTCCTCAAAAAGTTAAACATTGAGTTACCATGTGACCCAGCAATTCTATTCCTTGGTATATACACAAAAGGAAAAAAAAAGTTCTCACAAAACTTATATGCAAATGTTTGTAGCAGCAATTATTCCTAATAGCCAAAAAAAATTGAAACAACCAAAATGTCAACCAACTGATGAATGGATAAACAAAATGTGACTTATCCATACAATATTCCTGAATTTAATATTCAGCAGTAAAAAATAATGAAGTATTGACACATGCTACCACATGGGTGAAACTTTAAAACGTCATGCTAAGTGAAAGAAGCCAGTCACAAAGGATAACATGTTGTATGACTCCATTTCTATGAAATGTCAAGAATGGGTAAATCCATAGAGACACAAAGTAGATTAATGTCTTCCAGGGGTTGGAAGAAGAGGGGAATGGGAAGTGCTTGCTAATGGGAAGGGAGTTTCTTTGTATTTTTTTATTATCTCATAGTAAAGCTTTAATAAACATCAGTTTCCATCCTCCCAGTTCTAGCCAAATTAATTTAATAAAATATATCTGTATATACAGTTTTTCAGCTTTTATTTTGGATTCAAATTTGGTACATGTTCAGGTTTGTTACATGAGTATATTGCATGATGTTGAGGTTTGGGATATGGATGATCCCATCACCCAGAAAGTGAGAGGTATAGAACCAATAGGTAGTTTTTCAGGCCACATCTCCCTCTCTACTCGAGTGGTCCCCAGTGTCTATTGCTTATGATGGCATTTCATCAGAGGTGATGAGAATGTCCCGGAATTAGAGAGTGATGATTGTACAACTGCATGAATATACCAAAAACCACTAAATGGTATGCTTTAAATGGGTGAACTGTATGGTACATAAATGTATGGTACATAAATTTTATCTCAATGAAGCTGTTAACCAAAAATAAAAGAGCATAGACCTAATGTAAAGCCTAAAACTATAAATCTTCAGAAGAAATATAGGAGAAAATCCTTGTAAGTTTGAGTGAGGCAAAGATTTCTTGTATATA
Source organism: Hylobates moloch (assembly GCF_009828535.3). Taxonomy (NCBI): domain Eukaryota; kingdom Metazoa; phylum Chordata; class Mammalia; order Primates; family Hylobatidae; genus Hylobates; species Hylobates moloch. The sequence goes on along the minus strand of NW_026652296.1, from coordinate 19,820,723 downwards.
ACATCGAATAAGAAAAACAAGTGATAAATTGGACCTCATTAAAGTTAAGAACTATTATTCTTTCAAAGAAGACACTGTTAAGAGAATGAAAAGAAAAGCCATAGGATGGGAAAAAGTATTTGTAAATGACATATATGATAAAGAATTTATATTCCAAATATATAAACCTATCAAAATTCAATAATAAGCAAAACAGCCCAATTTTTTTAAAATAGGCAAAAATTGTGAACAGACACTTCCCCAAAGAAGACATTGGGATGGCAAATAACCACATGAAAACAAGTTTCAACGTCATTACTCCTTAGGGAAATGCAAATTAAAATCACAATGAGATAAAATGAAGTATTCTGTCCCCCACAAAGACTTGTGCAGATATTTCCACAGCAACATTAGTTGTAATAGCCAAAAGCTGGAAAAAATACAAATGCCATCAACAGGTGAAAGAATCAACAAGAAGCGGTATACCCATACAGTGGAATACTACCCAGCAATTAAAAGGAATGAACTACCGATACATGCAACAATATGGATGAGTCTCAAAGTAATTATAATGAGTTTAAAAGTCAGGCCAAAAATGCATACTGTATAATTTCATTTATATAAAATTCTAGAAAAAGCAAACTAATCTGTAGTGACAGAAAGCAGAGTGGTGGTTCACTAAGGATGAAATGCACGGGAGAGGTGGGAGGGGCAGGAGGGAGAATATCAAAGGATCATAAGGAAACATTGGGAAGGGATGGATATGTTTATTTATTATCTTCAGTGTGGTGATGCTCTCCCAGGGGCATACGCATGTGAAAACTTTTCCAGTTGTGCATTTCAAATACGTGTATTTTATTGTATGTCAATTATACCTCCATAATGCTATAAAAAAATTAATAGGACTTGTTGATGGACTGGATATGGAGGTGAGAGGGGAAGAAACGTCAGGGATAACCTCCAGGCTTCTGGCTTGAGTCAACTGATGGATGGAGGGGCAGTTTCGTGACGGGAATGTTCAAAAGAGGAGACGGTTAGGGTGCCTTAGCACGTGGGAGAGAGGTCAAGAACAGAGTTTTTGACATGTGAAATTTGATGTCCCATTGAAAATGCACAGAATGTGGTTGTGAATCTGAGCCTGTGGCTGAAAAGAGAGATCATGGTTCAAGAAAGGGAAGAAGGGGCCAGGCGCAGTGGCTCACATCTGTAATCCCAACACTTTGGAGGCCGAGGCGGGCAGATTGATTGAGGTCAGGAGTTTGAGACCAGCCTGGCCAACATAGTAAAACTCTGTCTCTACTAAAAAATACAAAAAATAAAAATTAGCCGGGCATGGTCGCGCTTGCCTGTAGTGCCAGCTACTCAGGAGGCTGAGGCGGGAGAATTACTTGAACCTGGGAGGCAGAGTTTGCAGTGAGCCAAGACGGCACCACTACACTCCAGCCTGGGCAACAGAACGAAACTTCATCTCAAAAATAAAGGGAGTGGGGGTGGCGGGGAGAGGGAACTCATGCAGGGAGAACCGTGAGCCAAGACATGGAGGATGGGAACAAGGGGGAGGAACAGAAAAGGAGTCCTTCACTGGGGTGGGGTCAGGGCAAGAGGCAGTGAGCAGAGAGGGATCCCCCAGGTGGCTGTGCTGGGACCTGCTGGATTCACAGGGCAGGGAGGATGACAAGCTCTGGGAGTCCTAGAAAGGAATTTGATTTGAGGTGTTGGGACAGGAGAAATGAAGCCATCAGCTTTAGAGCTGCCACATCCCGGTGGGACATTCCACAGGGAGCTGGATCCTGGGATCCGGATGACCAAGGAGAGATGTGGTGCAGAGAGGGATCTAGGGCTTCCCTGGGAAAAGTATGTTGGCCCAGGAGGAGTGGGGGTGGTGGGAGAGAAAGATGGAGATGCAGGAGCTCTCAGAGACAGCCCCAGGAGAGCACGTGAGAATGGAGACAGCATCAGGCTAGGGGCAAAGTAGGGTGACAGCCAGACCCACGAAGTCCCCAGAGGTCTTATGGGAACATCTCAGGGCAAGGACCCAGAGCAGTGTGTGCCAAGGGCTGGTCACCAGGGCTGAAAAGGGAGACAGCCTTGGAAGGAGGGAGATGTGCTGGTCCCTACAAGGCTCTGGCATATACATCTCCTCATTGAGTGCTCACAACTCCTTTATGAGATCAGCGTAATCATCCGCATTGCACAGACAAGAAAACTGAGAATCAGAGAGGTTAGGAGACTTCTCCCAAGGCCACAAAGCTTGTATCTCATCCACATCTAGGGGCTCACATGCTCTTTTTAGGCACTAGGGTGCCCAGAATAAGGTTCACAGGGGCCACCAAGCACGCACTAATGACCCCCAGGGTGGCTGTGCACAAGCACATCTGAGGCAGTTAGCATGAAGGAGGGAGCGCAGCTAATTGCCCGTACAAATTAACTCTAATGTGGTTGGCATCGACATACTTATCTTTCTTTAATTACATTAATCAATTAATGAAGAAGATGGCTTCCTCTTATTATGATTTCCAAGGCCCATATGTTCTCGGGAGTCCAGCTGGAGTTGGGCTTCTTCTCTGTCCCTGGCTTGAATAGGGAACTGAGTGACATCAGTAGGAGAAATTGTCCCCCAGGCCTTCTCCACCCTGAAGCTGATCTTCAAGATGGGAGAGGTAAGAAAACAGAAGCAATGATCCCCGGAAATGGTAACCAGTGGAAGAGGCCTGAACTCCTTGACTCAGCATTGAAGGCCCTTCTCCAACATTGTTCATGGTTCCTTTGACCCAGGTTTATCAGCCTGGGCAGACTGATTTTCTCTGAGCTGCCCTTGCATCCTGCAGCCTCCAATGCATTCATGCCATTTCCTCTACCAGGAAGGCCAGCTCCCATCAGTCAGGGTCCAGGTCAGTCCAGTGGGTTTGTCACCTCCTCATGAGAACCCTATAGAAGGCCCACCCTGCAATAATCTCCTTCACTTGTTAATTTTTTTCAGCTTTATTTAGGTATAACTGACAAATTAAAATTGCATACTTTTAAGGTATATAACTGGATGTTTGATATACATATGCATTATGAAATGATTACCACAATCAAGCTAATTACCATACCCATCACCTCACTTGGTTACCATTTTCTTTTCTTTTTTTTTCCTCCATGTATGTGTGTGTGGTGAGAACACTTAAGATCTACCCTCCCAGTACGTTTCAAATATGCAATATAACATTGGTCACTATAGTTGCCCGGCTCTACATTAACTCTCCAGAAGTTGTTCATCTGGCATAACTGAGACTTGGTACCCCTTAACCAACATCTACCCTCAGCCCCTGGCAGCCACCATTCTACTCTCTGCTTCTGTGTGTTCGGCTATTTTAGATTCCACATGTTAGCGAAATCTTACGGTGTTTGTCTTTCTGTGTCTGACATTTCACTTAGCATAATGTCTTCCGGGTTCATTCATGTTGTTGGGAATGACAAGATTTTCTTCTTTTATAAGTCTGAATAATAATTCACATTTATTATTTGCATTTTCTTTATCCATTTATCTATTGACAGACATTTAGGTTGTTTTCATATCTTAACTTCCGTGAATATTGGTACAGCCATAATGGAAGACAGTATGGAGGGTCCTCAAAACATTAAAAATAGAGCTACCATATGATCCAGCAATCCCACTTATGGGTGTATATCCAAAGGAAACAAAATCAGTATTGCAAAGAAATATCCTCACTCCCATTCATTCATTTTTCATTCAACAAATATTTATAGTCCCTCCCTTGTGTAACTTCTAAACCTTTGGGACAGACAGACACTAAACAGACAAATAATTACATAGACTGGTGGTTCTCAGTCCACTAGAATCATCAGGGGAGCTTTTAAAAATATGCTGCTCATGCGGGCACAGTGGCTCACACCTGTAATCCCAGCACTTTGGGAGGCCAAGGCAGGCGGATCACTTGAGGCCAGGAGTTCGAAACCAGCCTGGCCAACGTGGCAAAATCCCATCTCTACTAAAAATACAAAAATTAGCCAGGTGTGATGGTGCAAGCCTGTAGTCCCAGCTACTCAGAGGCTTGAACCCAGGAGGCAGAGGTTGCAGTGAGCTGAGATCACACCACTGCACTCCAGCCTGAGTGGCAGAGCGAGGCTCTTTCTCAAAACACACACACACACACACACACACACAAGTATGATGCTCAAGCTTCATCCCAGAGAAACTAAAGCTGAATCTCTGAGGGCGCAAGATGGGCATCAATAATTTTTTTAATTGCCTAGGTAATACTAGTGTGCAGTCAGGCTGACATGCTGGCATGGGGGATAAAGGAGGGTAATTGTAGGGTAATTGTAAGGAGGGTAATCTGCAATGCTGCCACCCGGGCTTGCTTTCCCTAGAGGTTTTGAAAGTATGATCAGCCAATTGTGTTTTTTGTAATTATTTATTTAAATAAGATAAACTTATATTAGCCACCCCATCTTTGGTGTATAAAGAAGTCACAAATTACTTAGATCAGTGCTTCTCAAACTGTAGCAAATATCTGAATCACCTGGAGGGCTTGTTGAACCAGATCACTGGGCACCACTTCGAGCCCAAGAATTAGCATTTCTCACAAGTTCCCAGGTGACACTGATGCTGCTGCTCTGGAAACTCCACTTTGAGAAACACTGAATTGGAGCAAGGTTTAAAGAAATTCAAGTGGTTGAGCACCTTCCTGCCTCACTAAACATCTGCTGTTCACAGACTCTGTTTAACCAAACTCTGCTGCTTTCTCGCAGGCTGATGTAGAAAGCCTTCAGATTTCCTTTGTTAGGAGAAGAAGCTGTGAAAAATCACACCTCTCCATCATACATGTGCCCGTTTTCACTGCAGGATGTTTCACAACCACATTGCTTCAGAGCAGGCAACTTCTCTTCTTTAACTGCCAATTTCACATTACAGCAGTGGCTGTCAGCATCAGCATCACTGGACACCTGTTAGACATGCAAATTCCTGGCCTACTCCACTTAATCACAAACTATGGGAGTGAAGCCCAGCAGTCTGTGAACCAGGAAATCACACAGGTGATTCTGATGAACTCTCAACTATGAGAACCACTGGCCTAGAGAAAATGTGTTAATTGACCCTTCAAATTCTTCAGGATCCTATTCACTCTGATTATTTGTATCATTTGTTTCATAAAAATAATAATAATTTGCTTCCATTTGTCAAGTCTTCCTACGTGCCAGGGACTGTGCTAAGTACTTTACATTAAACATCTTATTTAAACCTTGGTACAACCCAATATTCATTATACTATTTTATAGATAAGGAAACTAAAGCTTGGAGAGGTTGAGAGTTCGGCCCACCTGTAAAGTGGCAAACCCAGGAAAACACTGCGCTCTGCCCCACCCTGGTTCATCTTTTCCAAATATTGGGCATTGTATTAAGTCTGTTCTCACACTGCTATAAAGAACTACTTGAGACAGGGTAATTTATGAAGAAAAGAGGTTTAATTGACCCAGTTCTGTAGGCTGTACAGGAAGCATGGCTGGGAGACCTCAGGAAACACAATCATGGCTGAAGGTGGGGAACAAACACGTCTTACCACGGCGAGCAAGAGAAAGAGAGTGAAGGGGGAAGTGCTACACACTTTTAAACAATCAGATCTTATGAGAACTCACTCACTATCACAAGAACAGCAAAGGGAAAATCCGCCCCCATGATCCAATCACCTCCCACCAGGTACCTCCCCCAACTTTGGGAATTACAATTCTACATGAGAGTTGGGTGGGGACACAGAGCCAAACCATATCAGGCACCTATCACAGCCATATGGCTGTGGTTTATACCTCCACTGTAGTGCTTTCCCTCAATCATAAGATTTTTTAATACCTCACTACTTTTTTCTACCCAAATACCTGCTTTTTAAAGCTAATGTTCATTTTCTTAAAAAAACTAATTGTTGAAATGCTTTAAAATCATCTGTTTGCTGCCCTAACCGACATCATGAATTTTTCTTTTATGAAAATTGTGAAACTCAGTTAAATGTTTAAAATGCAAAGAGCAGACACACAAGTTTCCTTACTGGAATGAAATGTAAATGGGAAGTGGCACTTCACAGGTACAACTACCTTAAGGTCCATATTGCTTAAAAGAGTGGAACTCAAGAGCCAGGAGCCATGACTTGCACCTGTAGTCCCAATTACTTGGGAGGCTGAAGTGGGAGGATTGCTTGAGACCAGCTCAAAGCCTCAGTGAACCATAATCATACTACTGCACCCCAGCCTGGGTGACAAAAACAGAATGGAACTCAAAGTGAAAAGCATGTGACCTCGAGTCCAAACAGTCATTCTCCAATACATTGGAAGCCTATTACTCACATCCAAAGGTGTTTTAATCAGCCAGTCAACCCGTATCTACCAGGTGGATGAAGTGGTCAATGTGACTCACCTGGAAATGTGCTACGGGATAGAGATTATTCCAAAGCATGGCAATAACTACCTGGTGTCTTCAGCAGGAGTAACGTGCAACTTCTCTCTGTTACAATCACAGACAGCCTACGGTGACCAACAGGCCCCAGTTTGCCCAGGACTGTCCCAGTTTTGACACTGAAAGTTCTGAGTCCCAGAAAACAGTTGGCCACCCTAACAGCACCATGCTTGACTCACATCAAGGTGCATGAGAAGGAGTTTCTGTTTCCCTTTGGCCAGCCAGGGGCCTGGCTCTAGGGTTCCCATGGGGCAGGACACTCTGGCCAGGATCAGTGTCAAAGAACCGCCTAGCAGAAGGAATATGTTTTAGTTCCAGCTGCTCTAACAAAATACTGTAATCTGAGTGGGTTTAAACAACAAGTATTTGTTTCTCACATTGCTGGAGGCTGAAAATCCGATATCTCTCTTATACCCTCAAAGAGAGAGCTCTGGTGTCTTCATCCCTTCATAAGGGGGAATGAATCCCATTAGGATATTTTTCTCATGTCCTAACTACTGCCCTAAAGCCCTGCCTCTTAATACCATCACATTCAAGATTTAGTCTTCAACATATAAATTTGAGGGGACCCATTCAGTCCATAGCAGGGTACTTGGGGACAGAAGGGAAACCAGTCTGAGCAGTGACCACATTTCCTCCTAACTGCCCTCCCCTCCCCCAGGTAAATTCCAGATGATTCCGGGGCAGGAGCTCCACCCCTAGGTACCTACCTCTTCCTCCAATAGAAACAAAGCCCAGGCCAGTCCTCTGGGATGGAAGGGAGGGGACATCAACAGAGGGCAAAGACAGCTGAAGACTCCATTCCTGGCTTCCTCTCAGCCCTCCTGTGCCACAGAAGGAAGAGAAGGTGGGAGAAAATGTCCATCCACCCCTAAAACCCTGGGCCTCCTGAGCTGGCTGGGCCACCCTGCTGCCCACAGCGGGTCCACAAAAGCAGGGGCCTGGTAGCCGAGACAGTGAGCTGATGAGGCCACCCACGATAGGTGGGTGCTTAGTGCACATCGAGACAATGTGTAAGCGCTCAGTGAATCTGAGCTGTTTTTAAGGAGCTATCGCCCGCTGGGACCCAGGACATGCAGAATGGGCTCATCCTCCCTCCCTCTGCCTGTCCTGCTCCCATTGCAGCCCCACCTCCTCCATTGCTGTGTGGCTGAGAGTTACCCTGAGTGTCAGTTTTCTCACCTACAAAATAGAAAGAGTAATAGTCCCAACCTCACAGAGTCTCCTTGGGGAGTAAATGAAACAGGGTGCGTAGTAGCCTGCTTTGGACGTAGTAAAGGCTCAGTGAGATCATCATTGTCATTCCTCTTATCTCCAAGGGCACCCGGGGGTTGGGGAGGCACTGAGGCAGGAAGAGGAGGGGAGGGTCCCACATCCTTCCTCAGCCTCGAAGCAGGAGGCCTGAGCTCCATATCCTATTTGTTCTTTCCACAACACCAGTGCCAACTTCTCCATTAGGCACTGTAGCAACACAGTGTCCACAACATTTTAGAGACCCACAGAATGTTCTCATTTCCTTCAAAATCGAGGAAAATATAAACTTTTAGGTTAGACAAACATATTTCATTTTCTTCTTTCATCAGGAGCAAATAGAATTTTTAGGACCCATGAAAATCTATTCTTGTGGGAGGGGCCCATGAAGGCAGAAGCATCTAGGGCCCACAAAAGTCACAATGCAGCCCTGCTCAAAAGACAAAAACAAAAACCAAAACCTGTGCCTGGGCCGGCCGCGGTGGCTCATGCCTGTAATCCCAGCACTTTGGGAGGCTGAGGAGGGCGGATCATTTGAGGTCAGGAGTTTGAGAACAGCCTGGGCAATATGGTGAAACCCCGTCTCTACCAAAAATACAAAAATTAGCCAGGCATGGTGGTGGGCACCTGTCCCAGCTACTCGGGAGGTTGAAGTACAAGAATTGCTTGAACCCAGGAGGCAGAGGTTGCAGTGAGCCAAGATCATGTCACTGCATTCCAACCTGGGCAATAGGGCAAGACTCAGTCTCAAAAAAAAAAAAAAAAATCCTGTACCTGCCTTTTTTTCATCCCCACTGCTGCACCCGTCCTAACTCAACCCATGTCCACCCCTCACCTAGACAATGACCAGAGCCTCCCAGCAGGTCTCCCAGCCTGTCTCTGAAATCCTTGTATCTGTCCTTCACAGAGCAGCCAGCACGATCTGTCGAAATCACAAATCTGACCTTGTCTCCTCCCTCCTGAAAACCTGCTGTGCCTCTGGATTGCCCTCAAGACAAAAGTCCAAACTCCCCTGCAAGGCACACAAGTCCCCAGGGGACATTCAACTGCACTCTTCTGCATGAGCCCAGCCTTCCTGCTTTCACACCTCCACACCTTTGCACTTGCAGTGCCCTCTACCCAGAACACCCTTTCCCCTGCAAACTCCTAGCCATCCTTCAAAGCCCAGCTCCTCTCAGAGAAATTCCACGCATTTGTCATATTGTGATTTTGAGTGAATGTCACCTCGAGGTCAAGGACTATGTTTTCTTCCTTTTCATCCCCCCAACCACCTCCCTAGTGTCTAGCTTACAGGGACTGTCTGGCAGTGTTTATTGTTCCCCTGAGGTCATGGTCATCATCTGGGTGCTCCTCTAACCCACTGCTCGCTGCACCGGCACCACTGCAGTCCTGTGATTTCCAAATGCCAAGGGAAGCTCTGTGGTCCTATTCACCTTTTCCTTGTCTGGCAGTCTGGGAGTGCAGCCCCTCTGGGGCGCACAGACAGCAGAGTAGCCCTGAATGGGTCAACCTTTCACCAACAACACCCACCTCAAATAAAAGCCATCAGCTTGCCAGGATTGGAGAGGAAGCTTCAAGTCCCCAAGAAAAACCCAAGAGCCATGTTCAGAGACTTGGCCAGAACTGAGCCCTGTTCAGCCTTTGTCTGTGTGTGACAGTGTGCCTCTCTGTGCCTCAGTTTCTCCATCTCATAACAGTGAATTGGTCTAAAGCCTCGGAAGAAAGGGTTCTTCCAACTCTGGCTGCACAGCCTCTTCCAGGGCCTCCCATCAGCCCAGACCCAGTTACCAACGCAGAGGGAAGAGTGCCACCTACTGACTCCCAGCCTCCCTCCAAGACACTGAGCCACCAAAGGAGTCAGCGGAATGTGCAAATCTCAAAGTGAGCAGTTGTCTGCATTCTCCCTTTGCAGAGCCGCAGCAACCTCCCCTTTCATGGGGCCGAGGGGCACCCCTCCAGCCTGGACAGAGAGCTTTAGCTGCACGGCTCACTCCCGCTGTCCTCTGCTCCAAGCCCCAGGAAAGCCAGGCGCCTCCACGCCATCCTGCCCCTGTGCCAGGCCCAACAGCAGGGTAGCCTCCGGCTGCCAGCCCCGCTCACACTGGGCCGGCGGCTGGAGGTGGAGAACAATGATCCCTATTGTGACTAAATTTCCCCCTGAAGATCTCATTCAAGATGTTAGAGTGAGCGATCATAAAAGGAATTAATAGTTGATTCGCTGTATAATTTCCTAGTTCAATATACTTTAGTGCAGCGACTAAATGAGGCGTCCCGGCCGTTCAGTGGGGCCAGATAGCGACTTTATCACTGGGATCTCAGGCTGAGGAATAAAAGCAATTCTTCTGAAGTAATTGAGTCTAATTAAAAGAAACATTTAAAAAGTGTAACCAAAAGGAATTCATTTCAAATGGAAAATTAATGCTGAAAAATAGCCCTGAGCTCTCTTGTCGCAGCTAATAGCCAGGCAGCCGCAGAATAATTAAACTGTTTTGAAATGTCGATACCATCCTCATCGGGAGAAGATGGGCACGGCTGAGCACATCCCGGGCATCAGCAAACAGGATGGCTTCCAAAGAGATGGCCAGCAGTCGGACTTGAGGTCAGCCACAGGCTTCCAGGCGGGGTGAGGCCCAGGTCACCTCAGACAAGGCTGGAAAAGGTTTGTAATATGGTATTTAATGAAGGAAATCCCACTTCCTGGATATGTGAGCACCCCACTGACTCTTCAGAACAACCCTGCAAGTCAAGTGCCATTAGTATTATCATCACCATCATCATCATTGCCATCTTCAGTTCAAAAAGGAGACTCCTTGTGACTAGCTACCTTGTCTAAAATCACAGCCAATATGTATTAATAGCAGAGCCAGGATTTGAATTCAGGTCTGCCTGGCTCTGAAGTCCACATCAGTTCTACTATACTGGATGTTAGGATTCAGCATCAGGAAAAAGGCTATGTGTTTTCTAATGCTGTCATTCTCAGTTCTGCCTGCATTAGACTCACCTGACACCCCCCTGAGGAGCTTTAAAAAACAGTCCCAGGCCAGGTGCAGTGGCTCATGCCTGTAATCCCAACACTTTGGGAGGCCGAGGCGAGCAGATCACAAGGTCAAGAGATCGAGACCATCCTGGCCGACATGGTGAAACCCCGTCTCAACTAAAAATACAAAAATTAGCTGGGTATGGTGGTGCACGCCTGTAATCCCAGCTACCCTGGAGGCTAAGGCAGGAGAACTGCTTGAACTCGAGAGGTGGAGGTTGCAGTGAGCCTTGATCACACCACTGTACTCCAGCCTGGCGACAGAACAAGACTCTGTCAAAAAAAAAAAAAAAACAGTCCCAGACTCTGCCCTCAAAGACTCTGCCTTTATTGATCTGGGAACAGCGTGGGCATCAGCATTTTTTTTTTGAGACAAGGTCTCACTCTGTTGCCCAGGCTGAAGTGTAGTGGCATGATCACAGGTCTCTGTAGCCTTGACCTCCTGGGCTGAAGCGATCCTCCTACCTCGGCCTCCCAAGTAGCTTGGACTACAGACACACGCACCACCATGCCCGGATAATTTTTTTTTTTTTAAAGATGGTGTCTCACCATGCTGCCCAGTCTGTGGACATCCGTTTTTTGTTGTTGTTGTTTTTTAAGTTTCCCAGGTGACTTAACTGTGCAGCTCAGGTCTAGAACCATTAGTCTAAATCGCAGTCATCAGGCACTCTTCACCCCATGAACATTCCCTGAAATTTTCCCGCTCACTTCTCCCAGGGAGTTTCGCCTTGTGAAAAATCGAAGGGTGAACACTTCCCTTACAAGTTTGCAGCCAGGTTGAAATGAGCTAAAAGAGACTAATTGAGAACCAGCACTTAGTACATGCTAAATAAATGTTAGTTTTGAAATGGGGGGCAGCAAGAAGTAAGAACCCAAGATGAAATTGTTATCGGAAAGGAGTCCCGACACAGACCCCAAGGGAGGGTTCTTGGACCTTGAGCGAGAAAGAATTTGAGGCAAGTCCATAGGGTAAATTAAAAGCAAGTTTATTAGGAAAGTAAAGAAATAAAGAATGGTTACTCCATCAGCAGAGCAGTGGAATGGAATGCTTGACTAAGTATACTTACAGTTACTTTTTGGCTGTATGTTTAACAAGGGGTGGATTATTCATGAGTTTTCTGGGTTAGGGGCAGGCAATTCCTGGAACTGAAGGTTCCTCCCCTTTTTAGACCATATAGTGTTTTTTTCTGAGGTCCCATGGCATTTGTAAACTGTGGTGCCGGTGGGCATGTCTTTTAGCATGCTAATGCATTATAATTAGCGTATAAGGAGTAGTAAGGACGACCAGAGGTCACTTTCATGACCATCTTGATTTGGGTGAGTTGTGGCCTGCTTCTTTACCACAAACTGTCTTATCATCAAGGTCTTTATGACCTGTATCTTGTGCCAACCTTCTATCTCATCCTGTGCCTAAGAATGTCTAACCTCCTGGGAATGCAGCCTGGTAAGGTCTCAGCCTTATTTTACTCAGCCGCTATTCAAGATGGAGTTGCTCTGGTTCAAATGCCTCTGACAAAATGTCTACCAAGCATTAACTATAGCTTCTAACTCCTTTAAAACCTGGGGCCAGGGGTGGAAAACTAAATCTGAAAAGTTTAACAGTGAAGATGGTCTGGCCAGGAGGGTTATGCTCCAATGTGAATTTAGAATGGAGGGACATCACGCTAGCTTTAGCACCAAATCTTACAGTTTTGTTTACAGTTACTTGAACTAGGCTAGCAGTTGCCTTCAACCAGCGATTATGGAGCATGCTTTAATGAACTAGAAGAACAATTTGTAATCCATGAGTTGTTTATTATGCTGACAAGCACTCCTAAAGACCTTGAGAATGTTCCCTAAAAGTTTGTCCCCCAAGTAGATTTAAACATGCACCTAAACCTTATTTACACCCTTATGATTTTCAGAAAACACCTTCTTTATACATATGCAAAGATTCTAGTGCCCCTTTTCTGAATTGCAAATACATCCCAGTTTCCAAAGATCATCTGCAAAGCACCATCTGCTTCATTATGGCTAAACCCCTTCGAAGGGAACCCGTGGTCTCTAAGGGTGATGGAGGACTTGGGATGAACCACTCATAAGAAAAGCATCATCTTACCTTCTGATGAAATGGTGCTTATAGTGACCACAGGGGATTGGCCAAGGCTGAGGGATTTTCCCAACATTCTGAGGTTTTTTTGTTATTTCTTTGCCTGAGGACTTTCTCTGTCCACAGAAGCCACTTTGTCCACCTCTGTGGCACGCCAGAAGTGCCACACACACAACCAAAGCAGCTCTCAACCAATGCATGGTGAAAGTCAGTGGACAAATACCCCAGCTCCCTCACCTCATGGGTGGAATAACTCTATGGTGTAGTCCATACAGACTCCCACAGTTCCCCAGCATGATTAAGCCTCAACCACCCCAGGAGTGCTAACAGGATGATGGCCTCTTTATTGTCTGCCTTCTCCTCCCTGTCTCACTTCCTCACTCCCTTACCTGTATTGCCTTTTATCTCCCAGATAAACTGCTTGCATTTGAGTCAATATCTGCTAAGACGGGGTAAGAACAATACCTTTGGGACCATTGGGTTAGCACTTGTGGTGGAGATCCACCCCAATATGGCCCCTGTGCCTGCTGCATGAAAAGAGGATGGGCTATTGGAGCAAAGATGCCTAAGCTCCAAATCTGGTCCAGGTATTTACCAGCTGTGTGACTTAGGGGAAGTCAGTGAGCCTCACTGAGCCTCTCTGTCCTCCAGTATACGGGAATAGTAATGGGAGCCACTGCAATGGGTTGTTGAAAAGATGCATTGAAATTCTGCAGGCTAAGCCCATGGCACAAGCAGGTGTTTATTCAAAAAGTATTAGTAGAAGATTTATTCCATAATGGGCTCTGAGTGTGGCACAGTGGGGTGTGCAAAGGATGAGGTCAGATCCCACTTCCTGGAGCTCCCAGGGAGATCAGATGTAAGGAGATTAGTCACGATGTTGCCATTTATGCTGGGAAACTCACGGGCTGGGGGCAGCTGGGGGCAGCTGGGGAGCTGCACCAAGATCTCCAAGAGTCTAGCTGTGTGTTCCAATAAGAAGCCACCAACCACATGTGGCTATTTAAATTTACATTAATTAAAATTAAATACAATGTAAAATTTAGTTCCTCAGTCTCACTAGCAACATTTCAAGTGCTCAGTAGCCACATGTGGCTCGTGGCTACCATATTGGGCAGTGCAGATCTAGAACATTTCCACCATCGTAGAAAGTTCTGCACTGGCCTAGTATCCGATAGACCTGGAATTCAGACCTGGCACTGTCCTTGCTGGCTGTCAGATTTGGGCATAGCTCCTTACCTCCCTAAGCCTCAGTTTCTTCTCCTGTGAAGTAGGCTGTGCTAATCATCTCACTCTAAGCAGTGCGGTTATTGCAAGCACCAAATTAAAAGTTTTCGTGAAACCACTAGACAAGCACCTTGTCTGGAAGACTCTAGAAGCATAAATAATGTTGACCAAATCTACTTCAGCATTTGGTCTTGCCCTTCTTCATCTTAGATCCAGGGGTCCCAAACCTCCCTGTTTTTCTAGCTGGGCCCTCACCACACCCCACTTCCATCCCCACTCCCCAATCCATCCTCCGTGATCCCTGTCCCTCTCATCTCCAACTCTGCCCACACCTTCAGGCAATCAGCACATAGACTAAGACCTTACTGGGGTCTGCACGGACAGAACCAAAGGCTTGGACACATGAGGAGTGGAGACCGGGGAAAAGGCTTTCCTGGGGTCTAAGAGATGAGCTTGGAAAAGGGATGTCCCTAAAGGCATGTTACTAAGTGGAAGAAGCCAATCCAAAATGGGTACACTCTGTATGGTTCCAACTATGTAACATTCTGGAAAAGACAAAACTATGGAGACAATAAAAAGATCAGAGGTTGCCAGAGAGGGATGAATAGCAGAGCATGGAAGATTCTTAGGGCAGTGAAACTATTGCATATGGTACTATAATGGTGATACAAGATTTCAGACATTTGTCAAAACCTATAGAATAGCCAACACCAAGAGTGAACCCTCGTGTAAACTATGGGCCCTGGGTGATACTGATGTGTCAAGGTAGGTTCGCTGATTGTGACAACTGTACCACTCCCAGCAGGCTGTTGACCATGAGGGAGCCGCTGTGTAAGGGTGGGGGTAGGGGAATGTGGGAACTCTGTACTTTCCACTTAATTTTGCTGTGGACCTAAAAGTGCTCTAAAAGAATAAAGTCTTCTTTAAAAAAAAAGATGGAACTGACTTTTAGTACCTTGGTCCAGTGAAGATGCCAACAGCAGTAACCAGTTAAAGGATGGACGAGCCATCATTTGGGGGGAAAGTGAAAAAGACACACTCCAAGGCTCAATAATAAATACATTTTTTTTAAGAATGCAGAAGAAAAGATCCTGCCAGAGTAGAAGGGAGCAGCACTTAGCTTAGATCTGTGGCACCCAGGATGCCCTGGGACCCTCCTGTTCTTAGCCACACCCCAGCCTGACCCCACAAAGTCAAGCCTCGCAGGGTAGAACCTTCATAATCTTCCAGCCATCATAGCTCCTGTGCCTGACACTTTCATTTCTCTTTATTTGCTCATTCTCTTCCTTCCACCACACCATGCTCAAATCATCCAAAACTTTCCCTTTATCACTGAGCCTCCCTAATTAAGCTAACATTATTAGAAGGTTGGGAAAAAAAAAAAAAAAGAAAACCCTCCCAAATTCTCTTTGCGTTTCAGTAGCTCTTTAATATGCGAGGCAACGAGAGATGAGCTGCTCCTAATTGCCAGTCCCTGGAGTAGCCAGTCAGAAAATGAATTGATGCGTTTTTTCCTTATGAACAATGCATGTAGCACAAATTGCAGTGGCCGTCACCAGAGATTTAATTACAAAATATCATTACTTTCACACACCATTTCAGATTTGGCCTGATCAAATCAAAGTTAGGGCGAGAGGGAGAGAAAACTGCACTCTTAGCAGGGACATTCATTCAGGGGTGGCTGCAACGCGGGTGAGAATTGGCATTGTCGAAACTTCCTCGGGGCCATTGCAGGGGAAGCAGCTGCCAGAGATGTCTATGCAAAGGGATGTTTCTGGGATTCAGGGTTTCAGCAGAGTGGAGGCTGTGGGCTTGCAGGAGGGGCCCCAGGGCGTGAGGAGCATCCCTCAAGGAAGAAATCAGGCTGCAGAGAGCCTTAGGACCCTGCAATTCAAAGGAGCTACAGAAAGTCCTTTCATCAGTGGCTCATGTCTCCAGTACATTCATTCCACAAATATTTGTTGAGCACCTAGTGTGTGCCAGATGCTGCGCCAGACCCTGAGGAGGCAAAATTGTCAGCAAATAAATGTGGTCTCTGCCTTCAGCAGGTTCACACTCTGGTTGGGAAAACATATTTGAATCGAATAATCACAGCATAGTGAGAGAGACAGGAGGGGTAGTGGAGCCCAGACTCCCCGGAATTTGAATTCCTGCTCCATCCATCCATCAGCTTACACTCTGAAAATGGAAAAAAGATAAATAATATGAATTCCTGCTCTATCCTTTAACAGCTGTGTGACCTTGGCTTGGTCACTCAGCCTCTTGGTGCCTCAGCTTCCTCATCTGTGACATGGGGAAAATAATAGGCTGGGTGCAGTTGCTCACATGTAATTCTAGCACTTTGGGAGGCCGAGGCAGGAGGATTGCTTGAGGCCAGGAGTTTGAGACCAGCCTAAGAAATGTAGCAAGACTCTGTCTCTACAAAAAATTTTAAAATTAGCTGGGTGTGGTAATGTGTGCTTGTGATCCCAGGTACTCAGGAGGCTGAGGCGGGAAGATCACTTGAGCCCAGGAGTTCAAGGCTGCAGTGAGCCGTGATGGTGCCACTGCACTCCAGCCTGGGTGACAAGGCAAGACCCTGTCTCTAAAAATAATAATAATAATAATAATAATAGTACTTGCCTCAAAAATGTATTGAAGATTAGATGATTTAATATTTATAATACACTTGGAACAGTGCCTGGTATATGGTAAGCTCCATGTAAGTGTTTGTTAAATGAATACAAACTTAAAACTGCAACTGTAAAAAGCAAAGTATGTCGTATTTTGAGAGTCTATAATAAAAGGATTCGACCTAGCCAGGGAAATCAGGAAGGGCTTGAGCTGAAATGCAAAGGAGGGTGTACATTAATTAAGGGAAACACTAAAGTAGAGTAGTCTTAGCAGAGAAACCAGTATATGCAAAAGCCCTGTGGCAGGAGGAAGCATTTTAAGGACAAGGCACTGGAAAAAAAGGCCAATGTGGCTGGAATATGGTGCAAGCTAAGGATGAGGAAGTTGGCAAGGCTAGTCCATATAGGGCCTTGTAGGCCATAGTCAAGAGTCTGGACTATAAAAATTACTCGTGAGCGTTAGAATCTTCTCTCAGCTAGCTTTAGTTGTGATAGATCTATTGCACAGTTGGCCCAAATTGTTTCCTTCCCTGTACCCACATCCCTTCCAATGAGACTTTACAGCTCCTCCCATCAAGAGGTGAAGTCTGTTTTCCCATCCCTTGAATCTGGGCTGGCCTGGTGACTTGCTTTGCCTGATAGAATATGCTGGAAGTGACACTGTGCCAGTTCTGAGCCTGGGCCTCAAGCAGCCAGGAATGACTCTGCTGCTTCTCCTGGAACCCTGCTCAGCCACCATTAGCACAAGTTTGGCCTAGCCTGCTAGAGGGTGAGAGACCACACAGAGAAGAAATGAGTCATCCCAGCCAAGGCTGTGCTAGATCAGCCAACAATCAGGAACACATGAGGGATCCCCAGCTGAGAGTTAGTAAAACTGTTCAGCCAAGCCCAGCAATGATCAGTAGAACCACCCAGCTGACCCACAGAATTATGAGTTACATAAATAGCCATTGTTTTTAACCACAAAGTTTTGGAATGGTTTGTTACATAGCAGTAGCTAACTGATACACATATTGAGGGGTCAGAAGCATGGTAAGAAATGAGGGGGGTGGGGACAAAGAAAGGAAGAAGAATTAGGAGGAGGAGGAGGAGGGAGAAAGGTACTATAGCAAGGTGTAATGCTGACACACCCAAGATCTGCCCAGAGCTCTGGGAGCACCTAGGAGGAAGAACTTAGTTCTGCAGGGAAGAACGAAGAGCCACAGTCAGGAGAGGCTTTCCAGAAGACAAAAAATGAGCACATGTCTGTCCTGGGAGGACAGATGAGAGAAGAAAGAACATGGGCAAAGGCACAGAGTCATGAAAAGAGAGGAGGCTTGGTCAAGAGCAGGGAAAATGGGTGAGGCAGCCATGGACCCTGGGCACGTGAGCGTCAGCCTTCTATAGGCAATGCTAGGGGCAGAGCTAAAGGTGTAGCACCAGCTAAGGAGCACCCAGCTAGAAGGAGGCTGGAAGGACCTGATATGAACACTTGCTGTGGTTGCAGAAGATGGGGTGAGGGATTTGGACAGAGAGTTCCAGGATAGATACAACCACAGCAAGGGGGGACCAGGAGGAAGGGATCCTCAAGACCCACATAGCTCCTGGAAGTGGTGTAGGTCACAAGGGCATCTAGGACCCCACAAGCTAAGATCATTTCACCACTGTGTGGCCTTAGGCAGGTCTGTCCTCTCTGAGCCTGGCCTCTCGGAGGTTCTACCGAGGAACTCATAAATGAAGGCTGGGAAGGCACTTTGTAAACCAAACTGTGAAGCCCATGCAATTGAATGGGGTGGAGTTATTTGCGTTCCTCATTCAGCGTATTTCCTCCAGTTTTATCCAAAAATGGAAGTTTTCCCAGAAAACTATGCATCAGTCAGAATCCCACAGGAAACAGGTAGCAATTGAGGAGGGTTTAATTTTTTTTTTAAGTGAGCAAAACACCAGGATGGTGCCACACTCCAGGAACAGCAACAGTGCGGAACCCTTACCACACCATGGCCTGCAGGGACAAGGAGGAGAGCAGTTAGTGGGGCCTGGGGAGAGAAGGGGCTGCTAACAGCAGCTGCGGCTTCAGCCACCAACCTGGTGGGGAGGGAGCTGGAGAAATAAATGCCCCAAACCTCACTGTCCTCCCACCCTCCAGTCTTCGGCTAGAACCTCCCATTGGTTGAACCCATTCCAGAAGTTGGAAGCTTGTAATACACTCATAGGTCAGCCCCCAGGGCCAGAGCAGGAGGAGGAGGTGGGCAGAGGACCTGGGTGAGCACAGGAAGACATTAGCACTACCTCCATAGAGGGTGTGTGGGAGGAGAGGAAAGTAGGCTCTTTAAGACCTTGCAAGACATAGGCCAGGGACAGGATTCGGCGTCTCCAGAGGACCACCTCTGTGTCCAGGCCCTTCTCCAGGCTGTCTCCATTTCAGTGGTTCTCATAGTGGGGTCTGGGGACCCCGGGGGCCCCTGGAACCCTCCAGGGGGTCCACAAGGTCAAAACTGTTTTCATAATAATGCTAAGATATTATTTGCCTTTTTACTCTCATTCTTCCATGGATATATGGAGGAGTTTTCCAGAGGCTACTTGATATAGCCACAATCACCTGAAAAAGACTATTAAAATCCCTCCTTCCTTTTCTAACCGCATACTGGAATGAGACCGGATTTTCTTCATACCCTTGAACCAAAACAACTTATCAGAACGGATTGAATGCAAAAGTAGATATGAGGCCAGGTGCGGTGGCTCTTGCCGGTAATCCCAGTACTTTGGGAGGCCGAGCCTGGCAGACTTCGTGAGTTCAGGAGTTAGAGACCAGCCTGGGCAACATGGTGAAACCCCGTCTCTACTAAAAATACAAAAAAATAGCCAGGCTTGGTGGTGCGTGCCTGTAGTCCCAGCTACTTGGGAGGCTGAGGCATGAGAATCACTGAGCCAAGATCAAGCCACTGCACTCCAGCCTGGGCAACAAAGTGAAACTGTCTCAAAAAAAAAAAAAAAAAAGTAGATATGAGACTCTAAAGATTTGTAAAAAATAGAGTACTCTTCTTACATTCTTCTTACCTTAGAAAATACAGTTATTTTTCAACAAAAAATTTATGTTGATATGTACTGGGCTTGTGATTGTTTAAGTCAATAAGTAAAATTTTTTAATTTCTAATATAATAAATATTGATAGAGCTCACATAAAGAAAAGTTCATGGGGTGGGGGGGTCTTCGACAATTTTTAGGCACATAATAGGGTCCTGAAACCAAGAAGTTTGACACCACAATGCTCAGAACAACTCTCTAAGGAAGTTCCTGGTGTCAGGCTCTTGTTTGGGAAGAGAAAGCTGAGGCCAAGAGAGGGGATGACAGCTAGCCGGGGTTACACAGCTGGTTGGTGGCTCAGCTGGGATTCCAATCTGGGCTGTCTGGCACCAAAGCACGCTCACACTCTCCCCATTGCCCCTGCAGCAAGAAGCCACAGGAGCAATGGATGGTGGAACTGCACCTGGCTTCTGCCACCTCTTCTGAGAAGGGAACTTGACAGGGATTGATTGATCTCAATGATCAGCTACAAATGGTCTCTACACGTGGCCATGTTAATCAGCTCCTACCAGCCAGGATCTGACCAGTTTGAAAGGTTTATAGCAACAATGTGGTGCTGATTTATTTCTCCTTAATAAAAAAGTGATCAAGTGAAACCTGCATCTATCATTCTATTTATCACTCAGGATGATTTATTAACTAATTACACTTGCAGTGGCCGCTGGCTCTAAGTATGGATGATGGGGGGAGGTGAGGTCAGTCCGGCCATCAGTGCTGCCCTGGACACGTCTGCCGCCTTCCATTCCAGCCTTGCCATTCACATATAGGCAAGAACGTGCTCTCGAATATGGATGTTCAGCCTCTGAAGGAAGCGGGAGAGAAGGGAGAAAGGGGTAGGTGAGAAATTGAGAGACTGTCTGGTCCCAGCCATTTGCCCCTTCCTCCCACTTTATCCATGGAGAAGACACGGTGCAGAGGGCAGCAGGCAGGGTCGCCAGGTAAACACAGTTGCTCAGTTACTTTCAAATCTCATATAAACAATGAACAATTTTTTAGGGTAAGAATGTCCCAAATATTGCATAGATGTCCTGTAAAACCTGGCAACCCTGGCCCCAGGGCTATGAGGAACCTGGTAGGGTATTCAGCTGATGTCACTATGAGAAGTTCCAGTGTCCATAACCATAGCCCAGTCTCACTCTGCACGCTGCTGTCCCCCGCTCAACCCATGGGCGTCCCACTAGGGGCCCTGGGAGGATGTGACTTCTCGGAGCTGGTGGGCAAATCACACAGCCTTGCTGAGCCCTATCTGCAAAACAGGGGCTCCCAGCCTGTCCCAGTTCTTCCCCTACATGCTGCACATGGCTGATAGGGATGGACAAGTCTGTCCCTTGCCAGCTACATGGTGGAGGGCCTATGGCAAGGGCTGGCATTGGGGCTGGCATTGGGGCTGGCAAGACTGGGCCCCCATCCACCCTAGGAAGGTTGAGTTTCCTTTCGTCCTCTTGAAGATATAGTAACTATAACTCAAAACTTTTATTAGTATCATTTTCCTTGAAACGTTGGCTTTGGGCTAGGACAGGACAGAGGGTCAGCTGGCATAGCCTTTGTGGAAGAGCACAGTGTATCTATCAAAGTTAAAAATAAGTGGATGTTGTGGCCTGTAATCCCAGCACTTTGGGAGGCCGAGGCGGGCAGATCACCTGAGGTCAGGAGTTTGAGACCAGCCTGACCAACATGGCGAAAACCCGTCTCTACCAAAAATACAAAAAAATTAGCCAGGCGTCGTGGCGCGCACCTATAATCCCAGCTACTCGGGAGGCTGAGGCAGGATAATCGCTTGAACCTGGGAGGCAGAGGTTACAGTGAGCCAAGATCGTGCCACTGCACTCCAGCCTGGGCAACAGAACAGGACTCCATCTCAAAATAATAACAATAATAAATAAGTGCCTGTTGTATTTAAAATAGAAGCACTATATGAGGACTTAGTAAATCAATCAACCAATAACTACCCCTTTGACGTAGCAATCCCACTCCCAAGCATCCAAACCAGGGAATAACAAGGATGTTTCTATCAATACCCCCAAATCAGGAACAACCTGAAATCAAACAAAAGGGGATGAGATGGATGGACTGTGATATAGTCAAAAGAAGACACAGAAGTCATCAGAATGAGAGAAAGATATCGCCTAACCTGCAAAGATTTCCAAGATATATTATTATTATTATTATTAATCCTTATTATTATTAGAAAAAAGCAAGTCGAGAACATTCCAGACCAGGATTCCTCAACCTTGGCACTACTGACATTTTGGGCTGGATCATTCTTCATGGTGGGGGCTGTCCGGGGCAAGGTAGGCTGTTTAGCAGCACTCCTTGCTCTATACACCAGATAGCACTCTATACACCAGATGCCAGGAGCACCTCCCTCCCCAGTCATGATGATCAAAAATGTCTTCAGATGGTGTCAAATGTCTCCTGGGGAGTAAGATTCCCTCCCCACCCCGCTTTCCCGCCCCCCACAGTGAGAACTAGTCTAGACAGCATTGTCAGGAATGTTTACGTGAACCAAAGTAAACACCTAACTAGAACTTCTATAGGAACTTAGGTAAATGTATGAATGCATAGCAGAAAGTCTGAAGGGAGTCTCCAAACTGGGAGCTGGGGTTGTCTCTGAGGAGGGGACTGGGAATTTGGGTGGGGGGAAGAGAGGGATCAGGGGAGACCTTTGCTTTTGTTGTATGATCTGCATGTTTGACCATGAGAATGCGTGCATCTGTTCAGTACTTTTTTGTTCTTTGTTTTCTTTGAGAAGAAGTCTCGCTCTGTCACTCAGGCTGGAGTGCAGTGGTGCCATCTCGATTCACTACAACCTCCACCTCCCGGGTTCAAGCAATTCTCCTGCCTCAGCCTCCCAAGTAGCTGAGACTACAGGTGCCCACCACCACACCCAGCTAATTTTTATATTTCTAGTAGAGCTGAGGTTTTGCCATGTTGGCCAGGCTGGTCTCAAACTCCTGATCTCTGGTGACCCACTGGCCTCAGCCTCTCAAAGTGCTGGGATTACAGGCCTGTGCCACTGCACCCAGCCATCTGTTCAGTACTTCATTATAAGAGAGAAAGGAGGAGAGGGAAGGGAAAGGGAGGGAAGGGGAGGGGAAGGGAATCAATGGGAAAGGAGGGTCAAGAAGGAGAAGGAGAGAAGGAAGGAAGGAAGGGAGGGAGGAAGAGAGGAAGGAAGGAAGGAAAGAAGGAGGGAAGGAAGGAAGGAAGGAAGGAAAGAAAGAGAGAAAGAAAGAAAGAAAGAAAGAAAGAAAGAAAGAAAGAAAGAAAGAAAGGAGAGAGAGGGAATGAGTGGCAGAAGCCAGGTCTGCAGTTGGGAAATCATGGGACCTGCTGGCTTTTCCTCTCTGGTCCTCAGTGTCCTCAAAGAGAAAGGCACAGCATAAACAGGTCTCTAAAGACCCCTCCTGCCCTGTCCTCTGTTGAGGAGAGACCCAAGGTGACCTGGCCCCCTCCCTCCCAGCTGTCCCTCCCACACAGCCCAGTTGTTGCACAAAGAAAAGAAGTGCTTGGGGCTTCTCCTCCCTCTCAGCGTCTCTGATTATGATTCCTTGCGGGAGGAGGGGAGGTTGGGGCCTGGTCAGCCGCCCAGCTCCACACCGGGGACTTGAGGACTCGCTGGGGCTTGATTAAATAATTACACAGAATCTACTGAGTAATCACGCCTGTCTCAAGAAGCAAGGAGCACCTTCAGAGGGAGGCCCCATTAGTGATTTGGGGGCGTGTGAGTGTATCTGTCTCCTGCCTATGATAAAATTATCATCAGAAGACCTCATTTACAAAATGCATCCCTTTCCCCCAGCTCCTTCGATCACCTCCCAAACCCAGAGATGTGTATAATGTAATCCCCATTCCACGGCAGAGGACAGGGACTCACGAGCTTCGGGGCTGGCTCAAGGTCCCAGCACCAGGGGCTGTTGGCAAAGGTGGTCAAATACCAGAAAGTGCACACAGAGTAGGGACAAGGCTCAGGACTGAAACATTTTAGAAGAGGTTTTGTTTGTTTTTTATTGTTTTGTTTTGTTTTCTCACAAGGATTATTTCTCTCCTTTCAGCTTTTGAAAACAAATCTAAAATCAGCCATGAGAGCCTCCCTAGGTCTTGCTGCCAAGAAAACAGCCGAGCATGGAGGGTGAGGGCTGGGACCCACTGCAGCCGCCCTCATTTCTGATTTACCCACGCCAAAGGGGACTGCCAGGTGGAGAGAGGGAGTCCAGGCCACCCTGGGGCTCTGTTCTCAGGCCTGGGGGCTGGGACCTTCTGTGAGCCACCCGCCCCCCAGCTCCAGGATAAGGACACCACTTCCAGCCAAGTGCCTGGTTTAATTGGGAAGGAAAATAAACGGTTTACAAGAGGCTACACCAGGGCTCTCTGCGGCCCACAGGGCCTGGTCCTGAGATGCCCGCTGCCTGCATGGCTTGGCCAGCTACCCACGCCAGGCCCCATTGACTCATTTACACTGGAGCAGTCCAAATTCATCAATAATGATTTGTCTCTCTTCAAGAAGAGGCTCACAATCAAAAGGCCATTAAAATTAAGTGCCGGAGGAGTGGGGGCCAGGGAAGGGGGAGGGGGAAGAAAAGGGGGAGAGGTGGGGCCAGGCAGAGCTGAGTGTGAATCTCCACTGGACGCGGACACTTCCTTGTTGCAGGACCTTGGATGGGTCACGTCTCGTCCTGGTTTCCTCTTCTCTGAAACAGAGGGGCAGATGTGGCTACAGTATCAGTGACACTGTGTATGGGAACACCCAGCAGGAAGAAGCAGGTAGTGACCCTGCTATGAGGTTTCCAGCATTGGGACGCATGGGGAAGGTGATGGATACTGAGCAGGGGTAATGCCAGCCTGCTAGGCCAGATCCCAGGGCAGCTACTCCTCGCTGCCCAGCTGTCCTAACTCCAGCCCCTGAGTAACCACCCATTGCCACCTCAACCAGGCTCAACACCCCAGGGCAGGGCCACAGCTTGGCCCTGCTCTAATCTCTGGGCAGGAGCAGCAGAAGCATCAGGACACCCAGGACAGCCCTAGACCTTGGAAGAGGCTGGACCAGACAGGGGTCCCCAGCCCTCAGCAGCCTCTCGGCCCTCAGCCTTCCCCCTGCCGTCTGGAGCGTGGCATCTCAGGAGGCCTCAGGTGCAGAGAGGCGACCCCAGTGTCCCACACCCACCAACTGACCCTCCTGCTGCCCTGGGTGTTAAGAGGCCAACATGCAGCCCTCTTTAGGGCACCCAGACAGCTAACATGGAGTCCTATGCGCGGGTGGCTGAGAAATGCACCCCCGTCCCCGCCCTGCCTTTCTCAAGAAATAAAATGCAAACAAGAACAGAAAAAGAAAGCAAAAGGAAAAAAAAAATGGAATTCTGCAGCCCATCCCACAAGGTCCAGGCCTTCCTTGGGAGAAGGGGAGGTGCCAAGAACTCCAGATGTGCTGATCCCTGGGTTTACACAGCCATCTGATTCCTCTTGAGGACAGGAAATGAAATTTTACAAAGGTGCCCATTGTGTGCCAAGTGCTTGTTACTTCATAGAACAACCAGAAGGACACCACAAGGTTGGTATTAGTCATTCCTGTTTTCAAGGGAAAACTCAGAAAGATGAAGAGCCTTGCCCAAAATCACGAGTCTCAGACCCTCACGGTGCCAAAGCCAAGATTCAAGCCCAGGAACATCAGATCCTGATTCGGTTCTTCCTCCATGCTTCCACATGGCCACCCGAGCACCTGACTCTGGGTCCAGTTCCGGCGTGGGCTGGAAGGAGCCTCTCCGTGCTGATGCCAATCACAATCATGGCCACTACTTCCCATGCGTCCCCGGGTGCTAAGCTGCAGCTCCGAAGGTTAGAGTCACTCCATCCTCCCCAAAACTCAACGAGGCCGGGATTCTCATTCCCATTTCACAATGAAGACGCTGAGGCACAGCGATGTTAAATGACCTGTCCAAGGTCACAGGATAAAGTCATGGCAGAGCCAGGTCTCCACCTGATGGGCTGAAAACCCCACAAGGGCCGGGGTAGTGCCCAGCTTTGCTCACCACTGGGCCCCACAGAGTGACAGCTCAGCAAGTGTATGCTGGATGGGAAGACTGGTAGAGGGAGAGAAGGAAGGATGGACAGGTCAGCACAGCAGTGGAAGAGAATGGCTAAGAGGTGACACTCAGAGCCAAACTGCCAAGGTTCAAACCTCAGCTTTGCCACTTTTTACCTGCAAGTTTCTTAATTCGTCCCTACGTCAATTTTCTTATCTGAAAAATGCAGATAATAATAGTTCTTACTAGCTAGGGTTCTTAAGAGAAACAAGTGAGTTCACATGGAGCCTGGGACATGGTGGGTGCCCTACACTATTGTGGATGAGGGGAGGACAGGCAGGTCTAAAGCCGTGGACTGGCCACAGCCCAGCCCCAAGGTGTCCTCATGAGGCCTCCAGTGAGGTCAGCCCCACCCTTGCACACTGAGAGTGAGCGCCTCCTGAGCACCTCGCTGGCCTCACCTAAATCCCTTCCAACCCTGGTCAGCCCGTGACTTTCCATCCGGGCTTCCCCGTTCCCCCAGGGTCCAGTTGCCCCAAACCAGAGGATAGAGATGCTCAGACCAGCCCCGAAAGCGTCTCCAGCCTGGGAACAGTGAGCGCCCCATCTCTGAGAAGTTAAAGCAAAGTGGGATGGCCACTTGGGGACCTGCAGACAGGCTTCTGGCTGGGAAGGAGACTGGAAGCCACTTTGAAGCTTTGTGCCGGCGATGGGCAGAGCATCACCGGCGCGAATGGCCACAGCGCCACCTGGTGGAAATATAAGAAATGACCTAACGGGCCCCAGAGGGTGGAACACAAGCAGCATCCTCCCTGAGTAGGACAGGCCCCAGCCCAGGTGCTTCTCACAACAGGGGTACTTGGACATTCAACAAATAAATGGGGTCCCAATACCAAGCACTTTGGTGGGTTGTTTTCACACGCTATACCATTTAATTCTAACAACACTCTTAAGGAAGGCATCCTTACCCTTTTTACAAATAAGGACATTGAGCTCAGAGATGCAACGTTTATTTGACCAAGGTCACACAGCTAGCAGTGGCAGAGCCAGGATTTGAGCTCTCGAATTCTGACTCCACAGCCTGCCCTCCTAATCGCTAAGCCTTGGGGGATTCCATGAGAAAGAAAGCTAGCACACCTCCCCGTCCCACCCCTTCGTTTCATGGAACTTAACAGTTGCCCCAAACCAGAGGATAGAGATGCTCAGACCAGCCCCGAAAGCGTCTCCAGCCTGGGAACAGTGAGCGCCCCATCTCTGAGAGGTTAAAGCAAAGTGGGACGGCCACTTGGGGACCTGCAGACAGGCTTCTGGCTGGGAAAGAGACTGGAAGCCACTTTGAAGCTTTGTGCTTCAAAGGGGAACAGACAGAAATCAGAAATTCATTGACTAGATACCATGTGTCAAGCACTGGGCTAAGTTCTAGCAATACCGTGGTGAAGAGGATGGTCAGGGTCCCTGCTTGAATGAGTCCTGTGGGGAAGAAGGACATTAACCAAATAATCACACAAATATGCGACTATAACAGGAGACGTAAAGGAAAGGTTTGGGTTCTGAGGCCCACTGTCCAGGCACCTACTGCCCTGAAGCAGTAACATACTGAGCTGAGAGCTGAAAGGTGACCAGGACTTACCCAGGCAAAGACGCACTTATTCATTCTTTGACAAATGAAAGCACTGTGTGTTCCCCATAGTGTTTTCCTCTTTTGTTACCATAAATAAATAGACTGTATATACGCTATTGCAACTTGCATATATAAATAATAGACTGTATATACGCTATTGCAACTTGCATATATAAATAATAGACTGTATATATGCTATTGCAACTTGCTTTCTAAGTCTACATAGTTTTTCGGTTCTTTGCATGGCAATACACAGAGATCATTTGTTTTAACTAAGGAGGCTGTCACACGGCTGACATCTGCCTTATGCACCATGATGTATTTATCTGTGCCCCTGCTGATGACACTTGAATTGTTTCCAAATTTTAACTCCTACAAACTGCTACAGCCACATCCTCCAAGTCCATAGTCTCTCAAAGTGCATGCGTGAGTTCCCCTGTGGTAAGTGCCCATGTTCCCTTTAATACTTGTCAACATCGTTTTGCTGGAGAAGAGAATAAAAACTTTTTTTTTTTTTTTTTTGAGAGGGAGTCTCGCTCTGTCGCCCAGGCTGGAGTGCAGGGGCATAATCTTGGCTCACTGCAGCCTCCACCTCCTGGGTTCCGGCGATTCTCCTGCCTCAGCCTCCTGAGTAGCTGGGATTACAGGCACACGCCACCACGCCCAGCTAATTTTTGTATTTTTGGTAGAGACAGGATTTCACCCTATTGGCCAGGCTGGTCTCAAAAGTGATCTGCCCATCTCAACCTCCCAAAGTGCTAGGATTATAGGCATGAGCCACTGCACCTGGCCAAAAATAATTTTCTGTTACTAATAAGTTTATACAAAAACAAATTCATTCACTAGTTCATTTATCCCAGCTGAAGCCAAGTTAAGGATCTAAAACACATTTACCAAAATGCTTCCCACTTTTCTATAGGCCTTATTCTTTCTTCGGTTTTCTTTTATAATTTTTCTAAGACATGACTTCTTAAGAAATACATGTAAAGGGTTCTAAATTTCATTTCTTAAAAAAATCACCTGTTTCATAAACATTTTGCATTCCTAATTTCAGGATTTCAGCTGACTACCCCATGGCCTTCAGGCTGGCTCATCTGAGGGTTGGTGGCACCTCCATAGTTACACCATATAACTTGCAGACACATACCTCCTTACAGATAGGTGAGGCCTGGTAGGAATGGCTTGCATTTCTTTTTTTTTTTTTTCAACTTTTATTTGAAGTTCAGGGTTACATATGCAGGATGTGCAGGCCTGTTACATAGGTAAACGAGTGCCATGGTGGTTTGTTGCACAGATCATCCCATCACCTAGGATTAAGCCCAGTATCCATTAGCTATTCCTCCTGATGCGCTCCCTCCCCCATCCCATAGGCCGCAGTGTGTGTTGTTTCCCCCCGAGGTGTCCATGTGTTCTCATCATTCAGCTTCCACTTATAAGTAAGAATATGTGGTGTTTGGCTTTCTGTTCCTGTGTTAGTTTGCTGAGGATAATGGCCTCCAGCTCCATCCACGTCCCTGCAAGGGACATGATCTTGTTCCTTTTTATGGCTGCATAGTATTCCATGGTGTATATGTACCACGTCTTTGCTATTGTGAAGAGTGCTGCAATGAACATACTGCAGCATGGTCTCTTTATAATAGAATGATTTCTATTCCTTTGGGTATATACCCAGTAATGGGATTGCTGGGCCAAATGGCATTTCTGCCTCTAGGTCTTTGAGGAATTGCCACACTGTCTTCCACAATGGTTGAACTAATTTACATTCTCACTAACAGTGTAAAAGCATTCCTTTTTCTCTGCAACCTCACCAGCATCTGTTGTTTTTTTACTTTTTAATAATAGCCAGAATGACTTACGTTGATATCCAAGGGTGGACCAGTTCCCATGTTTCTCAGCCTGTGAGGAGTCTCCTGTGAAAATCTGAGCTACTCAGCACTATATTTCCCATCGATGTCCATCATGTGTTATGGCCCCTGACCTGGGCTGTAGGTGCCCGAGTAAACTGAAGGTTTCCAGGGTGTCAGGTCTAGAGGAGACATCGTCAGCACTGACCTTGAGGGCTGTGAAGCCCATGGCGGTCTCTTTGGAGGAGGATGAGGGCTAGGGCAGGGTGGCTGCCCAGTTCCCAATAACAGCCCTTTTTCTGGCTGTTGATTCTTGATTCTCAGAACTATGGTGAACCTGGCCAGTGCTAGGATAGTGAAAGGCAAAAGGGACTCTATGGCCCAAACTTGCCGCCATCTCTACCAAATTTATTATCTGGGCCCTCTCTATTGTCCGCCTTGTCAGGAGCTGAGATGAGCTGAGCTAAACAGGGTGGAACTGAAAGTCGAGACCCCAAGAGAGGAGGCATCTGATCCAACAGCAGTTCCAAAATCTGCCACCAGGTGACAGCAGAGCTCCTGCTCTGTCTCTGGTCTCTCACTGGCATGGGGTCCCCTGGGACTCTGATCTGCACCCAGGCTTGGCCTTAGTTTCCTCTGCTTGTCTCAACTCTGCGATTCATTGTGAGCCCTCCAGTCCCCATCAAAAAGCGCCTCTAACAGGGTAAGATTCTGTGGTCTGTTGGGGCACAGGGACTGTCTTGTGCCTCCTGAGAGTCTGTTTCCAAAGGAGCCTGTTCATTTCACTGGAGGCCTAGGGCAGGGCTACCAGGCAGCTCTGGAAAACCCAGGAGACAACACAGGGCAGCTCAGGCTGCCACCAGAGAGAGGATTCTAGAGCCCAATAAAGTGTCCCTGCTGCTGTCCCCTCATCTGTGGCCACAAGGCCTTGAACCCCAACTCAGCTTCACTCCCTGCAGCCAAAGGCCTGAGCCCAGCTCAGCCTGGTAAGCCGTATTCTGAAATTGTTAAAGAAAAAGATGAAGGCCTGAGGGCTCGCGGTCTGGGGCCATGTGCCAAGCCCTGCCTTCTCCCGTGCCCATCATTCCAAGCAGCCCTGACCTTACTGAACTCAAACAAGGACGCCACACCCCAACACCCAATGTACCAGCACAGGAGTCTCCCTGTAAGGCCCCAGATTTCTGGATGAGCACAGACCCATCTGATGGCCCCTAGGAGGCTGTTTGTGGCCTGAGTTCTGGTTTGGCACCCCATCCATGATCAGGGCAGACCAGCCTAGGTGGGAAAATGAGACCTGGAAAGGTTGGAGAGCCTGCCCAAAGCCTGGGGCCTGAAACCTGAGGTCTGGCAGGTTCCTGGCTCCACACTCTCACAGCTCCCTGTGACAATCCCTTCACTGCGCACATCACAATTATAGTTCCATGATGCATATGCTTGCATGGCCTTTTAATGTCCTGCTACCCTCGTGACCTGTAAGCCCCATGAAAGAAGGAACTATGTTCACTCCTGTAACCCCTTGCAATGAGTGCAATGCCCGGCACACAGTAGATGCTCAGAAAATAACTGGAATAAGTAAAATAATAAAGGAACATCCTCCTAAAGGAGACCTTAAGACATTTATAAAATGTTTTACAATTTAAAAAGCACCCCCCACAGTTTTCCAATTTCATTCTCCCTACCACCCTGTGAAATAGATACTATTAGGCTGGGGGTGGTGGATTACGCCTGTAATCCCAACACTTTGGGAGGCCGAGGCAGGTGGATCAACTGAGGTCAGGAGTTTGAGACCAGCCTGGCCAACATGCTGAAACCCTCGTCTCTACTAAAAATACAAAAATTAGGCAGCCGTGGTGGTGGACGCCTGTAATCCCAGCTACTCTGGAGGCTGAGGCTGGAGAATCGCTTAAACCCGGGAGGTGGAAGTTGCAGTGAGCCAAGATCGTGCCACTTCACTCTAGCCTGGGTGACAAGAGCGAGACTCTGTCTCAAAAAAAAGAGAGAGAGAGAGAGAAATAGGTACTATTATTGCCCACATAATGCAGTGTATTCATTTTCTATCTCTGCAACAATGAATTAACACACAGTGGCTAAAACAACGCATGTTTATTATTTTACAGTACTGGAGGTCAGATGTCCAACACAGGCCCTATGGGCTAAAATCAAGGTGTCAGCAGGGCTGTGTTCCTTCTGGGAGCTCTCAGGAAAATCTGTCTCCTTCCTTTCTCCAGCTTCCAGAGGCCACCCATGATTCTTGGCTCATATCACTTCCTCTAGCTTCGAAGCCAGCAATGTCACATCTGTCTGACTGAAGCCAGAAGAGGTTCTCTGTATTTAAGGACGCCTGTGATTAGGTTAGGCCTACCTGCATAATCCGGGATAATCATACATTCCAGACATTAGGATACACATATCTTTTTTTTTTTTTTTTTTTTTTTTTGGTGGTGGGGAGCGGGGAAAGATATTATCCTGCCTAACACACAGAGATTCACAGAGATTCATAAACAGAGAGGTGAATTAACCAGCCCACCTCGCCCAGCTTGTGACTGAAGTGAGATTTAAAGCCAACATTTTGGGGCTACAGAATCTGAGCTCTTTCTCCCCTTTTCC
This sequence comes from Hylobates moloch, assembly GCF_009828535.3. Classification (NCBI taxonomy): domain Eukaryota; kingdom Metazoa; phylum Chordata; class Mammalia; order Primates; family Hylobatidae; genus Hylobates; species Hylobates moloch. Next base: position 19,788,922 of record NW_026652296.1, on the reverse strand, counting down.
AGAGCCAGAAGGGAAGGACACAGGGGCCCACTCTCCATACAGTAAATACACATTTTATTTTATTTTATTTTATTTTATTTCATTTCATTTCATTTTTTGAGACAGGGTCGCACTCTGACCCCCAGGCTAGAGTGCAGTGGTACAATCACAGCTCACTGAGGCCTCAACCTCTGTGGCTCAAGTAATCCTCTCACCTCAGCCTCCTGAGTAACTGAGACTACAGGAACACACCACCACACCCGGCTAATTTTTTTTATTTTTTTGTAGAGACAGGGTCTCACTTTGTTTCCCACGCTGGTCTTGAATTCCTGGGCTCAAGCGCTCCTCCTGCCTCAGCCTCTCAAAGTGCTGGGATTACAGGTGTGAGCCACTGTGCCAGCCCATGCTTTTATTTATGATTAAAGAGAAAGAAAAAAAATAAAAAGACGCTCTTGTCTGGACAGTGAGATCGTGTGGGAAAACTTTTTATTTGCTTGCCTTTATTATCATTACTTTAACGGTGTATTTAATAAATACAACGTTTTCAACTGGAGGGAAAAAGGATTAACCCAAGTCATTGGTTAATGTGAAGTGAAGGCGTGGAGCCCCCACGGCCCTCCTCTCTGCAATTAAGCAAATGGCCAGCAGATGGCGGGGCATGCTCACAGCAGGGCCTTGCTCTCCGTACCATCTCTTTCATGGGCCGCCGAGCAAAGTTCTTTCCTTTCTCTTCTTCAAAACCCACTCTAAGAGGAAATCTCCAGAAACATTCCAGCAGGCAAGACAAGGGCATAAAGGCCAGGGGGTCCCCCAGCCTCAGGACAGCAAGTGTGGGGACATGCCCCGCTGCATGCCCCATCCCCTGAGCCAGGAACAAAGATCAGAGGTCAGGCCGGCAGGAGTTGAGGAAGAGGGTCAGGCGTGGCTGTGTGACCGGAATTGGTGGGTTCTTGTTCTCACTGACTTCAAGAATGAAGCCGCGGACCCTCACGGTGAGTGTTACAGTTCTTAAAGGCGGCGCGTCCGGAGTTTGTTCCTTCTGATGTTCGGATGTGTTCCGAGTTTCTTCCTTCTGGTGAGTTCGTGGTCTCACTGGCTTCAGGAGTGAAGCTGCAGACCTTTGCGGTGAGTGTTACAGCTATTAAGGCGGCGCGTCTGGAGTTGTTCGTTCCTCCCGGTGGGTTGGCGGTCTCACTGGCTTCAGGAGTGAAGCTGCAGACCTTTGCGGTGAGTGTTACAGCTCGTAAAGGCAGTGTGGACCCAAAGAGTGAGCAGCAGCAAGATTTATTGCAAAGAGCAAAAGAACAAAGCTTCCACAGTGTGGAAGGGGACCGCGACCTGAGCGGGTTGCCACTGCTGGCTCGGGCAGCCTGCTTTTAGCTGCAGGGCAGCAGAAGGCAGGATCAGCTGGGTTACAGGACACTTAGGATGACCGGATACCTTACACGCTTTTACACACATTTATCATTACATCTCCTCTTCCTTGTGGCCCAGTATGGCACCTGGCATCAAAAAATACTGAACTGGCTGGGAAGATGGTTGGTAGCAATGCCAGCGCAGTTTTTGAACCCCTCCAAATTTCTACATAAAAATAAGCAGGTCAAGTCAGGCGCAATGGCTCACACCTGTAATCCCAGCACTTTGGGAGGCCGAGGCGGGCAGATTACCTGAGGTTAGGAGTTCAAGACCATCCTCGCCAACATGGCAAAACCCCATCTCTACTAAAAATACAAAAATTAACTGGGCATGGTGATGCACGCCTGTAATCCCAGCTACTCGAGAGGCTGAGGCAGGAGAATCCCTTGAACCTGGTAGGTGGAGGTTGCAGTGAGCCGAGATCGTGCCACTGCATTCCAGTCTGGGCAACAGAATGAGACTCTGTCTCAAAAATAAAAAATAAAAATAAGCAGGTCAGATTAGCAAAAGCAAAACCTACAGACAATGTTCGCTTAAAATTAGATGATAAGGTATCCCCATGAACACCAAAACACAAGCAGGGAAGCACAGCCCTCCCATAGCCACCTACATGTCATCAGATCCCCCTATGTTCCCCCAGGGAGGCTTCCTTGGTTTAGATTCTGGCCGTTGGTGCCCCATCCAGCAGCCAAAAGAGGGAAACAAGGAGCCCTCTGATGGACCTAAGAACAGGAGAATCTCAAAAGAGCCAGCAGGTATTCACGAGGAAGCAAGGAGGGACAACTGGAGACAGCAGCAGAAGCTGGGAGGGTCTCGCCCAGTCCGGGAGCAGGTGAGAGTCAGCAAGCGCCGAGGGACTGCAGCGGCAGAGCCTTGAGAACCCTCAACACTGACTCACTTGGCTTCCCTTCCATGACAGGATCACATAGTGCTGGGCATGGGATCAAAATGGAGCAGGATCTGGACAATCAAAAGGAAGGAAGGAGAAGGCCGGGCATGGTGGCTCATGCCTGTAATCTCAACACTTTGAGAGGCCGAGGCAGGCAGATCACTTGAGGTCAGGTGTTCAAGACCAGCGTGGCCAATGTGGTGAAACCCTGTCTGTATTAAAAAATACAAAAATTAGCCAGGTGTGGTGGCAGGTGCCTGTAATCCCAGCTACTTGGGAGGCTGAGGCAAGAGAATCTCTTGAACCAGGGAGGCGGAAGCTGCAGTGGGCTGAGATTTTGCCATTGCACTCCACCCTGGGCGACAGAATGAGTCTCTGTCTTAAAAAAAATAATGATAATAATAAGGAGAAAATTCAGATAGAAGCAAAGGGAGGAAATTAAGCCAAGGAACCTCAGGAAGCAAGCCATCACATTTTTGCACGTGAAAACCACAGGAGAGGGCGCTCTTGAAGTTGGAAACGCCATCCTCATAATCTCTTTCTTCAAGTTTGGGAACACTAATTCCACGTAAAAACTAACAACGGAAAAAAGTCTTGAGGCCAAATCCCATGCAAAGTTAATTTAAGCAAAAGGAGAATAGGGAGCAAAATGACATTCCTACAAACAGAAAAGGCATGCCAGCAGGACATATCTCGGAAGAGATCAAAACTGTAACCTTCTATTTTAAAATGACCTAAAATTTCAATTATGCACAATCTGAAAGAACAACATAACTGAGAATTAGAAAGTCATATAAATGAGGTGACACAAATCAGGAAAGAGTTAAAAACTTAAGAAAAAAAATTTCAGGAATGAAGACTAGAAGGAACATAAGAGCAAACTGATGCAACTTTAAGATAATAACTTAAAAGAAAAAGGTGAAAAGGAAGAAATATTTCGAATCAGTAGGAAATGAAGGCTATTTTCTAAAATAGTCTAGAGAAAGTGACAAATATGGAAATTAGGCAAAGAAGTTCCAACGTTTTATATAATAAGAGTTCTTGAAGAGTTTATATAATAAGAGTTCTTGAAGAAGAAAACCAAAGCCAGAGGACAAGTAATAAAAACAAAATCAAGAAAACTTACTGAAATTTTTAAGAATTGAAGTTACATATTAAAAGCACATACTGCATACCTGAAAATATCCACCCAGAATAATCAGACATATTCAAATAAAATTACAGACTTCAAGAAAAGTGGGGTGGTGAAGGGAGAATCCCTTCAGCATCTAGGTAAATAATTGACTTATAAGGAAAAATCAATTATTATCAGATTTCTCAAGAGCAATGCTTTACACCAAAAGAAGGAAGTTACATATTTAAGATGTTCAAAAACAAAGAATATGTTAATAATTTTATGTCCAGCAAAACTGACTTGAAAATATAATGGGCACAGGCAAATTGTTATTAGCATGAAATAACTCAGGGGATATTGTTCTCATGGGCTCTTCCTGAAAACCTCTTAGATAAAAAATCTTCAGACAAGCAAAATGACTAGGAAGACAAAAAATGAAATTTAGAAAACTGGTAATGAACATTAAACATACAGTTATTTATGCAACTAAGACTAAATAAGAATTGTAAAGGAGAAAATATAGCAGGTAATGGCTATACACTCTGACAATGTAGCTACAAGACCACTTTTTTTTATTTTTAATTTTTGTGGGTACATAGTGCTTTTTTTTTTTTTTTTTTGAGACAGAGTTTCACTCTGTTGCCCAGGCAGTTGTGCAGTGGCGCAATCTCAGCTCACTGCAACCTCTGCCTCCTGGGCTTAAGGAATCCTCCTGCCAAAGCTCCCAAGTAGCTGGGACCACAGGTGCACACCACCATGCCCAGCTTATTTTTTAAGGTTTTTTTTTGTAGGGATAAGATCTCACTACATTGCAGTCTGGTCTCGAACTCCTGGGCTCAAGTAATGCTCCTGCCTTGGCCTCTCAAAGTGCTGGGATTACAGGCGTGAGCCACCGCACCCCGCCGTAAGTGTATATATTAATATTTGTGGCTTACATGAGATATTTTGATAGAGGCACACAATGTGTAATCATCAGATCAGGGTAAATGGAGTATCCATCACCTCAAGCATTTATCCTTTGGGTTACAAACAATCCAATTACTCTTTTAGTTATTTTTAAATGTACAACTATTTTTTATGATAGTCACCCTGTTGTGCTAGCAAATAGTAGGTCTTATTCATTCTTCCTAATTTTTTGTACCCATTAACCATCCTTCTACTCTGTGTCTCCATGAGTTCAATCATTTTAATGTTTAGCTCCTACAAATAGGTGAAAATATGCGAAGTCTGTCTTTTTTTTTTTTTTTTTGAGGTGGAATCTCTCACTGTGTTGCCAGGCTGGAGTACAATGGCACAATCTTGGCTCACTGCAACCTCCGCCTCCCTGGCTCAAGCGATTCTCCTGCCTCAGCCTCCAGAGTAGCTGGGATTACAGGCACGTGCTACTGCACCCAACTAATTTTTTATTTTTAGTAGAGATGGAGTTTCACCATGTTGCCCAGGCTGGTCTTGAACTCCTGACCTCAAATGATCCACCCGCCTCAGCCTTCCAAAGTGCTGGGATTACAGGCATGAGCCACCATGCCCAGCCCGAAGTTTGTCTTTCTGTGCCCAGCTTATTTCACTTAACATAATGACCTCCAGTTCCATCCGTGTTGTTGCAAATGACAGGATACCATTCTTTTTATGGCTGAATAGTATTCCATTGTGTATATGCACCACATTTTCTTTATCCACTCATTTGTTGATGGATACATAGGTTTCTTCCAAATCTTGACTATTGCGAATAGTGCTGCAGTAAACATCAGAGTGCAAATATCTCTTCGATATACTGATTTCCTTTATTTTGGGTATATACCCAGTAGTGGGATTGCTGGATTTTATGGTAGCTCTATTTTTAGTTTTTTGAGGAACCTCCAACTTGTTCTCCATAGTGGTTTTACTAATTTACATTCCCACCAGCAGTGTACAAGGGTTCCCTTTTCTCCACATCCTCACCAGCATTTGTTATTGCCTGTATTTGGGATAAAAGCCATTTTAACTGGGGTGACATGATAACTCATTATAGTTTTGATTGGCATTTCTCTGATGATCAATGACTTTGAGCACCTTTTCATATACCTGTGTGCTATTTATATGTCTTCATTTGGGAAATGTCTATTCAGATATTTTGCCCATTTTTAATAGAATTATTAGATTTTTTCCTATAGAGTTATTTGAGCTCCTTATATATTCTGTTACTAATCCCTTGTCAGATGGGTAGTTTGCAAATATTTTCTCCCATTCTATGGGAAGTTTTTTGAGGGTTTTTTTTATCATGAAGGCTGTTGAATTTTATCAAATGCGTTTTCAGCATCCATTGAAATGATCTTATGATTTTTGTCCTTCATTCTGTGATTCTATGATTCTATGGGTTGTCTATGATTCTATGGGATTCTATGATTCTGTGATTCTATGGGTTGTCTCTTCACTTGTTGATTGTTTCCTTTGCTGTGTAGAAGTTTTTTTAACTTGATGTGATCCCATTTGTCCATTTTTGCTTTAGTTGCCTGTGCTTGTGGGTTATTATTTCTCAAGAAATCCTTTACCACTCAAATGTCCTGGAGAGTTTCCTCAGTGTTTTCTTTTTGTGATTTCATAGTTTGAGGTCTTAGATTTAAGTCTTTAATCCATTTGGATTTGATTTTTCTATGTGGTGAAAGATAGGAGTCTAGTGTCATTCTCCTGCATGTGGATATCCACTTTTCCCAGCACCATTTATTGAACAGAATGTCCTTTCCTCAATGTATGTTATTGGTACCTTTGCCAAAAATGAGTTCACTCTAGATATACGGATTCATTCTAGACTTCTCTATTCTGCTCTACTAGTGTATGTGTCTGTTTTTATGCCAGTACTATGCTGTTTTGGTTCCTATAGCTATGTAATATAATTTGAAGTCAAGTAATGTGATTCTTCCAGTTTTGTTCTTTTTGCTCAGGATCGCTTTGGCTATTCTGGGTCTTTTGTGGTTCCATATAAATTTTAGGATTGTTTATTCTATTTCTGTGAAGAATGTCATTGGTATTTTGATAGGGATTGCATTGAATCTGTAGATTCCTTTGGGTAGTAAGGACATTTTAACAATATTGATTCTTGGCCGGGCACGGTGGCTCACGCTTGTAATCCCAGCACTTTGGGAGGCCGAGGCGGGCGAATCACGAGGTCAGGAGATCGAGACCACGGTGAAACCCCGTCTCTACTAAAAATACAAAAAATTAGCCGGGCGTGGTGGCGGGCGCCTGTAGTCCCAGCTACTCGGAGAGGCTGAGGCAAGAGAATGGCGTGAACCCGGGAGGCGGAGCTTGCAGTGAGCCAAGATTGCGCCACTGCACTCCAGCCTGCGCGACAGAGCGAGACTCCGTCTCAAAAAAAAAAAAAAAAAAATTTGATTCTTCTAATCCATGAATATGAAATATCTTTCCATTTCCTTGTGTCCTCTTCAGTTTCTTTCACCAGTGTTTTATCATTTTAATTGCAGAGATCTTTCACTTCTTTGGTTAAGTTAATTCCCAGGTATTTTGTTTTATTTGTAGCTATTGTAAATGGGATTAATTTCTTGAATTCTTTTTCAGGTTGTTCGCTGTTGGCAAATAGAAATGCTACTGACTTTTGTATGTTGTTTTTGTATCCTGCAGCCTTATTGAATTTATCAGTTCTAATAATTTTTTGGTGGAGTCATTGGATTTTTTCAAATATAAAGATTATGTAATCTGAAAACAAAGATAATTTGAACTCTTTCTTTCCAATTTGGATGCCGTTTATTTCTTTCTCCTGTCTGATTGCTCTTGATAGGATTTCCAGTACTATGTTGAATAACAGTGATCAAAGTGGCCATCCTTGTTGTGCTTCAAATACTAGAGGAAAAGCTTTCAGTTTTTCCCCATTCAGTATGGTACTAGCTATGGGTCTGTTGTATACGGATTTTATTATGTTGAGGTATGTCCTTCTATACCCAGGTTTTTTGAGGGTTTTTATCATGAAGTGCTGTTGAATTTTATCAAATGCTTTTTCAGCATCAATTGAAATGATCTTATGATTTTTGTCCTTCATTCTGTGACATGATGTACCACATTGATTTATTTGCATATGTTGAACTATCTTTGCATCACTGCGATAAATCCCACTTAGTCATAAGGAATGATCTTTTTAATGTGTTGTTCAATTTTGGTTGCTAGTATTTTGTTGAGGATTTTTGCATTAAAATTCATCAGGGATATTGGCCTGTAGTTTTTGTTTTTTATTGTTGTTGTTTGTTTGTTTGTTTTGATGTGTCTTTGTCTGGTTTTGCTATCAGGGTAATTCTGGCCACATAGAATAAGTTTGGAAGTATTCCTCCCTCCTCTATTTTTTGAAACAGTTTGAGTAGGATTGGTATTAGTTCTTCTTTAAATGTTTTGTAGAATTCAGCAGTGAAGCCATCTGGTCCCAGGATTTTCTGTGCTGGGAGACATTTTACTACAGCTTCTATTTCATTACTTGTTACTGGTCCGTTCAGGTTTTGTTTTTGGTTTCTTGTTTTTTGGTTTTGTTTTGTTTTGTTTTGAGAGAGTCTCGCTCTGTCACCCAGGCTGGAGTACAGTGGCATGATTTCAATTCACTGCAAGCTCCGCCTCCCAGGTTCACACCATTCTCCTGCCTCAGCCTCCTGAGTAGCTGGGACTACAGGTGCCTGCCACCACACCCAGCAAATTTTTTGCATTTTTAGTAGAGATGGGGTTTCACCGTGTTAGCCAGGATGGTCTCAATCTCCTGACCTCATGATCCGCCCGCCTAGGCCTCCCAAAATGCTGGGATTACAGGCATGAGCCACCGTGCCTGGCCAGGTTTTGGATCCTCATGATTCAATCTTGGTAGGTTATATGTATCTAGAAATTTATCCATTTATTCTAGATTTTCTAACTTATTAGCATATATTTGCTCATACTAGCCATTAATTATCCTTTGAATTTCTCCAGTATCAGTTGTAATGTTTCCTTTCTCATCTCTGATTTTATTTCATTGTCTTCTCTCTTTTATTCTTCAATTGTCTGTCTAAAGGTTTGTCAATTTTATCTTTCAAAAAAAAACTTTGTTTTGTTGATCTTTTGTATTTTTTTGTTTGTTTAATGTTTAAACAAACATTTGTTTGTTAAATGTTTAACTCATTTATCATTATATGGTGACCTTATTTGTCTCTTCTTATAGTTTTTGTCTTGATATCTATTTTGTGTGATATAAGTATAATGACTCCTGCTCTTTTTTTGGTTTAAGAGGCATGGAATATTATTTTCCATTTATTTCTGTTCTGATCATTATTCTTTTCTTCTACTAATTTTGGGTTTGGTTTGCTTTGCTTTTCCAGTTCTTTAAGATGTATTATTAAATTGTTTAGTTGATGTAGGTGCTTGTAACTATAAATTTCCCTCTTAGTACTGCTTTCATTGTATTCCATAGATTTTGGTATGTTATGTTTCCATTATCATTTGTTTCAAGAAATTTTCTGATTTCCTCTTTAATTTCGGCATTGACCCACTGGTTATTCAGGAGAATATTGTTTAATTTCCATATGTTTGTATAGTTTCCAAAATTCCTCTTGTTATTGATTTCTAGTTTTATTCCATTGTGGTCAAAAAGATACTTGATATATTTTTCAAATTTTTTGAATGTTTTGAGATTTGTTTTGTGATCTAACATATGGTATCTCATCGAGAATGATCCATGTGCTGAGGAAAAGAATGCTTATTCTGCAGCCACTGGATGAAATGTTCTGTAAATATCTATTAAGTCCATTTGGTCTACTGTACAGATGAAGTTCAATGTTTCTTTATTGATTTTTCTGTCTGGAAGATCTGTCCAGTGCTAAAAGTGGGATGTGGAAGTCTCCAGCTATTATTGTATCGGAGTCTATCTCTCTCTTTAGGTCTAATAGTATTTGGTTTACATATCTGAGTGCTCCAATGTTGGGTGCATGTATAGTTACAATTGTTATATCCTCTTACTGCATTAACTCATTTATCATTATATGGTGACCTTATTTGTCTCTTCTTATAGCTTTTGTTTTGATATCTATTTTGTGTGATATAAGTATAGTGACTCCTGCTCTTTTTTTGGTTTAAGAGGCATGGAATATTATTTTCCATCCCTTTATTTTCAGTCTGTGTGTGAAGTATGTTTCTTGTAGGCAACAGATAATTGGGTCTTATTTTTTTAATTCATTCAGCTACTCTGTGTCTTTTCATTAGAGAATTTAGTCCATTTATATTTAATGTTATTGATAAGTAAGGGCTTACTCCTGCTATTTTGTCATGTTTGTTCTGTGGTCTTCTCTTCCTTCTTTCCCTTTTTTTCTGTCTTCATTTCAGTGAAGGTGATTTTCTCTGGTGGTATGATTTAATTTCTTGCTTTTTATTTTTTGTGTATCCATTGTATGCTTTTGATTTGAGGTTACAATGAGGCTTGCAAATACTATCTTATCACCCATCATTTTAAGCTGATAGCAACTTCGTAGTGCTTGCATAAACCAATAAGCAAAAAAAAAAGAAGCTAATAAAGACTCTACACTTTAACTTCATCCCCCTGCTTTTAACTTTTTGTTTCGATTTATGTCTTACTGTACTGCCTATGTCTTGAAAGGCTTTTGTAGTCATTATTTTTACTGGTTCATCTCTTAGTCTTTCTACTTAAGAGAAGTATAACACACTACAGTTACAGTGTTATAACATTCTGTTTTTCTGTGTACTTACTATTACCAGTGAGTCTTGTACCTTCAGATGATTTCTTATTGCTCATTAATGTCCTTTACTTTCTGACTGAAGTATTGCCTTTAGCATCTCTTGTAGAACGGGCCTGGTGTTGATGAAATTCCTCAGCTTTTGTTTGTCTGGGAAAATATTTCTCTTTCACTCCATTTGAAGGATATTTTCATCTGATATAGTATTCTAGGGTAAAAGGCTTATTTTTCTTCAGCACTTTAAATATATCATGCCATGCTCTCCAGTCCTGTAAGGTTTCCACTGAAAAGTCTGTGGCCAGACATATTGGAACTCCATTGTATGTTATTTGTTTCTATTCTCTTGCTGCTCTTAGGGTCCTTTCTTTATCCTTGACCTTTGGGAGTATGATTATTAAGTGGCTTGAGGTAGTCTTTGAGTTAAATCTGCTTGGTATTCTATAACCTTATCATACTTAGATATTGGTATCTTTTTCTAGGTTTGGGAAGTTATCTGTTATTATCCTTTTGAATAAACTTTCTACCCCTATCTCCTTATCTACCTCCTCTTTAAGCTCAGTAACTCTTAGATTTGCCCTTTTGAGGCTATTTTCTAGATCTTGTAGATATGCCTTATTCTTTTTTATTCCTTTTTCTTTTGTCTCCTCTGACTGTGTATTTTCAAATAGCCTGTCTTCAAGCTCACTAATTCTTTCTTCTGCTTGATCGATTCAGGTATTAAGAGACTCTGGTGCATTCTTCAGCATGTCAATTGCATTTTTCAACTCCAGACTTTCTGCCTGGTTCTTTTTAATTATTTCAATCTGTTTGTTAAATTTGTCTGATAGAATTCTGAATTCCTTCTTTGGTTTTTCTTGCATTTCTTTGAGTTTCCTCAAAACGGCTATTTTGAATTCTGTGTATGAAAGGTCACGTATCTCTGTCTCTCCAGGATTGGTCCCCACCACCTTATTTAGTTTGTTTGGTGATGCCATGTTTTCCTGGATGGTCTTGATGCTTGTGGATGTTTGTCAGTGACTGTGCATTTAAGAGTTAGGTATCTATTGTACTCTTCACAGTCTGGGTTTGTTTGTACTTGCCTTTCTTGTGGACAGGTACAAACAAGCCCAGACTGTGAAGGACAAGTATTGTGGAAGGACAAGGCTTTCCACATATTCAAAGGGACTTGGGTGTTGTGATCTAAGTGTTTGGTCACTGCAAATGCATCTACATTAAGGGACACCCCAAGCCCAGTAATGCTGTGGTTCTTGCAGAGTTGCAGAGGTGCCACTTTGATAGCCTTGGATAAGATCCAGAAGAATTCTCTAGGATTACTAGGCAGAGATTCTTGTTCTCTTCCCTTACTTTCTCCCAAACACATGGAGACTTTCTCTCTCTCTCTCTGTGCTGAGCTGCCTAGAGCTGGGGGAGAAGTGACACAAGCACAAGCACACCTGTGGCCACCATCACTGGGACTGCACTGGGTCAGACCTGAAGCCAGTGCAGCGTTAGGTCTTGCCCAAGGCCTGCTGTAACTGCCACATGGCTACTGCCTATGTTTGCTCAAGGCCCTAGGGTTCTACAATCAGGAGGTGGCAAACCAGCCAGGCTTATGTCCTTCCCTTCAAGGCACCCAGTTCCCCCAGGCCCCAAGCAGGTGCAGAGATACCATCTGGGAGCCAGAGACTGGAGTCAAAAAGCTTAGAAATCTACCTGGTGTTCTATTCTACTGCAGCTGAGCTGGCACTCAAACCACAAGACATAATCCTTCCCACACTTCCCTCCCCCTCCCACAAGCAGAGGGGCCTCAACCTCTGGCCATCACCACCACAGCTCCATAGGACCACTGCCAGGCTACCACCAACGTTCACTGAAGACCCAAGGGCTCTTCAGTCGGCTTGTAATGAATGTTGCCAGACCTGGGACTCATCCTTCAGGGCAGTGGGTTTCCCTCCCACCCAGAGCAGGTCCAGAAATGGCATCTAAAAGGCAAGGCCTGAAACCAGGGACCCCAAGAACCCTCTTTATGGTCTAGTCCACTGTGGCTGAGCTAGTATCTAAGGTATCAGACAAAGTCCCCTTTACTTTTTCCTCTGCTTTACTCAAGCAAGAGTTCTCGCTATGGTTCTCACCACAGCCACCACAGCTGGAAATGTGCTGGGTCTCACCTGAAGCCAACATGTCTCAGAGTCTCACCCAAGGCCCATGGTAGATACCAGAGTATTGCTGCTGGTTCTTCAAGGTCCCAGGACTCTTTAATCAGCAGGTAATGAATCCTGCCAGGACTGAGTCCTTCTCTTCAAAGCAGTAGGCTCCCTTCTAGCCTAGGATGTGTCTAGAAATATCATCCAGGAGCTAGGCCCTGGAATGGGGACCTCATGACCCTAACTGGTACCCTATCCTGCTGTGGCTGAGCTGGCATCCAAGATGCAAGACAAAGTCCTCTTTACTCTTCCCTCTCCTCTCCTGAAATGGAAGGAAAGATTCTCTTTTGGAGCTACAAGCTGTGCTGCCTGGAGTTGACGGGGGAGGGGGTGGTGCAAGTACTCCCTTAGCTGCCCCAGTTGGTGTCTCAGTAGGTCATGTGCCCCCCATGTCCACTGACTCTGAGCCCACCTCAGCATTAGGACTTGCCTAGGAACTGCAGTCCTTGTGACCTTGACTGCCATTCAAGTTTATTTACAACCCAGTGCACTTTACCCCCATGGTGAGGCTTGCTGAAACTCAAATTCCATCCACTGGGTTGGGCAATTCCCATGGGCAATTCCCCTCTGGCTAGGGCTGGTCTAAATACTCTCTCCATCATTAGCCGTCAGCTGAGTTCAGTTCGGTTTTGCTTTCACTGTGGCAGAGCAGCACCAAATTCAATGCAATGTCTCACAATAGCTGTGCTCTCCCTCTTCCAAGCACAGAGATTCTCTCTCTATGCCACATAGCCACTGCCATGGGATGGGGACAGGTGGCATCAGCAACTCAAGACTGTCTTCCCTACCCTTTTCATTGCCTCTTTCAACGGTATGAAGTTAAAATCAGGTACTGTGAGCGCTCATCCAATTGTTGGTTCTTATGATGAAGGTGCTTTTTTGTGTGTAAATAGTTGTTAAATTTTATGTTCCTGTGGGGGATGGGAAGATGGAGCCTTCTATTCAGCCATCTTGCTCCACCTCCTACAACAGCGGTCCCCAACCCCCTGGCCGTGGACTGGTACTGGTCTGTGGCCTGTCAGGAACCACGCTGCCCAGCAGGAGGTGAGCAGCAGGCAAGCAAGCAAAGCTTCATCTGTATTTACAGCCACTACCCATTTCTCATTACTGCCTGAGCTGCACCTCCTATCATATCAGTGGCAGCATTAGATTCTCATGGGAGTGCGAACCCTATTGTGAACCGTGCATGCAAGGGATATAGGTTGTGGGCTCCTTGTGAGAATCTAATGCCTGATGATCTATCACTGTCTCCCATCATCCCCAGATGGGACCATCTAGTTGCAGGAAAACAAGCTAGGGCTCCCACTGATTCTACATTATGGAGAGTTGTATAATTATTCCATTATATATTACAATGTAATAATAATAGAAATAAAGTGCATAATAAATGCAATGTGCTTGAATTATCCCAAAATCATCCCCTACCCCGATCCATGGAAAAACTGTCTTCCACAGGCCGGGCGCGGTGGCTCACGCTTGTAATCCGGCGGAGATAGTCACGGCAGATCGAGACCCCCAACCTCTACTAAAAACAAAAAAATTGCCGGCTATGGTTGGGCCAAAAAAAAAAAAAAAAAACTGTCTTCCACAAAACTGGTGCTTGATGCCAAAAAGGTCGGGGACCACTGCCCTACAAGACTACTTTTAAAATAGGAATAATGGGAAAAGCATATTTAAAAAAAAACTTTTTAAACTGTTTGCAGTAATTATCTTGTTGATGCTATTACTGCTGTCATTTTGAGACCATTGCATTTGTAATGTGGGATAAGGAAAATAAGTAATTACAGATTGTTTTAATTCTATCATCTCCTGTATTATTGAGGATCTGATTCTCAATATGGAAGAAAGGAGAGATGTAATATAGAAAAGATTAAGTGAAAAACTTGTGTGAATTGGAATTATTAGTATGAACACAGGGTGCTATCCTCCTGGTTTCTGGCTGAAAGGTGTGTGTGTGATAAAATATATTTCCTAATGACCAAATCAGTAGCCATTTTCATCCCTGGCATCCAGACAGTGGTCATGAAACCCTATTTTCCATTTAAAAATAAAACAGGGCCAGGCACAGTGGCTCACCCCTGTAATCCCAACACTTTAGGAGGCCAGGGTGGGCCCAGGAGTTCAAGACCAGCCTGGGCAACATGGAGAAACCCCTTCTCTACAGAAAATACAAAAATTAGCTGGGCATATTGTTGCATGCCTGTAGTCCCAGCTACTCAGGAGGCTGAGGTGGGAAGATCAATTGATCCCAGGAGGTCAAGGCTGCAGTGAGCCGTAATGGCACCACTGCACTCCAGCTTGGGTGACAGAGTGAGACCCCGTCTCAAAAAATATATAAAAATAAAAGGACTTCCTGGAGAAAAAGCTGATTCCAGGTCTGGAGCAGAACATTATGAATGCAGATTAATTTGGTACATCCTGTCATATAGAAAGCAGGGCATCAGAGATGACTCTCTCAGAGACAACTAGGGTTATAGCAAAAGGACTCAAGAGCCAACCTAAAGAGGGTCTCACTGGCCAAGAATGGGACCATTTGGGCTTCAAAAAGAGTAATTCTTATAGAAGCTGTGGCTTAAATTAATTTAAAAAAACTTTTTTAAAAAAAGAATTCTTGGTGGGGTGTGGTGACTCATGCCTGTAATCCCAGCACTTTGGGAGGCCAAGGCAGGCAGATCACTTGAGGAGTTCAAGACTAGCCTGGCCAACATGGTGAAACCCCATCTATACTAAAAATACCAAAGTTAGCTGGGCGTGGTGGCGTGTGCCTATAATCCCAGCTACTCGGGAGGCTGGGGCATGAGAATCGCTTGAACCCGGGAGGCGGAGGCTGCAGTGAGTTGAGATGGTGCCACTGCACTCCAGCCTGGGTAACAGAGCCAGACTCAATCTGAAAAAAAAAAAAAAGAAGAAGAAGAAGGAGAAAGAGAAGGAGAATTAGAAGGAGAAGGAGGAGGAGGAGGAGAAGGAGGAGGAGGAGAGGAGGAGGAGGAGGAGGAGGAGGAGAAGGAGAAGGAGAAGAAGAAGAAGAAGAAGAAGAAGAAAAAAAAGGGAAGAGAAGAAGAAAAAAAAGGAAAGGAAGAGAAAGAGAAAAAAAAAAAAAAAAGAAAAGAAAAGAAGAAGAGAAGGAAAGAAGAGAAGGAGGAAAAGAAGAAAAAGGAGGAAAAGAAAAAAGAAGAAGAAGAAAAAAAAAAAGAAGAAGGAAAAAAAAAGAAAGAAAAAGAAGAAAGAACTCTTTGTTCTCTTTGTTGTTGTTTTGAGACAGGGTCTCGCTCTGTCACCCAGGCTGGAGTGCAATGGCAACATCACAGCTCACTGCAGTCTCAACCTCCTGGGCTCAAGCAATCCTGCCACCTCAGCCTCCTGGGTAGCTGGGACTACAGGCACATACCACCGTGCCCAGCTAATTTTTGTATTTTTTGTAGAGATGAGGTTTCACTATGTTGCCCAGGCTGATCTTGAACTCCTGGGCTCAACTAAGTGTCCTGCTTCAGCCTCCCTAACTGCTGGGAGTACAGGTATGAGCCACTACGCCTAGCCAATAAAGAATAATTCTTATAACTGATTGTAATCCATCAAATATGGTTAAATCCTAGAGCTTATAATGATATTGAAAAGAAACCTTATTAGTCTCTTTCAAATAATGATAAAGAACTAATTAATTCTCTTGAACATTGGTAAAAGAATCAAGCATTTATTCTGCCTTTCCTATGTGAACTGTACCACTGAGTAACAGAGTAAATGAGGGGGAGTGTCACTTTCTAAAAGTATTCCTCCTCATACATGAAAAAGAAAAGATAGGACTGGAATGCTATCACTTTGCTATATCTGATGAATTAATGGACTTACCCATGATGAGCATCAACAGTTACCAACATAAAAGGAGGATGATCCAACATAATGTGCTTCCAGATGAAACACAAGCCTACTGAGAATGTGGCCAAAGGGATTGGCCCCAAGTCTGATCAAGCCTCTGAGTCCAGCTTCCAAGTTGCAGGAAGCACAGAGGACAGAGGAACGCATAGACCTGCATGGTGACAATGCAGTCAGCAAAATGCAGACTGTGGGAAACACTACTGGCTAAACAGATAACTGATAAGGAAAAGAAAGGGTAGGGGGAAACTTACAGATTAAAAGAGACCTTAAGCCAGGCATGCATGATGGCATGCACCTGTAGTCCCAGCTACCCAGGAGGCTGGGGCAGGAGGATCACTTGAGTTCAGGAGTTCAAGGCTACAATGAGCTGTGATGGCACTCCTGCACTCCAGCCTGGGTGGCAAAGCGAGACTCCATTTCTTTAAAAAAAAAAAAAAGTAAAATAAACAATAAATAAATAAAAGAGGCTTTAAAGATGTATCTCTTGGCCAGGCACGGTGGCTCACGCCTGTAATCCCAGCACTTTGGGAGGCCGAAGCGGGTGGATCACAAAGTCAGGAGATCGAGACCATCCTGGCTAACACAGTGAAACCCTGTCTCTACTAAAAATACAAAAAATTAGCCGGGTGTGGTGGCGGGTGCTACTCGGGAGGCTGAAGCAGGAGAATGGCATGAACCCGGGAGGTGAAGCTTGCAGTGAGCCGAGATCACGCCACCACACTCCAGCCTGAGCGACAGAGTGAGACTCCGTCTCAAAAAAAAAAAAAAGTATCTCTTTTTTTGAGACAGGATCTTGCTCTGTTGCCTCTGCTAGAGTGCAGTGGTGCAATCACAGCTCACTGCAGCCTCAACCTCTCTGGGCTCAGGTGATTCTCCTATTTCAGCCTCCTGAGTAGCTGGGACTACAAGGATGCATCTTTTTCTTTGTGGGCAAGTCTAAACAATAGTATCTAGGAATACACACTTCGGTGATAAAACAAAGTATTGCCAGAAAGTGATTACTGTGAAAGTCATGTTACTAGTTCATGGTGGAGGGAGTAAGGGGGCTAAGATTGGGAACGGAAACTTGGGGATGGTGCTTGCAAAGTGCTAATCTTAAATTGGGTAGTGGTTACAAAGATATTTGCTTTATAACTCATTGAACCATACATTTGTCTTGGTGATTTTCTTTATGTTTATTTTAAATTTAAAAAGTGCTTTTTTTTTTTTTACAAGATTGAAATACTGAATAATCACTAGTAGGTTTCACTGTCCTCTCCTGATGGATGACAAAGGGAAAACACAGAGAAGAAAGCAGTTTTCTCAGGGCCACACAGCTGCTAAACTGCCCAGCTGGGCTTGAAACCCAAGTAAGGTTCATCTGTTCATTCAACAAATAGTTGCTGACACCTGCTGAGTTTACTGCTAGGGAAACAGCTAAGTTAAAACAGCCTGACTTCCCATCCACCTGCCCTTCCTGTGAGAAAGGGGAAGATGGACATGCAAGGGACACTTGCTGGTCTTGGTACCCACTTGGGCATAGCCCCAGTGCCTGTCCCCTGTGCAAAGCCGATGTGCTGCTCTCAGAAGTGGTAGCTAAGCCCATGCCCTTTCACCCCCAACTCTGAAGATGACAATGCATTCAAATTCACCAGATCATCTAATGAAGTTTCACTTCTGTTTCTTAGCACCTCCCTGACTCTTCTGTTCCCTAGAGTGGAAGGAGGGTTTGGGAAAGGGCCTTTGCCTGAAACTAAGAAGTCAACATGATACCCCTTGATATCTCACCTGGGAAGGGGGCTGCCAATGAGCCAAAGCAGATGGGGAGGAGAAGAAACTGGGCCATCAGCTTTGCAGGCTGGAGCCCCATCCTGTATCTGCCTTATCTTCTGGTATCCCCAGCACTTGACCCTTGGCCTTGTAGAAAGCGGGAATGTGATACATGTTTGGTGAATGAATGAGTGAATGAATTAATTAATTTAATATATTATTTGTATCTATTTCAAACAGACTCTGAAGCTCAATTAATACTTTAAAAATACAGCTGGGCATGGTGGCTCACACCTGTAATCCCAGCACTTTGGGAGGCCGAGGCAGGAGCATCGTCCAAGAGTTTAAGACTAGCTTGGGCAACATGGTGAAACCCCATCTCTACCAAAAATTAAAAAAAAAAATTAGCTAGGCATGGTGGTATGCGCCTGTAGTCCCAGCTACTCAGGAGACTGAGGTGGGGGAATCACTTGATCCTGGGAGGTTGAGACTGCAGTGAGCTGAGATCATGGCACTGCCCTCCAGCCTGGGTGACAAGGTGTGGCCCTGTCTCAAAAATAAATAAAAATAAAAATACTATATAAGCATTCATTCTAAAACAGAAGTTATAATAATGCCTATCCCTAGGGCCATTGGGAAGATTAAATCCATGAATAAATGTAAAACACTTAGACCAGCACCTGGCACATACCAATCCCGCAACAAGCTATTCATGTAAACCGAGAGTAGGTTGTCCCACTCCATGTGGGATTAGGGGTCAGTATAGGACCAGGGTCAGAGATCAAGGGGAGAATCACGCAAAAATTTAGTATGAGGTTAGGATTGGAGGACCAGTTTGTGTCCACCCAGCACTCAGATTTTTTAGTTACCATCTACTTGTTTATTTATGTCCCACATTGTTCCAGGAGGAGTCAAGGCAGCTTTCAGGAATTCCAACAACAGAAATCAAGAAAGAGAAAGATCAAAGTTACTATGGACTGAATGTTTGTGTCCTCCCCAAAAGTAATATGTTGAAGCCTAATCCCTAATGGGATGGTATTAAGAGGTGAGACCTTTGAGATGTGATTAGGTCATGAAGGTGGGGCTCTCATGAATGGGGTTAGTTCCCTTTTAAGAAGAAACATAAAAAGAAAGAAAGAAAAAAAAAGAAAAGAAAAAATAATGAAAAGAGAAGAAACATAAGAGAGGCCCCTCTCTCTCTTTCAATCGATCAATAGCTAGATCTCCCCCTCTCTACCTTGTGAGGATACAACAAGAACACAGCCCTCTGCAAAGCAAGAAGAGTGTCCCCACCAGATACTGAATCTTCCAGCACCTTGAACTTGGACATCTCAGCCTCCAAAACCATTATAAATTAAATTCTGTTATTTCAGCCACCGAGTCTGTGGTATTCTGTTATAGCAGCCTGAACTAAGACAAAATGGAGGTGTTACTCCCCAAGGGTACTCATGCTGGCACGCTGAGGCCTTCTCAGCACAAAGCTGCAATTGGGCAACCAAATCCCAGGCCTTGCTGGTCGTTCTGAAGGTCACACTGACAGCCTATGGTCAAGCAGAGCCAGCTGCACGAAGTCCTGGTAAGAATTCCATGAGATCCCCCATGCAAAGTGTTGGCACAGAGTAAGTTCTCAGCACATGTTGCTATTACTGTCAGTGCACAGGCTGAGGTGAATGCGCAGCGAGCAGCAGGGACCAGCATTTTATCACTGGCCAGACCAGTGCATTCTCTCCCCATGAGCAGCCCTGGATTCAGAGCCAGAAAAAGTGGATGTTCAATGGCATCAGATTGGGGGAGTCAAATACATTCCATGGGGGCCACCCTGACCAGCAGCTGTAGAGATACTAGAAGTCTGTTGGCTCCAACCCTTTCTCCTTGGAATGTGCCTGGACAGGCTCTGGCAGCTCTGGGCCCTGAATGACCAAACCCCAGTCCACCAAACACGACTTTTCTCTATATAGCTGGATATATTTGGCTAGATGAGGAAAAGTCCACAAGGCATATTTCAAATGCTAAGTGTGTGTGTGTGAGTGAGTGTTGGGGGGTTGTATTCAGTTCCCATTGCTGCTGTAACAACTTAACCACTTAAACAATACATAGTATTTTACAGTCCTGCAAGTCAGAACAGGGCGAAAAATCAAGGTTTCCGCAGAGCCGCATTCTTCCTGGAGGCTCTAGGGCAAAATGTGTTCCTTGCCTCTTCCAGCTTCTAAAGGCCACCCACATTCCATGGCTTGTGGCCCTTATCCATCTTCAAGCCAGCCATTGAATCACTCTAACCTTTGATTCTACTTTTTGTTGTTGTTGTTGTTGTTGTTGTTGGTGTTGTTGTTGAGACAGGATCTCACTCTGTCACCCAGGCTGGAGTGCAGTGGTGCAATCACGGCTCACCGAAGTCCTGGCTTCCTGGGCCCATGTGATCCTCCCACCTCAGCCTCCCAAGTAGCTGGGACTTCAGGCATGCGCCACCACACCCAGCTAACTTTTTGTATTTTTTGTACAGACAGGATCTCTCTGTGTTGCCCAGGCTGGTCTCGAACTCCTGTACTCAAGCAACCCACCTGCCTCAGCCTCCAAAGTGCTGGGATTACTGGCATGAGCCACCACCTCTGACTCTATCATCACAGCTCTTTCTCTGACTTTCATCCTGCCCTCCTCTTATAAGGACCTTGTGATTACACTGGGCCCAGCCAGATAATCTGGGATCATCTCCCCATCTCAAGATTCTTAGCTTAATCACATCTGCAAAGTCCCTTGGGCCATGTTAAGGTAAAGTGTTTGCAGGTTCCAGGAGTTTGGATGCAAAATATCTTTGGGGGCCACACTTCTGCCTGCCCCAGGAGTCTAGTGTTATAAACTCTTAAGATGCTGTGAATCTCCTGCCCTCTGCTCTCCCAAGAGAGGGGCTCTGGAGCCAAAAAAACATTTCTAAGTCCAGAAAGAATTTTGGCAAAATGTCCCATCAGAAGATAAAGAAAAGGGGTGAATTATCTCTTTGGGTCTTTCCAGAGTGAGCAAGATATTATGCTCACCTCTCTGTAGTCCCAACATTCACCTGTGTTACCCATCCGGGGTCCAGGGTAAAAGACAGCAGCCAGTATCAAGCTTCACCTGCTGGGAGTAACCCAGGCCACGAAAGACTTCTTACCTCCTTGCTCACTTGTGATTCAAAAGGCCATTTCTTTACCTCCTGAGATGGCCCAAAGAAGCAATGGCCCAGGTACCATTTTGGGGAGCTGCCTTCTAGATCTGCAGAAAGTATAAAATGGTTCCAAGCAAAGAAACACTGGAGTTCCCAGGGTTCCAGATCCACCTTCCACATCAGAGCCCCAATTCCCACTTTAACTGACTTGCTAGCACTGTGTCTCTCTGTGTGCCCCAGAAGAAATTTCTTCCAAATCTTAATAATAGGAATAGGCATTTTCTCTGGGGGGAAACTGTTCTGCTTTTTACCTGACAAGCTTTATGAATCATGTGATGGATCACATTTCCCTTTTCACAATGGCTGCTAGGAAGCTCAGAGTCAGATTTGTGGCCCATCGTTTCCAAGTACCTAGGAGTCTATAAACTGCATTGCTTGCACTAACCTCTCCCCTGATTGCTCTTAGCTTTCTTCTCCCATTTCCCCTTTGTCCCTATTTCTTCATCCCCCTATTTTTTACTTTTTACTCTTGAAATTGTTAGTCCTTGAGATGGAATAGAAATGAGGGTGACAAGATTGCCTTTGAGAGTTAAATGCAGTTAGATGTTGTTAAATGCTGGAATCAGCCAAGCCTGTCCAGAGCAAAGAAGTGAAAAGTCTCCAGATGGAGATAGAACAGCTTTCAGGTACCAACGCTTGATTGTAACCTGGGTTTGATGTGGTCCCTAGCAGGGTCTCCATTCCCCAGCCTGGCTTCCTCTACACACTCCTGCCCAGTGATTAATAGACCACGTTCCGATCTTGGTATTTGACCACTTCCTCCTTCAGACTATGAAGGTTGACCACTTCCAAGGTATGTGTTTCCTGTAAGCAGAGACAAAAATCAGCCTGTCATTTAAATAAGAGGAAATGTATGACTTTTAGCTAAAAGAATTGTTTTGGCCAGGTGCGGTGGCTCATGCCTGTAATCCCAGCACTTTAGGAGGCTGAGGCAGGTGGATTACAAGGTCAGGAGTTCAAGACCAGCCTGGCCAACATGGTGAAACCCTGTCTCTACTAAAAATACAAAATTAGCCAGGCATGGTGGCAGTCATCTGTAATCCCAGCTACTTGGGAGGCTGAGGCAGGAGAATTGCTTGAAACCAGAAGGTGGAGGTTGCAGTGAGCCGAGATCACACCACTGCACTCTAGCCTGGGCAACAAGGGTGAAACTCTGTCTCAAAAAAAAAAAAAAGAATTGTTTTACAAGTATGATACTTGATTGGTTGCCAGTTGTGGAGGCTTCTGCACACTGGCAGCTGGAGAGTCTCCTAGTCATTTCTGCCTCATCCATCCTGCATGATCTCCATGCCTCGGAGCCCAGACACAGTGCCAGCAAGTCAGGTAAAGTGGGAATTGGGGCTCTGATGTGGAAGGTGGATCTGGAACCCCGGGAACTCCAGTGTTTGTTTGCTTGGAACCATTTTATACTTTCTGCAGATCTAGAAGGCAGCTCCCCAAAATGGTCCCTGGGCCATTGCTTCTTTGGGCCAAATAAACAAACACTGTGCTCAGCAAGATCAAGACAAAATTCGGCAACTGTTTCCTAAAGCTGTGTCTTATAACTCTCAATTAATACTGTGTGTGTGTGTGTAATATAATATAATATAAATGTATGTGTATGTATATATACACACTTCTAGGTACAGAAATGCCTACCTATGTTCACCAATGGACACATGCTACAAGAGCAGTACACTAGTATACTCTAGTATATTACTCATGTATATTTATACACACATATATATAAAACAAATAATGCTAAATCCCAATTTAGCAAAAAATTACTTCCTATTGAATCTTCCAAGCTTAAGTGCAACAAAATGTCTGATCAGATAAGAGTTTTTGGCTGGGCACGGTGGCTCATGCCTGTAATCTCAGCACTTGGAGAGGCTAAGGTGGGTGGATCGTTTGAGGCCAGGAGTTCGAGACCAGCCTGGTCAACATAGTGAAACCCCATCTCTACTAAAAATACAAAAATCGGCCAGGCGTGGTGGCATGTGCCTGTAATCTCAGCTGCTTGGGAGGCTAAGGATGGAGAATCACTTGAGCCTGTGAGGCAGAGGCTGCAGTGAACTGAGACTGCCATTGTGCTCCAGCCTAGGCGACAGAGTGAGACCCTGTCTCCAACAAAAAAAACAAAAGAGTTACTAAGAATAAGCAGTTAAGTGATAAAAGTAGTCCCTTATGAGTTTATGAATTTGACAGATTTACAAATTTTTGCTTAAATGACTAAAATCTTTTATTTGGGTTTTAGAAGTGTTGAGCTGGATCCCTTTTCAATGTCAATTATAAGATAGCAGGGCCAGTTCCATTAAAATCCCTTCCATTTATTAATAATACAATTGATACATCTGCACATAAGCTCATCTGCATTGCAGGCCCATCCAAGAGTGATATCATCAGTACACATCATCCAGAAAGTCTACAGTAGAAAAGACAGAAAGTCTAGAATGAGTAGTGTAACGGTATGGAATTGGCATACCCTGAGTGGGGCATGTAAATCGGTATAACTACTTCAGAAAACTATTTATTAGCATCTACTGAAGCTAAATCAATACAAAACCCATAACCCAGCAATTCCACTTCTAGGTACAGAGATGCCTAGCTCTGTTCACCAGATGACATATACTACAAAATCCATGGCAGCACTACTTACAATAACCTCCAAATGGAAGTACCCAAATGCTCATTGACAATAGAATATATAACTAAGTTGCAGTATAAATTCACACAATGAAATACAGCTATCCCTCAGTATCCATGGGGGATTGATTCCAGGACTCCCACAGATACAAAAATTCAGGAATACTCAGATTTTTTACATAAAATGGTGTTGTATTTGAATATAACCTATGCACATCCTCCCATAAACTTTAAATCATCTCTAGATTGCTTATAATACCTAATGCAATGTAAATGCTGTGTAAATAGTTGTTATGCTGTATTTTAAGAAAATAATGGGCTGGGTGCGATGGCTCATGCCTGTAATCCCAGCACTTTGGGAGGCCGAGGCAGGCAGATCACGAGGTCAGGAGATCGAGACCATCCTGGCTAACACAGTGAAATCCCGTCTCTACTAAAATTAGAAAAAATTAGCTGGGCATGGTGGCGGGCCCCTGTAATCCCAGCTACTTGGGAGGCTGAGGCAGGAGAATGGTGAACCCGGGAGGCAGAGCTTGCAGTGAGCCAAGATGCACCACTGCACTCCAGCCTGGGTGACAGAGCAAGACTCCGTCTCAAAAGAAAAGAAAAGAAGGAAGGAAGGAAGGAAGGAAGGAAGGAAGGAAGGAAAGAAAGAAAAGAAAAGAATGACAAGGGCTGGGGGTGGTGGATTATGCCTGTAATCCCAGCAACTTTGGGAGGCCAAGGCAGGCAGGTCACCTGATGTCAGGAGTTCCAGACCAGCCTGGGCAACATGATGAAACCCTGTCTATACTAAAAATACAAAAATTAGCCAGGCATGGTGGTAGATGCCTGTAATCCCAGCTACTTGGGAGGCTGAGGCAGAAGAATCACCCGAACCTGGGAGGTGGATGTTGCAGTGACCCAAGATTGCACTACTGCACTCTAGCCTGGGTGAAAGAGTGAGACTCCGTCTCAAAAAAAAAAAAAAAAAAAAGACAAGAAAAAAGTCTGTACATGTTCAGTATAGACGCAACATTTTTTTTAAATGTTTTTAATCTGCGGCTGGTTGAATCCATGGATGCAGAATCCATGGATATAGGGGGCTGACTGTGCACACCAAGTATAACCAATCAACAAGGACACACATCAATGTGGATGAATTTCACCAACATGATGTTGGGCAGAAGAAGCCAGACACTGAAAAGAATATACACAGCCTGGCCAACATGATCGAAACCCTGTCTCCACTAAAAATACAAAAAATTAGCTGGGCGTGGTGGCGCGCACATGTAGTCCCAGCTACTCAGACACAAGAATCACTTGAACCTGGGAGGCGGAGGTTGCAGTGAGCCAAGATCACACCACTGCACTCCAGCCTAGGTGACAGAGCGAGACCTTGTCTCAAAAAAAAGAAAAGAATATACAGTATGATTTCAAATATATAGAAGTTGTTACCCTTGGGGAGGTAGTGAGTAGAAGGAAGTATGAAGATGAAGGCGTCTGGGATGCCAGCAATGAGCATTGGTTGCATGGATATGTTTAGTTTGGAAAATTCTGAATATATGTGACCCTTCCAAAAAAAAAGTTTTTAAAGTTGTATCAAGTCATTACAGTACAAATGTAAAATTAGGGGAATTGTTTAGGAGTACCCCTGTTAGACCTCTAATTAGGAGATGAAGGTCTCCATCTGTGACCAGGATTAGAGTTGTTCTATGGCTGGAATCTGGGCTCAGCCAGGATAAGGTTCTGTGTGGACCCAGTACTAATCATCGCTGCATCAGGGCTCAGCCTGGCAGGAGGGCTCGGGAGCCTTTGCTCTGTGTCCACAGCTCGACTGCTGCCATTCCGGGATCTGACCACTTGATGTCTCCACTTCACAAATTGCCAAGTGAGGAAAGCGCTGGATAGAGCTGCCTAGACACATACCGGCCCTGAGCTGGGATAGGATGGAGGCCATAGCTCAGGGAAAGACTTGGAAACTGCAGAGAATGAATCCAAGTGGCAGCAAAGCTGGCTGGGCTGGGGCTGGGGTCCAGGCCCCATGCAACAAGGGCAGCCGTGGGGACCACAGAGGCAAGTACAGCTCAGAAGCCCCCAGCTTTGCGCCTATCTCAGCAGCGCTGGTCAGTCATTCATTCAGTGTTTCATGAGCTCCTGCTCTGAGGAGGAATCAGTGGAATCAATGGAAGCAATCACTGAGGAATCAATGGAAGGCAAATAGGGCACAGTCCCTGCCTTCATGGAGCTCACAGTCAGGCATACACCTCCTCTCTCTTTTCCATCTTGTCCCTGCCTAGCATGCCCAGCTCCCTCCAACCCAAAAGAACCTCCAATATTAGAATCTGCCCCCCACCAGCTCCTCAACCAGGATCCCATTTTTCTTCTTTGTTGTCTGTCTCCCCCACTAGGGCAGATGTCTAAGGAGCAGGGCTTTCATCTGCCTTGTAGACCCTGGTGACCTCAGGGTCAGGCCCAGCTGATCAACAAATATTCATTGAATGGAACTTGGATAGCAGTGAGGTGGTCACATCATCTCTGCAGAAGCAAGCAGAACAGGCCGGGCGCGGTGGCTCACACCTGTAATCCCAGCACTTTGAGAGGCCGAGGCGGGTGGATCATGAGGTCAGGAGATCAAGACCATCCTGGCTAACACGGTGAAACACTGTCTCTACTAAATAATACAAAAAATTAGGCGGGCGTGGTGGCGGGTGCCTGTAGTCCCAGCTACTTGGGAGGCTGAGGCAGGAGAATGGTGTGAACCCGGGGGGCAGAGCTTGCAGTGAGCAGAGATCCAGCCACTGCACTCCAGCCTGGGTGACAGAGCAAGACTCTGTCTCAAAAAAAAAAAAAAAAAAAGAAGCAGAACAGAGCTTTCTCTGGAAACTTCCTCTGGGTCTGTGGCACCCAGCTCTCCAGACCTTGCAATTCTGGAGGAAGCCTCAGACAAGGCTTTTTGTGGGGTGGGTGTGGGAACCTGAGTAGGACTGAGAGCTGGAGGTTTCAGGCTGGGAGGGCTGCATGACAGAAGGTGCTATTAGCCCAGCTCATGAACACTGAGGAGTTCCACTTCCCCCTTTTCAAAGTAAGCATGGTGGGGGAGGGAAGAGACAGGCCTTTTATCATCCCTTGATAGGACCAGAGACCTAGCTATTAAAAACAGGAAATATGAGCCAGCAGAGAGTAAGGAGGAACTAACTGGGGGTGCCGTGTCTGCCTCCAATTCCAGGGAGCCTGCCAGCCACCTTAATTCAGTCTAGGCAGATGACAGAGAACAAATAGACCAGCTTGACTGAAGCCTCCTGAGATCCTTGGAAGGAGACCCAGGACATGAGTCTGGGCACGACTTTGGAGGAACAGGTTGTAAGAAACGGGATAAAGAGCTAGAGCTGCAGGCAGCTACTCCCTAGAGGAAGGAGGAAGGAGCAGAAGCCCGAGACACAGGCTTGGATGGCCATGTGGATGCGAGCAGCTGTCCAGGACCTTCAGAGGACCAGTTTGAGCCCATTTATTGGGAACCAAAAATGAGGATATCAGGATGGACCTCCAGCACCAGGGTTTACACTCTGCCACCTACTATGCACGGCCAATCAACATTCCCAGCACTGTCCAATAGAACAGTGCAATGCTGAAAATTTCTATAGCTAGGTTTTCCAATTTGGTAGTCATCGGACTCATGTAGCTAGTGGCTACCATATTGGACATCAGAGCTCTAGCCCCATGTGTAAGGTGAACAAAGAGCTGCCTTCCAATATTTCTTTTATTCCCTTCCACTCCTTCCATTCTTTCACACCCTCCTCTTGTGCCTCAGGCTATCAGTCAATAATTATGTTGTAATGAGTTGAATTTCATAGGCCATAAGCTCATGTAAAATGAATATATAAAATACCTTATTTTTGTATAACTGAATTTCATTTCCATCCCAAGTGCCCATCCAGCCTAGTGGCAGAGATTTACTGTAAATAAGTTCAGGTTAAATGTGGTCAAGTGACTGCTTCCTCCCTCTCTTCCTCCAGAGTGCATCTAAGTATCTAGACAGGTCAGAGTATGTAGCCAGCACTCAAGCATTGGGAAGAGGGGCATTTGGAGCCTTAGGGGCCACTGTCTATGCTAGCATTAAGCTATCAGTCCTTGTCCTATTCATTTAATCTTCAAACTTCATTTCTGGGTTCCTCAATTCTTCCCTTTCCTGCAGGGGCAGAAGGAACAGCTCCAGAATCCCTTCTTAAAAACTTACAGCAGCATCTAACTCTACTGTTCCACCTGTCCACATATTCCCATACTTGCTATCCCTTTGCTAATAAAAATAAAAGCAGCTAACGTTTATTGAACATTTTCCATGTACCAGGAAAATTCTAAGCACTTTATTTATTTATTTATTTATTTATTTATTTACTGAGATGGAGTCTCACTCTGTTGCACAGGCTGGAGAGCAGTGGCACCATCTCAGCTCACTGCAACCTCCTCATCCTGGGTTCAAGTGATTCTCCTGCCTCAGCCTTCCAAGTAGCTGGGATTATAGGCACCCACCACCACGCCCGGCTAATTTTTCTTTTCTTTTCTTTTCTTTTTGGAGACAGTGTCTCCCTCTGTCGCCCAGGCTGGAGTGCAGTGGCGCGATCTCGGCTCACTGCAACCTCTGCCTTCTGGGTTCAAGCAATTCTCCTGCCTCAGCCTCCCAAGTAGCTGGGACTACAGGTGCCCACCACCATGTCTGGCTAATTTTTTGTATTTTTTTTAGTAGAGACAAGGCTTCACCCTGTTGCCCAGGGTGGTCTTGAACTCCTAAGCTCAGGCAATCTGCCTACCTCAGCCTCCCAAAGTGCTGGGATTGCAGGCATGCGCGACCACGCCTGGCCCTAATTTTTACATTTTTAATAGAGACAGGGGTCTCACCATGTTGGCCAGGCTGGTCTCGAACTCCTGACCTCAAGTGATCTGCCCACCTTGGCCTCCCAAAGTGCTGGGATTACAGGCATGAGCCACCATGCCCAGTCTATTCTAAACACTTTAAAACAACTAGCCCCTATAGTCTTCCCAACAACTCCCTGAGGTAAATACTGTTATTATTCCCATTTTGCAGATGAGAAACTGAGGCACAGAGAGGAAGTGTGAAAAAAGCTCACACAGATAGTATTCTTGTTGAGGCTGTGGATGTGTTAACTAGCTTGACTTAATTCTTCCACATTGTATTCATACATTATAACATCGCTTTGTACCTCACAAATTTATACAGCTATAAATTGTCAATTTACAGTGAAAAGAGTTTTGATAGATTTTGCTATTTAAAAAATAACTAATAAAAAAGAGAGCATTCTTGGGCTAGGATCTTAAAAGCAAATATTACATATGCATTTACTTAGCAATACAACTTCCATGAGTCAATCCCAAAAATACTCTGGCAAATGTCTGACACAAGGCTCCTTGTTGCATCACTCATTGTAATAACAAGGGGCTAGAAACTACCCAAACATCCATCAACAGGGGATTATGTGAATAAATTATGGTATATTTACACAGTGGAGTACTATGAAGCCATAAAATGGAATGAGAGCTATCTTTGTCTACTGTAGTAGAGTGATCTTCAGAATATATTGTTAGGCTGGGCGTAGTGGCTCATGCCTACAATCCCAGCACTTCAGAAGCCTGAGACAGGAGGATCACTTGAACCCAGGAGTTCAAAACCAGCCTGGCCAACCTAGTGAAACCTTGCCTCTACAAAAAAAAAAAAAAAAATAGAAGGAAAATTAGCCAGGCGTGGTAGTGCACGCCTGTGGCCCCAGCTGTTCAAACGGTTGAGGTGGCCAGATTGCTTGAGCCCAGGGGGTTGAGGCTGCAGTGAGCCATGTTCACAACACTGCACACGGGTCTGGGCAACAGGGCAAGACCCTGTCTCAATAAATAAATAAATAATAAATAAAATATAATATGTATATACATATATATAATTAAGTAAAAGAAGAAAAGTGTATGGTATGCTAACATTTATGTACAAAAGAGGGGAAATCAATACATATATTTGCTTATATTTTTTAAATAAAAGAAAAGAACTTTTTAAAAAATGACTCTCGATGAGAAAGGAAGACATCGGAGTACAAAGAACAAGTATAGAAGCTAGACTTACCTGAATATATTTATTTTGAAGATTTGGCTATGGAACAGTGTAAATGTTCCACATAATCATTAAAACAAAATGGAATTTTAAATAAAGTAACTCCTAAAATGAAAGCAAAATGAAATGAATGTATCAAACTATGTATTAAATTGATGATATAAGTGCTCAGAGAAGAATTATTTCAAATGACTTTAAGCATAGTAATTTGTACATTCCCATCAGGATATACCCAAAGGACAAGAGGAACTGCCAAAAAAAGAAAAGTTTTTAATTTTTTTTTTTTTTTTTGAGATGGAGTTTCGCTCTCGTTGCCCAGGCTAGAGTGCAATGGTGCGATCTCAGTTCACCACAGCCTCTGCCTCCCAGGTTCAAGTGATTCTCCCGCCTCAGCCTCCCGAGTAGCTGGGATTACAGGCATGTGCCACCATGCCTGGCTAATTTTTTTTGTATTTTTAGTAGAGACGGGGTTTTTCCATGTTTGTCAGGCTGGTCTCGAACTCCCAACGTCAGGTGATCCGCCCCCCTCGGCCTCCCAAAGTGCTGGGATTACAGGCGTGACCCACCATACCTGACCAGTTTTTAATCTTAAAATGTTTTCCATATGTTATTAATATAAATTGTTATTTTATACATTATAAGATAAAGCAAATAAATCTAATGTTATTGCCACTAAAACCAACATTTTCAGCGTAAGAAAAAATATAAATATAAAATAAAAAAAAAATGCTATACCCTAAATTGAAATTTAAAATATCAGTATGAACTCAAGATCTCTTAAAACTTTTTTTCTCTAGCTCTACCCACTAAAAATGCCTAGAAACAGTTACCAATGCAGTAACTATGAGCACCCCTAGAGAAAAGGTTGCAATATCAAAATACCATTTCCCACAAAAGAACCAGGGCTCCTAGGAGAAATAGCTGATTCAAGGTCTGGAGCAAAAAATACACAAGATGAACCAGGAAGACTTTTTCATTCCAGAAAGCAATAAAGCTATAGTGTCGTGTCAAAAGGACTCAGAAGCCAATGTCTTGAAGAAGCTCTTGTTGACCAAAGATGAGGCAATTGAAGCATCAGTAGGATTTAAAATAAAACAGATTCAAAATCTGTAAGTTTATAATGATACTCAAAAAAAGAGAAATGATAGATTGGCTAATTATCCTGATTTGATTGTTACGCATTGTACACATGTATTGAAATATCATACTGTACCCCATAAATATGTACAACTATTATGTGTCAATTACATGCAACTTATTTGCTATATTTTCCTTGTTTTTCTGAATTTTTTTTTTTTGAGATGGAGTTTCATTCTTGTTGCCCAGCCTGGAGTGCAATGGTACAATCTTGGCTCACTGCAACTTCTGCCTTCTAGATTCAAGCGATTCTCCTGCCTCAGCCTCCCAAGTAGCTGGGATTACAGTCATGCGCCACTACGCCCAGCTAAATTTTTATATTTAGTTCAGATGGAGTTTCACCGTGTTGGTCAGGCTGGTCTCGAACTCCTGACCTCAGGTGATCCACCTGCCTCAGCCTCCCAAAGTGCTAGGATTACAGGCGTGAGCCACTGCACCCAGCCAATTGTTTTAAATAAGTAGGTATGGAGCCATCCTTGAGTCAAGACAGAAACAGCAGTAGCAATCTTTTTATGATACTTATTATCAAATTATATACGTTAAGAATGAGCAGTTTATGTTCTGTAATTTCTTTTTCAATAAAGCACCTAAGAAAGCAAGAAAGAAAAGGGAGGGAGGGAAGGAAGGAAGGGAAGGAAAGGAAGAGAGAGGAAGAAAGGAAGGAAGGAAGGAAGGAAGGAAGGAAGGAAGGAAGGAGAAAGAAAGAAGGAAAGAAAGAGAAAAAGAAAGAAAGAGAGAGAGAGAGAAAGGAGAGAGAAGAAAGGAAAGGAAAGGAAAGGAAAGGAAAGGAAGAAAAAGAGAGGAAGAAAAAAGAAAAAAATAAAGAGGAGGGAGGGAGAGAGGGAGGGAAAAGGAAAACTTCACTGGATTCCCTTTGAGCATGTTAGGACACCAACTCCTTATTTTGAAAATGGGTAAATAAAGGGAAAGAATCAAGCACCTTTTCTACTTTTTCTGTATGAACCGTATCTGATTGTAACTGAATAATTGGCTAGAGGAAATTTCTCCTTACAGAATTATTTCAGCTAATTAATGAGGAAAAAAATCTAAAGAATTTGAATTTTGCATTTTGTACTTTACACCCTTTAAGGAAACAGTGGATCTAGGCCATGATCGTCAACGGCTAGGAATTGCACAGAATGAGACAAATATACTGAATGTGCCTCCTAGTATAGGTACATAATATTACCTATGAAGTATTCTTGCTAAAAACACTTAACCTGACTTTATTAAGATACTAGTCACATGAACTAGAGGTCAGCGGTGTTAGATCAGCAGTCCCCAACCTTTTTGACACTAGGGACCGTGCCGTAGAAGACAATTTTGGGGCTAGAAGACAATTTTTCCACAGACAACGGAGGGGGTCAGGATGAAACATAGAAGACGATTTTTCATAGACTATTTTCCACAGACAAGGGAAGGGGTCAGGATGAAATTGTTCTAACTCAGATCATCAGGCATTACTTAGACTCTCATAAGAAGCATGCAACCTAGATCACTCACGTGCAGTTCACAAGAGTTCGCACTCCTACGAGATTCAAATGCTGCTGCTGATCTGACAGGAAGCAGAGCTCAGGTGGTAATGCGAGTGATGGGGAGCAGCTGTAAATACAAATGAAGCTTCACTCAGTGGCCCACCACTCACCTCCTGCTGTGTGGCCTGTTAGGAATCAGGCCGAGGACCAGTACAAGGGATTGGGGACTCATGTGTTAGATGACACCACAGGGATGCAATCCACAAACCAGAAGGTAGAAGACTCTACAAGGTAAATACTATACATATATTTATATATACACATATATATGTGTGTGTGTATATATATATATATATATACACACACATATATATGTGTGTGCGGCTACACGGGAGGCAGAGGTTGCAGTGAGCTGAGATGGTGCCACTGCACCTCCACCTCCCAGGTTCAAGTGATTCTCCTGCCTCAGCCTCCCAAGTAGCTAGGACTACAGGCACGTGCCACCACACCTGGCTAATTTTGTTGTTGTTTTTGTTTGTTTTCTTTTTGGGAGGGGCATTGTTGGTTGTGGTGGTTTTTTTTTTTTTTTTGGTAGCAACGGGTTTTCACCATGTTGACCAGTCTGGTCTTGAACTCCTGACCTCAAGTGATCCACCAGCCTCAGCCTCCTAAAATGCTGAGATTACAAGCATGAGCCACCCTGCCCAGCCTCTTATTTCTTCAATAAACAAACTGAAGACAGAGCAAGGGAAAATCTCTCCAATCCTGCTTATTCCACCTTCCACACTTAAAAAAGAGAGAAAGGGAGAGCCTAAAGGGTAAAAGAGACTTAATTATTACCAATCAGTGGATTGTGTGGACCTTGTTTGGATCTTGATTCAAATAAATACATTACATGTTTTAAATTATGCAACAATTGGGTATACACACACACACACAAACACATATACACATATATACACATATACATATATATACATATATACACATATATACATATACACATGTATACACATAATATGTGTGTGTGTATATGTATATATATATATATACATATATATATATATATATATATAGTGTGTGTGTGTGTATGACAGAGTCTAGTTCTGTTGCCCAGGCTGGAGTGCAGTGGCACCATCTCAGCTCACTGCAACCTCTGCCTCCCGTGTAGCTGGGACCATGGGTGCATGCCACCATGCCCGGCTAATTTCTGTATTTTTAGTAGAGACAGGGTTTCGCCATATTGGCCAGACTGGTCTCGAACTTCTGACCTTGAGTGATCCGCCCGCCTCGGCTTCCCAAAGTGCTGGGATTACAGGCATGAGCCACCGTGCCCGGCCAATTCAGTATATTTAAACATGGACTGGATACTGGATGATATTAAGAATTGTTGTTGGTTTTTTAGGTGTAATAATAATCATTGAGGCTATGTGTTTAAAGTTCCTTTTTTAGAGAGACATGGAGAAATGTTTACTGATTAAATGATATGATGTTTGAGATCTGCACAGAAATTATCCCATAAAGGAGAGGGTAGATGGGCATATAATTAAAGAAGTTTATCCGGCCGGGCGCAGTGGCTCACGCCTGTAATCCCAGCACTTTGGGAGGCCCAGGCAGGCGGATCACGAGGTTATGAGATCAAGACCATCCTGGCTAACACGGTGAAACCCCATCTCTACTAAAAATAAAAAAATTTAAAAAAAATTAGCTGGGCGTGGTGGCGGGCGCCTGTAGTCCCAGCTACTCAGAAGGCTGAGGCAGGAGAATGGCATGAATCCGGAAGGCGGAACTTGCAGTGAGCTGAGATTGCACCACTGCACTGCAGCCTGGGCGACAAAGCAAGACTCTGTCTCAAAAAAAAAAAAAGTTTACCCATAAGTTGATCACTTTAAGCTGGGTGATGAGTATGTAAGGGTTCATTACATTATTCTCTTTACTTTTGTAAATGCTTAAAATTTCTCATACTAAAAAGGAAAAAAGCTAATATTTGCTTATTTTCATTCTTTCTGCACTTCTGCTATAAAAACCACCTCCAAGGCCAAAGGAACCAGAGAAATGTGATAAGATAAAAGGCATTATACAAAAAAAGAAATACATTGGCTAGTACTTCAAACTACTTAGAAACAGATGTATAAACCAATGGAACAGAATAGAGAGATCAGAAATAAATCCCTACAACTACAGCCAACTCATTTTTCAACAAAGGTGCAAAAAAACACACATCGGGGGAAAGGACAGTCTCATCAATATATGGTGCCAGGAAAATTGGGTATTTATATGCAAAAAAATGAAACTAGACCCCTACCTTTCACCATATACAAAAATCAACTCAAAATGGATTAAACACTTAGATCCAAGATCCAAAACTATGAAACTCTACTAGAAGAAAACATGGGGACACATTTTTTGACATTGTTTTGGACAAGGGTTTTTTAGATAAGCCCTCAAAAGCACAGGCATAGGCTGGGTGCAGTGGCTCATGCCTGTAATCCCAGAACTTTGGGAGGCCAAGGTGGGCGGATCACGTGAGGTCAGGAGTTCGAGACCAGCCTGGCCA
Source organism: Hylobates moloch (assembly GCF_009828535.3). Lineage (NCBI taxonomy): Eukaryota > Metazoa > Chordata > Mammalia > Primates > Hylobatidae > Hylobates > Hylobates moloch. The sequence continues at coordinate 19,753,946 of NW_026652296.1, read as the reverse complement.
ACATGGCGAAAACTCGTCTTTGCTAAAAATACAAAAATTAGCTGGTCGTAGTGACATACGCTTGTAGTCCCAGCTACTCTCAGAAGGCTGAGGCAGGAAAATCGCTTGAACTTGGGAGGTGGCGGTTGCAGTGAGCTGAGAGCACACCACTGCACTCCAGCCTGGACTACAGAGCAAGACGCTGTCTCAAAAATGAAAATAAAAATAAAGTACAGGCATCAAAAGCAAACATAGACAAATGGAATTACATCAAACGGAAAAGCTTCTGCACAAAAAAAACCATCAATGCATGAAGAGATAATACACAGAATGGGAGAAAATATTTGCAAACTATACATCTGGTTAATATCCAGAATATATAAGTAACTCAGACAACTCAACAGCAATAAACCAAAAACAAAAACAAAAAACAAACCAAATAATCCAATTTTAAAGTGGAGAAGGCCGGGCGCGGTGGCTCACGCTTGTAATCCCAGCACTTAGGGAGGCCGAGGCGGGCGGATCACGAGGTCAGGTGATCGAGACCACGTTGAAACCCCGTCTCTACTAAAAAAAATACAGAAAATTAGCCGGGCGTCGTGGCGGGTGCCTGTAGTCCCAGCTACTCGGAGAGGCTGAGGCAGGAGAATGGCGTGAACTCGGGAGGCGGAGCTTGCAGTGAGCCGAGATTGCGCCACTGCACTCCAGCCTGGGCGACAGAGCAAGACTCCGTCTCAAAAAAAAAAAAATAAAATAAAATAAAGTGGAGAAAAGACCCGAATAGACATTTCTCAAAATAAGACTTAAAATGGCCAACAGATATTTGAAAGAATGCTCAACATCACTAGTCATCAGGGAAATGCAAATCAAAACCATAAACAGATATCATCTCACTCCAGTTAGAGCCACTATTATCAAAAAGACAAAAGACGAGTGTTGGCGAGGATGCAGACAAAAGGGAACCCTTACACACTGTTGGTGGAACTGTAAATTAGTACAGCTGTTGTAGAAAACAGTATGGAGGTTCCCCTCAAAATTAAAAATGGAACTACCATATGATCCAGGAATCCAACTACCAGGTATACATCTAAAAGAAATAGACTGGGCCCAGTGGCTCATGCCTGTAATCCCAGCACTTTGGGAGGCCGTGACAGGTGGATCTTGAGGCCAAGAGTTTGAGACCAGCCTGGCCAACATGGTAAAACCTTGTCTCTACTAAAAATACAAAAGATTAGCTGGGTGTGGTGGCACGTGCCCATAGTCCCAGCTATTTGGAAGGCCGAGACAGGAGAATCGCTTGAACCTGGGAGGCAGAGGCTGCAGTGAGCCGAGATGGCACCACTGCACTCCAGCCTGGACAACAGAGTGAGACTCTGTCTTGAAAATAAAATAAAATAAAATAAAGGAAAGGAAATGAAATGAAATCAGCATGTCAAAGAGGTATCTGTGCTCCCATATTTATTGCAGCATTATTCACAATAGCCAGTGTATGGAATCAACCTAAGTGTTCATCAACGAATGAATGGATGAAGACAATGCAGTACGTGTAAACAATGGAATACTATTCAGCCATAAAAAAGAACTAAATCCCATTCATTTGTGACTACATGGATGAATCTGGTGACTTTATGTTACGTGAAATAAGCCAGACACAGAAAAACAAACTGTATATTCTTACTTACCTGTGGAACCTAAAAAAATTGATCTGCACTTGGCACAGTGGCTCAAGCCTGTAATCCCAACACTTTGGGAGGCCAAGAAAGGAGGATTGCTTGAATCCAGGAGTTCAAGACCAGCCTGAGCAACATACCAAGACTCCATCTCTGCAAAAAATTTAAAAATTTTCTGGGTAGGCACAGTAGCTAATGCCTGTAATTCCAGCACTTTGGGAGGCTGAGGTGGGCAGATCACGAGGTCAGGAGTTCAAGACCAGCCTGACCAATATGGTGAAACCCCGTCTCTACTATAAATACAAAAAAAATTAGCCGGGCGTGGTGGCAGGCACCTGTAATCCCAGCTACTCGGGAGAGTTGCTTGAACCCGGGAGGCGGAGGTTGCAGTAAGCCGAGATTGTGCCATTGCACTCCAGCCTGGGCAACAGAGCAAGACTCTGACTCAAAAAAAAAAAAAAAATTCTGGGTGGGGTGGTACATTCCTGTGGTTCTCAGCTACTCAGGAGGCTGAGGCAGGAGGATCACTTGAGCCCAGGAGTTCAAGGCTGCAGTGAGCTGTAATTGCACCACTGCACTCCAGCCTGGCTGACAAAGACCCTGTCTCAAAACAAAAAAGAATTTTTTGTTTTAAATCTCATAGAAGTAGAGGGTAAAATAGTGGTTACTAGAGGCTGGGGAGGGGTTGGTAGAGGGAGGAGGAGGAGAGGTTGGCCAATAAGTACCACGTTACAATTAGGTAGGAGAAATAAGTTCTGGTGTTCTATTGCACAATAGGGTGAGTATAGTTAAGAATAATGTACATCTCAAAATAGCAGAAAAGAGGATTTGAAATGTTCTCACCACAAAGAAACGATAAATGTTTGAGGTGATGGGTTTTCTAATTACCTTGATTTGATTATCATGGTGTATATATGTATTGAAACATCACATTGTACACCATAAATACAATCATTATGTGTCAATTAAAAATAAAATAATTACAGGTGTGAGCCACCATGCCCAGCCTGAAGTGCCCTGTTGAACATATGAGTCTAGAGCTCAGACTATGTCCCTCTCAGTTACCAAACAATCCTTATTTCTTTCACACTGGCCTTCTTTTTTTTTTTGAATTTTATTTATTTATTTTTTTGAGACGGAGGCTTGCTCTGTCGCCCAGGCTGGAGTTCAGTGGCGTGATCTCTGCTCACTGCAAGCTCTGGGTTCACACCATTCTCCTGCCTCAGCCTCCCGACTAGCTGGGACTACAGGCGCCCGCCACCATGCCCGGCTAATTTTTTGTATTTTTAGTAGAGACGGGTTTTCACCATGTTAGCCAGGATGGTCTGTCTCCTGACCTCGTGATCTGCCCGCCTCTGCCTCCCGAAGTGCTAGGATTACAGGAGTGAGCCACCGCGCCTGGCCCCACACTGGCCTTCTTTCTTTTCCTGAACAGGCCAAGTTTCCTCCAGCCTCAGGACCACGGCATTGCTATTCCTGTTGCCTGGCACATTTCTCCCCTAGATGGCCACATGACTAGCTCCTCTTAAACATTCAGATCTCAGGTCAAATATCATCTAACAAGAAAATCCTTGCTTGGTTGGGCGTGGTGGCTCATGCCTGTAATCCCAGCACTTTGGGAGGCTGAGGCGGGTGGATCACCTGAGGCCAGGAGTTCTAGACCAGCCTGGCAAACATGGTGAAACCCCGTCTCTACTAAAAATACAAAAACTAGCCAGGTGTGGTGGCAGGCCCCGTGATCCCAGCTACTTGGGAGGCTGAGGCAGGAGAATTGCTTGAACCAGCGAGGCGGAGGTTGCAGTGAGCCGAGATCGCACCATTGCATTCCAGCCTGGGTGACAGAGTGAGACTCTGTATCAAAAATAATAATAATAATAAAAAAGAAAAAAAAAAGAAAATCTCGCTCAAGACCCAAACTAAAGTCAATATAAGGAGTGAGCCAGGGATCCACACTGGTCAGATTTTGCTGTGACAGTGATGCATAAAAGACAACTTCCAGAAGCTTGGTGCTTACAACAGTAAACATTCACTTCTCGCCCAGGGGTCTATGGGTCAAGCTGGGGCTCTGCAGGGCTTTCTGGGGCTGGCTAGGCTGGGCTCCAGGCTGTGGGGTGAGTAGGTGGCTGTCTCATGTATCTTCTCATTTGGAGTCCAGGCTGAAGGAGCTTCCACTGTCTGGGACTTGTGGTTCTCATGGCCGAGGACAGTTGCTCAAAGGGATGAATGGAAACACTTTGTGCCTTGGGCCTGGCCCCTGTGACTTCCACACATATTCTCATGGCCAAAGCAAGTCACATGGCCAAGTGCAATATCAACAGGGTGAGGAAGTATGTTCCTCGCATGGTGGTGGGGGCTGGGGAAAGTAAATATTTGCTGAACAGTAATACAATCTACCAAATGACCCAATTCTTTTTTTCCCCCTAGATGGCTATGTTTATTGAGTCATCCCTCCACACTCTTATGAAATACCATCTTTTACAAATGAATGAATGAATGAGAAATGTGCCTTTCAAGGCAGAAGGATCCTCCGCATGCTTCAAATGAGAAACCTGAGGCTCAGAGAAGGGAGTGAGTCACCCAAGGTCCTAGAAACTACCTGTAGTAAGCCCAGCCTGTCGGGCTCCTCAGTTCACTTCTCTACGTACAATAAATGAGGCAGGAAAGTGCAATTTTCTGGGCAGCGAGGACACATCACCCATCCTGCCCTCCCACTGAGGCTTGTTGACAGGCCCATAATCAGGGGTCAAGTATACCAAAGGGTTTCCTTGCTGATTCAAGCTCGGGGCTCACTCTGAAACCAAGTAGGACCTTGATTTGTCATTTCCGGGTCTCCGAACCACAAATGTTAAGTACGTATTGAATGAGTGAGTCACTGGTACTGTGGACATTTTAATTGCTGATTAAGTGTTCCGTGAATTCTGGGTCCCACCCCAACTGTGCCTGCCCCTAAGGTACAGACAGTCATCTCTACTTCTTTGGGGACCTGCAGTGTCTAACACCGACTAAGGTACACAGTGACACTCAAAAATGAGGCATAGGCATAGAGGCCAGGCATGGTGGCTCACGCCTGTAATGCCAGCACTTTGGGAGGTCGAGGTGGGCAGATCACTTAAGCCCAGGAGTTCAAGATCACCCTGGGCAACATGGCAAAACTCTGCCTCTACAAAGAAAAAAAAAAAAAAAGTCAGGTGTAGTGGTGTGCACCTGTGGTCCCAGCTACTCGGGAGGCTGAGGTGCTAGGATTGCTTGAGCCCAGAAGGCAGAGGTTGCAGTGATCCAAGATCACATGCCACTGCACTCCAGCCTGGGTGACAGAGTGAGACCCTGTCTCAAAAAAACAAAAAAAAGGTATAGGGCTTAGGAAAATTCTGGAAGGACATGCCTCAGATAAATAGTGGGCAACTCTTCTGAAGCAAGTTTACTTAGAACTTTAACTCTCTGCTTTCGGTCTTTATGTAGCATTTGAACAGTCCACAATCAGTATAGATTGCTTCCATAGGTGTGAGCATAGGTATGCTTCTGATTGCACAGGTAACATTCAGAGGACCAATCTGAAACTTGTCTAAGTTCATACTAGCGTGCAAAAAGCAATTACTTGCTGATTGGTTGGGAAACTCCTGAAAATCATCTTCCTCCAGATTCCTTCTCCCACACATTGTCAGAAGCCTGCTTTCAGAAACACTGAGTCAATTCCCAACCACTCCTTCAGTCAGTAAGCCCAGGAGCACCTACAACATGCCAAGTGCTGAGTGAGCCACCAGGGTGACAGGTGATAGGCAGGGAAACAGGTGGTAGCCAGAGTCAGTGGGGCCTGCATTCAAACCATAGCTGACATAGATGGCACTGAACCATGGGCCAGACACTGTGCTAAATGCCCCACAAGGATTATCACGTTTAATCCACACGACAAGTTGATGAGGCAGGCACTATTATTATCCTGTTTGACAGCTGTGGAAACTGAAGTGCAGAGAGGCAAAGAACTTGCCCAAGGTCACATAACTAGCAGATGGTGGAACTGACATTTGATTCCAGAGTCTGTGATCCCCACTGTGACCCAAAACTGCTTCCCGCTAGGAACTTGTCCAGATTCCACAGGCAGTAAGTGGCAGTCAAAATTCAAACTCAGAAAGGTTCATCAGCCTCCAAAGAATATTGTCTTAACTGATAAGACATCCTCCCTTCCAACTCCCTCCATTTCTGGATCCAACACCAACATGCTGGGTGACCTTGGGGAGCCTCTCTGAGCCTCAGTTTTCATGGCTGCAAAATGGAAAGAACACTGCTTACCTTAAGGAGCTGCAGAGGGGCTTTTATGCAAAGACAGTTCCTCCTATAGAAATATGGTAGGCATTCAGTTGAGATACATCTGTATTCTTTCTGGTTTCCAGGAGTTTGGGGCAGTTGGACAAGTGGGCACCGAGCAAGTCTGTGTGACAAGCTCTATGACTGGGCCAGAGGCTGCACATGGGATGGAAAGCCAAGGGCTGCTGTGTACCCAGAAAACTCAACTGAAGGAACACTGGAATAAACAACCCTCAGAAGGAGGGAAGCTTTGTTCGTCATCTTTCCTGTTTTCCTAGTCTGGCCCAGTTCCAAAACCTCTTCTTAATCTTGTCAGGAGTTTGGCCCAGTGCCCCAGGAAGGAGCCGCCAGGAGGCTTATAGTGAGCCAAGTCTTCAAGGAAGTGATGTCTTCTGTGAGTCAAGAGAAGGCAAGAGACTTTCTGGGAGAGAGAAGGAGATAGGGACAGAAACAGGGAAGGGCTCAGCTGGAAGACCCTTCCTTGAAGAAGTGGAGAAACTCAGGCTTAGAACAGAGCAAGGTTTACTGATTGTGCTGGTGGCAGAGTTGGGGCAAGTAGCTTATCTTCCTTCCTCCCAGGCCAGAGTCCTCTCCACTGCATGTATTGACTGCTCACCCTCTTCCTATTCTAGGACGACCCAGGCAGGGGGAGCTGCCTTCACTCACACTTTCCCACTACTGCTTCCAGAAACATCTCCCCATCACTACACTAGGGACTTTGTAAGCACAGATTGGGGACCCATGAGTACTAGAGAAGGAAGCAGAAGCTGCAAAGACCTTGGTAAGTTTGGCCATGTGGGAAATGAGGATGATAGACCCTCTGAAAGAAAGAACCAATGCTTCCCAAGCACCTATTGTGTGTCTGTGCAATGCCAGGCACATCCAACATGTCATTATGGTATCCTTGGGCTGTTACTTCACCAGCCGGAAACCTCTGTGGCCAGTGGTGCCTTTGCCAGAGTTTTGCTCAGGCTCACTGCGCCCACTTGGCCTGGCAGGCTGTGCTCAGCTCATGCTAATGGCCTGGATCCCATGCCTGCCAAGGGCGAGTGGAGCGGCGAGGGTGTGTGTGAGCAAGCAAGCGTGGGGTCCAGCCACTGTGCACAGCCAGGAACAATGGCTGTGGTGGAGTGGGCAGCTCCAGGTGCCAGCATTGGTGCTGGCTCCCTATGAGGCTGCAGCTGGAACAGGCATCCTGCAAGCAGCTTCCACTGCTGCCACTAGGGAATGCAATGGTTCCTGGGGGCTTGGATGTGTCAGGAACCACAGACCCCCAAAGAGGGTGTCACAGCCCTGGCTCAGGGAGCTCCTAGGTCTGGGGTCCCTGAAGGGCCTCAGCTCTTCTCCCCTTCTTCTTACCCGCAACGTGGTGGGCAAGAGGTGTGTTTCAGCCCTGTTTGTGTTACAGCTCTTTCAGCCCTGCCATTCAGGAGGTCCTGAGTTCTTGTCCCATGTCTGGGAGGAATGAGGTACACAGACAAGTGGAGGGTGAGCAAGCTGAAGAGCTTTATTGAGCCATAGAGCAGTTCAGAGGAGACTCACAGTGGGTAGCTCCTCTCTGCTGCCAGGGTGTCCCTCTAATGTTCAACTTTAATGTTCAGCTCTCGGCAGAGAGGAGCTACAAGACCCTGGAGTGGGCAGCTCCTCTCTGCAGCTGGTCATCCTGAGGTCTGCTCAGCTCCCAGCAGAGAGGAGACTCCAGAGGGGAAAGCTCCTTTCTGCAGCTGGTTGTCCTGACATCTCTCTGAGTCTGGCTGAGTCGAGGGTTCTTATGGGCTTCAGAGGGGAGGAAGTGCATGCTGATTGGTCCATGAGTGGCCATGGGCAGGCCCAGAAAAGGCACCATAAGTTCCTACTCCAATCTGCAGGACTGGCAGCCTGGCCCCCAGGCTTCAGGCCTTCCCAGGATTGAAGGTGGGGCTTCACCAGGGACCCACCCCTTTTTGCCCAGAGCCTATCTGCCTCCTGCCACTGTTTATAGCACCCAGGCTGTTCAGGCAGAGGGGCACCTGCAGGTCAGTGCTGAGCTGCCCTCAGCCCTTCCTTGGTCTCCCTTCCATGTTAGTTGGTGCCCAAAGTCTGAAGTGGGCCAAGGTGGCAGGGGGCTGGTGTGTCAGTGCTGCCCCAAGCATGCACACACCCAGCTGGGTTGCAACAACACCTGAGATCAGCCTCAACTTTCCTCTGAGATCAAAGCAGGTGCCAGGAGCAGGGAGAGGCCAGGCAGTGGAAGCAGGCATTTCTGAGCCTGCAGGGGCAGGGGTCCTTCCTGGGCCCCCAAGAGTACAGAGATGCCTGGGTCTGCAGCCCTGGCTTGGGCAGCTGCAGCTGCGCCCAAGGAGCGTGAAGCTTCCACCTTGTCAATTCAGAAGACGGCAGGGCTTCTGCCTGTTCCCAGCTCCTGCTGGTTCTGTGGAGTGCCTTCCCCACTGCAGCCTGCATCATGGCAGTGGCCACTCTAGACAGGCCACCACTGCCATCAATGTTACATAATCTAATCATCACACCAACTCTGGGAAGTAGATTACATCCCCATTTTGCAGATAAGGAACCTAAGGCTCATAGGGGAGACATTTCCGCCCAACTCTATCTCCAGCCCATAACTGTCTTCCAACCTCTAAACCTGCCTATCTACTTTGTCTCAGATATTCCCACTTATAACCCCACATGCTTCTCAAAGTCACCTTGAACTCATCCTCTTCCCCTCCCATAGATTTCTGGTTTCCCGTCATAGCCTTACTACTCAGAACCCCAGATATTAATGTTGACTCCACCCTCTCCCCTATTTCCATCTCCAAATAGCCTGGGATCAGTGGTCCCCACTCCAAGTCTATTTCCTAGACATTGGCTTTCTTCAATTCAAAGGGATGTAGCATAGTCCAGACTTTTATCATCTCCCTCTTAGATAACTTCAACAGTTTATGTAAAGGCTCCTCTGCCTCCAGTTTATGCCTCCATCCATCCATACCCCACTCAAAATGTCAGGGGCAATCTTTCTAAAATGCAAATCTGTCTAGTCTCAACCAGCTGAAAACTCTGCCATGGCTTCACGGTGCCCTCAGGATAAACCCTTTACAGAGGCTTGCCTGGCCATAAAAGTCTTGGCCCTTGCTACCTTCTCTGGGGTCAGGTTGGGTCACTGTCTACCCTCTGCCCCTGAAGCCTTGGACGGCCTGGAATACATACAGTTCCTCTTTCACTTCAAGGCTTTGACCCATGCTGTTTTCTCTGCCTTCCTCCAGCTAACTCCTTCTCATCTTTCAGGTCTCAGCTTAGTCACCACTTCCTGACCACCCTGCTCTTAGGCTTCCTGAGCTGCCCTTCCAGTGAATCCCGCAGTTCCCTTCTACTTCCCACACTGGGCTACCCACCCCCTCCCTCTCACATTCCCCTATACAGCCCAAAACAGCCTTCCCCAGCAGCACAGAACACTGGACAGCACTCTCCAATGAAAATACAATGCATGCCACGTGCATAATAATAAATTTTTGGGTTGGGTGCTTTGGCTCATGCCTGTAATCCCAGTACTTTGGGAGTCCGAGATGGGTGGCTCAAGTGATCATGGTAAAATCCTGTCTCTACAAAAATACAAATATTAGCCAGGCATGGTGGCATGCATTTGTAGTCCCAGCTACTCAGGAGGGTGAGGTGGGAAGATTGCTCGAGCCTGCCGTGAGCCATGACCATGCCACCGCACTCCAGCCTGGGTGACAGGCTGAGACCCTGTGTCTAAAAATAAATAAATAAAATAAATCAATTTTCTGGTACCCTCTGTCTCCCACGCTCAAGTGATTCTCCCACCTCAGCTTCTGAGTAGCTGGGACCACAGGTGCACACCACCACACCTGGCTAATTTTTTGTATTTTTGGTACAGATAGCATTTCGTCATGTTGCCCAGGCTGGTCTCAAACACCCGAGCTCAGGGGATCCACCTGCCTCAGCCTCCCTAAATGCTGAGATTACAGGTGTGAGCCATTGTGCCTGGTCTCTAGTAGCCACATTTTAAAAAGTAACAGTAGGCCGGGCGCGGTGGCTCACGCTTGTAATCCCAGCACTTTGGGAGGCCGAGGCAGGCGGATCACGAGGTCAGGAGATCAAGACCATGGTGAAACCCCGTCTCTACTAAAAATACAAAAAATTAGCTGGGCGTGGTGGTGGGCGCTTGTAGTCCCAGCTACTCGGAGAGGCTGAGGCAGGAGAATGGCGTGAACCCGGGAGGCGGAGCTTGCAGTGAGCCAAGATTGCGCCACCGCACTCCAGCCTGGGTGACAGAGCGAGACTCCGTCTCAAAAAAAAAAAAAGTAACAGTAAATAGATGAAATTAATTTTAATAACAAATTTTAACCCAATATTTCAACATATATCAATATAAAAGGTATTCATATTTCATTTTATTTTTGTACTAAGAATCTGAAATCCAGTGTATATTTCACACTCACAGCACATCTGAGTTTGAACTAGCCACATTTCAAATACTCAGTAGTCCTGGGTGCTAGCGGCTATCAGATTAGACAGTGTAGTTTTAGAGGATGCTTACAGCTAACTGGCCTATGTCCTGTACTGGAGGACATTCATTCTTAGAAAAATTCATAGAAATTTTCCTCTTTGGAAAAAACATTCTAACTCAGACCGGTCACTGACAGAGTGAAACAGGGTTTTTAATGCTTCAGGACCTTAAGAGTCTTCTCTGTGCTAGTGTGAGATGTGATACAGACCAGAGAACATGTAACATCTCCCCAGTTTACTTGAGCTCAGAGTTCTGTTTTCATAAAGATTTCTGGGGAATGAGATGTGATAAAGACCAGAAGAGCAATATAGCATTTCCCCAACTTATCTGAGCTCAGGGTTCTGTTTTCATAAGGCCTTTCGGGGGATTAGTGTCCAGTGGAATGTTCTTTGGCAAATGTTGATACAGCCACATCCCTGACTCAGTAGATCCCAGGATCCCCACAGGAAGAATGTGGAGTCCAGGAAGTCTGCCTCAAGTGCCTCAGCACCTGAGACTCAATTACTGAATTGACTAAACTAATTATGGGAGGCCACATAGGGCAGGACTAGAATTAGTGAGCAAAAATTGCAGCATATTTCAGCTCAAACAAGGATTTTTTTTATTGTGTGTTTATGTGCGCACACAAGTGTGTTTTAAAAAGTTTAAATCTAAGTTGCCAGATCTGTCTAAAAAATGCAATATGTAGCCTTGTGAGATGATGATTTCTCTGTCACACATAATCAAGGAGTGATCAAGGCTAGAGTTCTCTGTGGCGTAGGGGGCTCCTACCTAGAGTCTCTAATGTTTTTTTTCCAGAACTTAAAAAAAGAAAGAAAAAAGCAACAATGGGCAGAGAACTTGAGCATCAGAGGAACTGATCAGACATGTTCTGGACCATTTATTAAGAGCACACTTTGGGATTCTGGAGGCTTCAGTGGAAGATTGGTTTACAGCCAAATCCGCTTTGAGGCTACAGATTCTTGGTTCAGTTCAGATGATTTTTTTTTTTTTTTTTTTTTAGACAGTCTCACTCTGTTGCCCAGGCTGGAGTGCAGTGGCCACCATCTCAGCTCATTGCAACCTCTGCCACCCAGGTTCAGCGATTCTCCTGCCTCAGCCACTCTAGTAGCTAGGATTACAGGCATGTGCCACCACACCTGGCTAACCCTTTTGTATTTTTAATAGAGATGGGGTCTCACCATGTTGGCCAGGTTGGTCTCAAACTTCCATATCTGCCCACCTCAGCCTCCCAAAGTGTTGGATTACAGGCATGAGCCACTGCACCTGGCCTATATTACACTTTGATAAAAGGTTTTAGGGCTGGGTACGGGCTGGGATTACGCCTGTAATCCCAGCACTTTGGGAAGCTGAAGTGGGCAGATCACAAGGTCAGGAGATCAAGACCATCCTGGCCAACATGGTGAAACCCTGTCTCTACTAAAAATACAAAAATTAGCTGGGCATGGTGGCGCATGCCTGTAGTCCCAGCTACTCAGGAGGCTGAGACAGGAGAATCACTTGAATCAGAGAGGCAGAGGTTGCAGTGAGCCAAGATCATGCCACTACACTCCAGCCTGGTGACAAAGCTAGACTCCGTCTCAAAAAATAAAATAAAAAAAGGGTTAGCCATGCTACCGAGAGGCCCCTAACCACCCACAGGCAGACAGACAGACAGCAGATGGAATCAGACTAATCATCTCAGAGCCTCCAGGTGCCCATCAGTAAGATGCCTGGAAGGATCTGGAAGCTGAGGCCTTTAAAGGTTAGGTTCAGTGTCTCTATGCCAAGCACGAGGCCTGGTACAATGTAGGTGTTCAAATAGGTGTCTCCTTCCTTCCTCATACCTGGATTTTAGGTGTGGCAGTTCCAGAAATGCCGTGGCCTGCGTAAAAAGGGTCTGGAGTGCCTCATTTAAAGCTCACAAGGATCACAGAGGCTGGCACAGCTGGGCTGAGAACAGAAGGGGAAACGAAACCCTTTCATGGCTCACATATGCTCAAGCAACTACAAAGAAGCCACCTGTGGTCAGTTGAAGAGTGGATGGGGGAGAAAGAGGGAGCTTCAGAGAAATGGGGGTGGTGGTGAGGGAGAGGGTTTTTAGGTGGTAGAAATGGAGGAGGTCAAAGAAAACAGCAGTTAAGAATAATAGGCAATATACCATAGGGTGAGGGTAGGGGTGGGGAAGGTAGGTTTTGGGTGGTGGAGATGGGAAAGGTTAAAAAAAACACAGCAGTTAATAATAGGCAACACACCATCCATCGTGCAGAGGAAGAAACCCTGGACTTAGAATTATGTGATTTTGGCAAAACATGTAACCAAGCAGCTCTCTCATCTGTAAAAATGGGACAATAATAGTTCCTTTCTCTTGGGGTTATTGAGAGGTTGAAATCGGTTGATGCATGAAAAATGTACAAATCTTGCTGTTGCTGTTAATAATAACAGTATTGATAATATTGTAGGAAGAAGCTTCTGCTTCTGAAAGGAGACCAGGTGGACTGATTTGGGAACCAAAAACAACCAGAAATCTAGAGGGGTGGGGAGAAGGCAAGGAGAGATCTTGATCTAGGTGCACCGGAACTTATATGCAAAATGCTGTTTTTAAGTGCATAGGTATTAATATTTATTAGAGGAAGAGATACCATAGCCCACATCAGCTTCTCAAAGGAGTCCATCTCACACACACACACAGACACACACACACACAATAGTTTAAAAATGACTGATCTAAAGAAATTAAGAGCCAAGAGAAAGAAGCAGATGAGACAAGAGGCCCACAATCATCCATGGTTGGAATGAGCCATCTCCATGGACCTAAGACTTGGGATCAGGGGTGGCGGACAGTATAAAGAGAAGAGGCAAAAAAAAGAGTTTATTGGAATGAAGACTTAAAGAACCAAGTCAGCTCACAGTAGGAATGGAATGGGGGTTAGTTCAGCTATCACATGGCCCAGAGCAGGCTCACAGAGGCTGTTGGCTGAAGGCTGGGTGAGTGGATGGATGGGCAGGGAGCCCGACCCAGCAGCTGAGGATTGGGGAAATTAGGGAGGCGGACTGCAGATCAGGAGGCAAGGAATAAGAGGGACCTTGACTCTAGAGGACTGGCAGGGATTGACTGGAGAAATGATTTCCGTTTGCCTGGTGTGATGGGAAAGAACTGTCAGCCAGTGTATACTTCTCCCCATCTAAAATACTTCTGACTCTGTGGGTGAGGATTTGCAAGAAGGCACTCTGCCAGGGGGAGGGACCTAACTGTTGGCTCTGTGGCTGTCTCAGGAACACTCTAGGGCAGAGGGGGGTGGGGTGAGCAGAGACTTTTCTTTTTGAAAGTTGTGAGTGTGTACCCTGACTTGCCCATTTCATTCATGTATTCATGCAACAAATATTTCTTAAGCACCTATTATGTGCCCAACCTTCTGCCAGGTGTTGGAGATGCAACAATAAATAAAAGATAGAATAGTCCCTGAACTTAAAAATCTTACATCTAGCCGGGCACCATGGCTCACGCCTGTAATCTCAGCACTTTGGGAGGCCGAGGCGGGCAGATCATGAGACCATCCTGGCTAACACGGTGAAACCCCATCTCTACTAAAAATACACACACACAAAAAAATTAGCTGGACATGGTGGTGGGTGCCTGTGGTCCCAGCTACTCAGGAGGCTGAGGCAGGAGAATGGCGTGAACCCAGGAGGCGGAGCTTGCAGTGAGCCAAGATCGCACCACTGCACTCCAGCCTGGGTGACAGAGCAAGACTCCATCTCAAAAATAAAATAAAATAAAATAACATCTTACGTCTAGTTGAGGAAATGGATAATGAGAGTGCAGTATGATAGGTGCTGAGACTGGGGCCATGTGCAAGCTGCTATAGGAACAGAGGAAAAAGGCACTCATACTTCCCCAAGCCTGTCTTCTTTTTATTTATTTATTTATTTATTTATTTATTTATTTATTTATTTATTTATTTATTATTTGAGACAGAGTTTTGCTCTTTAGCCTAGGCTGGAGTGAAGTGGTGTGATCTGGGCTCACTGCAACCTCCACCTCCCAGGTTCAAGCCATTCTCCTGCCTCAGCCTCCCAAATAGCTGGGATTACAGGTGTGAACCACCACGCCCAGCTAATTTTTGTATTTTTAATAGAGACGAGGTGTCGCCCTGTTGGCCAGGCTGGTCTCAAACTCCTGACCTCAGGTGATCCACCCGCCTTGGCCTCTGAAGTGCTAGGATTATAGGCGTGAGCTACCACACTCAGCCTTAAGCCTCAATCTTTTTATCTCCAAAGTGGGAATCATGGCCGGGTACAGTGGCTCACACCTGTAATCCTAGCACTTTGGGAGGCCGAGGAGGGTGGATCACCTGAGGTCAGGAGTTCCAGAACAGCCTGGCCAACATGGAGAAATCCCATCTCTACTAAAAACACAAAAAATTTAGCTGGGCATGTTGGCTCGTACCTGTGATCTCAGCTGCTCGGGAGGCTGGGGCAGGAGAATCGCTTGAACCCAGGAAGCGGAGGTCGCAGTGAGTGAAGATTGTGCCATTGCACTCCAGCCTGGGCAACAAGAATGAAACTCCATCTCAAAAAAAAAAAAAAAAAAAGGGAATCATGTTATTCACTATAAGGAGTTTTCTGGTACATTCCAGGCCCCTGCTTGACACATATTAGGAGCCCGTTGCAGCCCATAATTCATTTATTCAACAAATGTTAATTGAGTACCTTATGTGTGTCAGGCACTTCTGTGGATGGTAGAAATGTGGCACTAAATAAACTAAGAAAGCCAGGCATGGTGGCTCATGCCTGTAATCCTAGCACTTTGGGATATCAAAGCAGAACACCTTTAAGCTCAGGAGTTCGAGACCAATCTGGGCGACATAGGAAGACTCTGTGTCTACAAAATATAAACAATTAGCTGAGCATGTTGGCGCACACCTGTAGCCCCATCTGCTCAGCAGGCTGAAGTGGGAAGATTGCTTGAGTCTGGGAGGTCAAGGCTGCAGTGAGTCATGGTTGTACTGCTGTACTCCAGCCTGGGTGACAACATAATATTATTTTTGTCTCAAAAATAATAAATACATAAATAAATAAACTGTTAGAATTGCTGCTGTCATCAAGATTACATCCTACACGGGGAAAACAATAAGTAAAATATTCCGTAGGCCAAATGGTGACAAGTGCGTTGGAGACAAATAAAGCAGGGACGGAAAGAGGGAAGAACTGAGGGGAGGGGGTTGTAATTTTAAATAGAGTAGTCAGGGCCTGTCTTAGTTTAGCAAGGATCTGAAAGAAGAGAGGCACTAGGCCATGGAGATATCTGGAGGAAGGACGTTCGAGGTAGAAAGATCCACAAATGCAAAGGGCTAATGCTGGAGAATGAGTGGTGTGTGATAGGCTTTTACAGAGCCCAGGGTGGCTGGAAAGAGGTGACCAAGGTGTACAGCAACAAGGATGAAGTCAAGTGAGGCCTTGGAGGGGAGCAGGTGTGGCAGGGTCTTGGGGCCACTATAAATCTTTGACTTTACCCTGAATGAGATGGGAACCACTGGAGAGTTTTGCACAGGAGAGTGACAGGATCTTACTTTTTTTGTTTTGTTTTGTTTTGTTTTGTTTTGTTTTGTTTTGTTTTGTTTTGTTTTGTTTTGTTTTGTGACAGAGTCTTACTCTATTGCCCAGGCTGGAGTGCAATGGTGCGACCTTGACTCACTGCAACCTCTGCCTCCTGAGTTTAAGCAATTCTCCTCCCTCAGCCTCCCGAGTAGCTGAGATTACAGACATGTGCCACCACACCTGGCTAATTTTGTATTTTTAGTAGAGACGGGGTTTCACCATCTTGGTCAGGCTGGTCTCGAACTCCTGACCTCAGGTGATCCACCTGCCTCAGCCTCCCAAAGTGCTGGGATTACAGGCATGAGCCACTGCACCCAACCTTCTTCTTTCTTTTTTATTTTTTTCTTGAGATGGAGTCTCATTCTGTGGCCCAGGCTGGAGTGCAGTGGCGCAATCTTGGCTCACTGCAGCCTCGGCCTCCTAGGTTTAAGCAATTCACCCTGCCTCAGCCTCCCAAATAGCTGGGACTACAGGCACCCGCCACCACGCCTGGCTAAATTTTTTGTGTATTTAGTAGAGATGGGGTTTCACCATGTTGGCCAGGCTGGTCTCGAATTCCTGACCTCAGGTGACCTGCCCGCCTCAGCCTCCTAAAGTGCTAGGATTACAGGTGTGAGCCACTGCGCCCAGCCCTCTTTCTTTTCTTTTCTTTCTTTCTTTTTTTTTTTTTTTTTTAACAGACAAGGTCTACTCTGACGCCCAGGCTGGAGTGCAGCGGTATGATCATAGCTCACTGCAGCCTCAAACTAGGCAGATCCTTCTGCCTCAGCCTCCTGAATAGCTGAGACTAGAAGCATGTGCCACCAGGCCCAACTAAATTTTTAAAAATGTTCGTTGAAATAGTATCTCACTGTTGCCCAGGATGATCTTGAACTCCTGGCTCTAAGTCATCCTCCTACCTTGGCCTCTGAATGTGCCGAGATTACAGGCGTGAGCCACCATGCCTGGCCAGGATCTCAAGTCTTAAATAGGACCACTCTGTTTTAAAGGATCACTTGTTCTGACTATATACCATGGGATGACAAACATAGAGCAGGGGACACCAGTTAGGAAATTCCCGCATTAAACCAGGTGGAGATGATGGCGATTTGGGCTAAAGTGAAAGCAAAGGGCATGGTGAGAAATGGTTAACATCAGGATATTTGAAGGTGAAGTCAACAGGATTTGTTGACAAATTGGATAAGGGGGAGTAAGCAGGCAAAACAGAGTCAAGGATGCGGGGAGTGGTGGCTCACGCCTGTAATCCCAGCACCTTGGGAGGCCAAGGTGGGCAGATTGAGAGGTCAGGAGTTCGAGACAAGCCTGACCAATATGGTGAAACCCTGTCTCTACTAAAAATACAAAAATTAGCCAGGCATGGTGGTGTGCAACTGTAGTCCCAGCTACTCAGGAGGCTGAGACAGAAGAATTGCTTGAACCCGGGAGGCGGAGGTTGCAGTGAGCCGAGATGTTTCCACTGCACTCCAGTCTGGGTGACAGAGCGAGACTCTGTCTCAAAAAAAAAACAGAGTCAAGGATGACCTGAGCCACTAACTATGATTGGGGAAGACCAAAGGAGGAACAGGCTTGAGAGGAAAGATAGACGGTTGATTTGGGACACATTATGTTTAAGAAGCCTGTTGGAAGTCCAAATAGGAATATTGGATAGGCAGCTGGATACATAAGTTTGACACCTGGGAGCAAGGCCCTGATTTCAGGTATGAACTTCGAACTTCTCAGTATATAGTTAGTGAATAAGATAGTGAATCAAGAGGACAAAGAAAAAAGTTCTGAGGATTGAGCCCGGGGGCTCTCCAACATCCAGCAATGGGGGCCTCACCTGCTTTTAATTTGGGGGTTCCAAGGCTAGGTTTGAACATTCTGTAAGGACTTGTGCAAATATTTTCCCTAAGTTCTGTCTCTCCCTTTGAACCCAAATGCTCACCATGAAGGGAAAAGTCCACAGAAGAAAAAAAAATAGTTTTAAATAGATTGTTTAAATTATTAGGTTATGTTTTCCAAAAATAGAAGGAAAGCTAAGTTCTGGGTCAGTGGGAGAATTTAGAGTTGTTAGCATTATCTTTCTCCCATCAAACCCTTAAGGCTGGGCTCCCAAGGAAGAGTCTTCTTGGCTTTCCAGAGCTGAGGGCGCTCTCACAAGGTCCCAGAACGCTGTATTGTAATTGTCTATTTTCTCTACCTCCAGGTGGAAGCCATGTTGAGTTCATTACAGAACTAACTACTAGCCGGGCCTGGCACCAAACAGACATCAGGGAATGTCAGTGGAACTTGACTGCATTGCAGAATCTGATGAGGAACTTCCATCTTCCTGGGCTCTGAGTGTCTTTCTCTAGTTCCACCACCATAGCTGGTGTCTGTTCTGCCCGGCCCCTTTCCAGGCACCCATAGCTGATCCTGGAAAGGTATGGACAGACCCTGTAGGCCTGGACTCTGTCCTTTGGGAGGAGAATATCCTCAGGGGCCTGCATGAGCCATCCTGAAAAACTAGTTCTGTGAGTCAATCCTCAAGTGATTTCCTGTGGGAAAGGTACCAGAATCTTGGAGGTGAGGTTGGAAGCAGCTTGTCACCTCTTAGAGGCAAAGAGGGGTGTCTCCTTCGAATGGACCTCACTCTTTATCTGACCCAGATTTCCTGGCATATCAACTGTGCTAGTACTTTGTCAAGGGTGCCAGGATGAGCCAAAAGGCCCTGAACTGGAAATCGCAGACCCTCCTATTAGACATGAGTGTGTCATGTCCATCATAAACAAACGTTATAAGCCTCTCTTAATGCCAGGCTACTTTAGTTGCTGCATTATGTTCTTCCTACTGTTTGTAGCTAAATCTCTTGAATGACTTGTTCAAACTTGCTATCTCCACTTCCTCACCTTCTATTTCATTCCTAACTCAGGCCCATTCCTAAAATAAGGCTGTCCTTCCAGGACCTCCCAAATGATGTCATCTAGTGTAATTAACTCCAGGTACTACCACGATACTAACAACCTGCAGTCCCACTCCTGAGCTCCAAACTCACATATTCAGCTGCCTACTAGACATCTTGACTCAGCTAATCCACAGACACTTCAAACTCAACATGTACAGAATGAACTCGTCATCTTTCCTTAAAACAGATCCCAAGTGTTCCCTCTTTGTGAATGCACTGCCATCCTCATCCTTGACTCCCCCACTCCCTTTCCCTGGTATATATAATCAATCACTAATACATCAACCCTATGTCATGAATATCCCCCAAACACATACACTTCTCTCCATCCTCATGGCTTTTTTGCTGATCAGGGCCATCATCATCATTTTTGCCTCAATGATGACAATAACCTCTTAACTGTATTCTAACAAGCTTTGTGTGGTGTTTTGTTCTGTTTTAGAGACACGGTCTCACTCTGTCACTCTGTAGAGTGCAGTGGCATGATTACAGCTCACTGTAACTTCAAACTCCTGGGCTCAGGTAATCCCCGCACTTCAGTCTCCTGCCTAGCTAGGACTACATGTGCATACTCCCATGCCTGACTAATTTGAAAAACATTTTTGAGGGGAGAGATGAGGTCTTGCTACCTTGCCTAGGCTGGTCTTGAACTCCTGGGCTCGAGCAATCCTTCCACCTTGGTCTCCCAAAACATTGAGATTACAGGTGTGAGCCACCATGCCTAGCCAAGCCTCAAGTCTTGAATACTTTAAATCCATTTTCTTTCTTCTTCTTTTTTTTTTTTTTTTGACAGCGTCTTGCTCTGTCACCCAGGCTGGAGTGCAGTGGTGCAATCTCAGCTCACTGCAACCTCTGCCTCCCAGGTTTAAGCGATTATAGGTGTGTGCCACCACACCCAGCTAATTTTTGTGTGTGTGTGTGTGTGTGTGTGTGTTTGTGTGTGTGTGTGTGTGTATTTTTAGTAGAGACGGGATTTCGCCATGTTGCCCAGGCTGGTTTCAAACTCCTGAGCTCAGGCAATCTGCCCACCTCGGCCTCCCAAGGTGCTAGGATTACAGGCATGAGCCACCATGCCCGGCCTGTAGGTAATATTTTCGAAAACACATATTATGTTCCTCCATTGCTCATAGCAACTCACAGTGACTCCCCAGTGCTATGAAGATAAACTGCAAATGCCTTAGAGACCCTGCATGAATTGGGCCTTGCTTACCCCTCCAGCCTCATCTCTCACTACTCCTCTTCACCCTCTACCCCTTAGCCGTACTGAATTACCAGCAGTTCCCCACATAAACCCTGCTCTTTCCGGTTTCCAAATTTTTGCCCATCTGTTCTCTTGGCCTTGAGTGCTTGTCTCCCTCACTCGCCTTCTTTATTCTCCCCAACCTTTACCTGGCTGACCTCTGTTTCCATTTTGAGACCTAAGTTTAAGTGCCATTTCCACTGGAAATCCGTGCCTGACTCTGTAATTCTGGATGGCAGTTCTTCTAAAGGGCTCCTACTGCAAACACACTGTACTTTATCCTCTAGGCACTCATCACAGTAAGTGACAATTACTTGTTCCCTTCTCTGTCTCACCCACCAGACCTGAGCTCCTTGAGAGCAGGGGCCTTGTCTTTCTAGTTCATGGCTGAATTCCTAATACTAGCACAGTTCCTGGCTTATAGTTGATTGTGGGTGTGTGTGTGTGTGTGTGTGTGTGTGTGATGCAGGGAAGCCAAAGAAGGGTCAGGATGCAATGAGAACCTGGGGAAGGAGGGACAATTACAAAAGAAAGTCTTGGGCAGATTCCATATAGGTAGTAGCCACCAGTGGGATGTGGAGGACAGGATCAAGGGTTAACTCAAGAGGCTTCAAGGTTCTGAGCCTGAGTGACTGGGAGGAATAGAGCTATTTGCTAAGCGGAGACCATAGAAGGGAAGGGCAGTTTCAGGAGAAAAGCTAAACCCAGAACCAAAGGGCTGTGGGGGTCATCAAGTGGACACATGCAATAGGCATATGGGCAAATATTTCTATGGTTCTAAAAAGAAGTCAAGGCTAGAGACATTCATTTAAGAAGCTACCTGGCCGGGCGCAGTGGCTCACGCCTGTAATCCCAGCACTTTGGGAAGCCAAGGTGGGCAGATCATTTGAGATCAGGAGTTTGAGACCAGCCTGGCCAACATGGTAAAATCTCGTCTCTACTAAAAGCACAAAAATTAGCCAGGTGTGGTGGTGGGCACCTGCAATCCCAGCTACTTGGGAGGCTGAGGCAGGAGAATTACTTGAACCTGGGAGGTGAGGTTGCACTGAGCTGAGATCAACACCACTGCACTCCAGCCTGGGCAACAGAGTGAGACTCCGTCTCAAAATAAAAATAAGGCTACCAAGAGGGGGGCATATAGAGAGAAGACAAGTTTGATCATATAATCTTGGGGATCTGTTAAATTGTGCTGAAAGAAAAGAGCGAGAGAGAAACGGTATTTGGAGAGGTAAGAAAAAACCCGGGAGAATTAGTGGTCATTGGATCCAAATGCAAAGGACCTCAAAGAATGTGCTCATCCACCTCATTGAGTGCTGCAGGAAGGTGGAGAAGAATAGGCTACTCTATTTGGAAACTAGGAAGTCCCTGATTAGAATAGAAGCAAGACCAACAGTGTTTAAGGAATGAAAAATAAAGCAGAAAAGGCAGCACGTGTAGACTATCCTTTCTGACTCCTTCAAACACAGGTGAGGGCAACAGTGACCTAAGGACAACTTGGGAAGCAGGTTAGAGGTTCTAAGACTGGGCTCCATACACACACTGCTTGAGTTCAAATCATGGCCCCACCACTTAATAGCTGTGTGACTTTGGGCAAGTTAACTTACTTAACTTTCCTAAGTCTCAGTTTCCTTGTCTGTAAAATGGTGGAACAAGTAGCCCGTTTCATACGGTTATTGCAATGATTATGTGAAAATGTATGTGAAGCACTCAGCACAGGGCAGAGACGTGGTAAGCAACCAATTAACGTGAGACATGAATTTTAACAGCATCAAGGAGGAAAACTGGGAGGAGAAGTTGCTATGCAGGAGGGAGAGAAGATGCTCGAGTGAACTAGGCTCTGGGGAGGTGGAAGGGAGGGGATTGAGGACTCGGAGGGCTTGTGGGGAGGGAGGATGGGGAAGTAGGCCTTTTCAAAATCCAACTTTGGTTAAAGGATCACCTGCTGGTTACTGAGTGAGGCAGCTACTTCTGTTCCATTTTCTTGGGGAGTCATGCTGAGGCATCTGGGAGCTTCTCTCACTCCTAGAATCTTCCAGTGTTTCCTGGAGCCTGGTCTCTGCCTCTATGCCTCCCACTGCCTGCTGGTTCTCTAGCTGGAGGCAGCTGGACTCAGGCAGCCGCAGGATGTCCCAGCAGCACACGTTGAGAGAGGGGGATTCAGAGACAGCTGCTTCACAGCTTCTCTTTGGGCTACACCCTTGACACAGGCCAAATCCTTCTGTCCCCGTCACAGGTACAGATACTTTCTATCTTCAGGTATTCCAAATGACCTTCCATGATTAAGGCTGCTTCTGAAACACAATGGTCTCCCTGGACCTCCGAGCTAATCTGCTTATTTCCAGTGTCAATTCCACCAAACTGTTCCCCCTCTGCTGCCTGTGATTGTTCTCATACCTGTTTAAAACCCTGTCATAGTTCACCTTGCAGTATCTCCACCGGCACCGGGAGGGCCTCTCCCACCTGCCCAGCCTACATGGGTTATATCTTCACTTTTACCCTCTGCTCCATTGCCTCTCTTCTTGCAATATCTTTTCTTCTCTTCCACGGGCTAGCACCCCCTCATCTTTCAAGAATAGTGTCCAACTAGAAACCTTTCCTAATATTGCCCCCACCACCACTGGTGAGTTGGATGTGCTCCTTTACTCAAGAGTTCCCACAGCACTCAAGAGGGCCTCCTCTTCCCTATTATTCCTTATACCTTAGCGTTATAGTTGGGGAATACATCTGTCTCATTATCAGACTAGGCACTCTTCCAAAATGAGGATTAGGTCTTATAAATAGCTATATCTCTAGGGCTTAGTATGGGACCTACCAACCTCAAATAGGTAAGTAATACCTATTTGTCTTCATTCCTCAGGGAATACTGGTTGAATGAATAAATGTCCTCATCACAGAAAGGATGTATTCTGGCAGGAAGACAATGGAGATACAAGTGGACTACTTTTCTTGCCCCAAGCCACATGGCCAAGATCCTACATCTTTGTTGCTTGACTGCCTCTCATTTCATAATTCAAGAGTTGCCAGCTTTCTTATTGATTCTGACCTTTTTTTTTTTTTTGAGACAGAGTTTCCCTCTCGTAGCCCAGGCTGGAGTGCAAGGTGCACTCTCGGCTCACTGCAACCTCCACCTCCCAGGTTCAAGCGATTCTCCTGCCTCAGCCTCCCTAGTAGCTGGGATTACAGGCATGCAGCACCACACCTGGATAATTTTGTGTTTTTGGTAGAGAGGGGTTTCTCCATGTTGGTCAGGCTGGTCTCGAACTCCCGACCTCAGGTGATCCGCCCGCCTTGGCCTCCCAAAGTGCTGGGATTGCAGGCATGAGCCACCGCGCCCGGCCTGATTCTGACCTTTTTATTCCACACTTCTCAGCTGTTGCTGAGCTGTTTCATTCTAGGAGGCAAAGAGCTTTTCTGGTTGTTCCTGAGATCACCAGCCTGAATCTCCTTTCTTGAGCACCCAGCAGGTTCTTTTCCAAGGGTATCGGAATCTTGAAAGGGCAGCAGATTCTTAGGCATGGGAGGGGAGAGCTGCTAGAAGACATCACTGTCAAAGAATTGGCAAAGTCAAGAATGTGCCAGCATCCAAGGGTCAAAACGTCAGGAGAGGCATCCTGTTCCACAGCATGATAGCCACAGAGGGGGTGCCAAAAGGATAACAGAGGCCTTGTGATTGCCCAGGAATCAAGTAGAGATTAGGACCAACCCATCAGAGAGCAATTAAGCAAAAGGGGGAATCAATTTAAAGGTGCCAGAACAGGAACCATGCAACAAGGCTTCAGGAGAAAGTAGGAACCAGGGTCCTGAACTTCATTCATCAGGATCCTCTCTCTCTCTCTCTTTTGAGACAAGGTGACACTCTGTCACCTAGGCTGGAGTGCAGTGGCACGATCTTGGCTCACTGCTACCTCAGCCTCTCAGATGTTCCTCACCTCAGCCTCCCTAGTAGCTGAGACTATAGGAACACACCACTATGCCCAGCTAATTTTTGTTTGTAGAGACAGGATTTTGCCATGTTGCACAGGCTGGCCTCAAACTCCTAGGCTCAAATGATCCAGCCACCTCAGGCTCCCAAAGTGTTAGGCTTACAGGTGTGAGCCATCTGGCGGCAGGGACTTCTATCTCTTATCTCTTCTCTTCCTCCACCCACTTTCTCCTATATCCTCCCCCACCTCCAGGTTTCTCTTGCCCTTCCGACAGCAAGTATCGCTAGGAGCAGCTCCCTAATCTACATACTACAGATCTATCCACAAGAAGATAGATGGAACCACTCTTCTGTTCCGAATTTTAGAGCCTTACGGAAGTTAACCTGAGTAGCTCAGCTTGGATCAAGTGCCCATCCTGATCCAAACAACTGTAGCAGCACATCTGTGTATTTGTGTATCTTGTTCCTCCATAATCTTGCAGTCCGGGGAAAGTGTGCAGATGGATGGGTCCCTGAAAAGCAGGAGTTGTTTAGACAACCCTAGAGGTGTTCAGTTCTGGGAGACAAGAGTTGGGCCAGGTTGATAACTAGCCTAAGAGAGTCGGAATCAAATGAATAAGAACTAGATCCTGGGTGACAACCTAGATCAAGAGTCTCGAGGTTCAGTCATTTCAAAAAGCTCAAGTCTCATTGCTTCTTGGCCTTCTGGTTAAGATCATGTGCAGTATCTGTTCTTACCAGTTTAATATCTGGTACATCCTCTATCTGAGGATAATATAATAAATAGATTTTTGGAGCAAGGAGATGGAATAGGAGCTTGCTCTGTCCACTCTACACATTGGCCTGGATTGCAGTACCTCCAGGAACGGTGCACCCTCTCTACCACCCCCAAAAAGCCCAAGTCTCAAGAGGTAGTCTGGAAAAAAGTGTTTTTGGATTTACCTACATTTTTTTTTTCCAAGATGGAGTCTCCCTCTGTCACCCAGGCTGGAGTGCAGTGGTGCCATCTCGGCTCACTGTAACCTCTGCCTCCAGGATTCAAGCAATTCTCCTGCCTCAGCCTCCCAAGTAGCTGGGATTACAGGTGTGTGCCACCATACCCAGCTAATTTTTGTATTTTTAGTAGAGACAGGGTTCACCATGTTGGCCAGGCTGGTCTCGAACTCCTGACCTCAGGTGATCCACCCCCCCGCCCCGGACTCCCAAAGTGCTGGCACTACAGGCATGAGCCACTGCTCCTGGCTGGGTTTGCCTACATTTTGGAGATGCTGCATACCATGTCCCTCTTTTCAAGAGTCACATAAGTATTTACATATGGAAGACCCTGAGAAGGCACCTGGGAAAAAACCTGTTTAACTGTAAATATAATAATGTATGTATTTGTATGTGGAGCTCTTCTTTTAGTGGATTATCTATAAACCGTCCACTGTTCCCAAAGCATACTTTGGAGACAGACTTACCCTACCAGTTTTCACCTGCTAGTTATTTTTATAAGGGTGGGGATGATCCATGAGTGAACAGTCTTGATTTAAAGCAGTGTTTCCCAAACCTCATTTATTTGCCTATAACCTTCCTGGAGTTTGTCTTATATGTCCGCTCTGTGCACTATTCCTATATGTTTTTATGTAAATCAATCACTTTTTTAAAAAGCCTCATCCCAGTTATATCCTTAAAACAATGGTTATTTTTTCTCATACACATCGAAATACATATCTATTAGAATTAAAATGCTTGTCCATGCACTATCAATAATCTCCTCAAGTACCATATGGT
Source organism: Hylobates moloch (assembly GCF_009828535.3). NCBI lineage: Eukaryota > Metazoa > Chordata > Mammalia > Primates > Hylobatidae > Hylobates > Hylobates moloch. Next base: position 19,728,050 of record NW_026652296.1, on the reverse strand, counting down.
GGGGACATGTGTTTGAAGTGTTAGGAGTCAGGAGTGGTCTCTGTAAGACAGAGTAAGTCAGTCAACCTCTGAGCACTGCCAGCCACACATGCTGGCAGAGAAGTTCAGCCTGTGACAAGACTGCTCGGATATTTCCATGTCTGTGCACGGGGATGTCCTCGGTCTGCCATTGTGAAGTCTGTGCTGTTTTCATGCCTACCTAGTCTTCTTTGGAGGGACCTGGAAAGCAAATGCAGGCCGGGTACGGTGGCTCATGCCTGTAATCCCAGCACTTTGGGAGGTGAAGGTGGGCAGATCACGAGGTCAGGAGTTCGAGACCAGCCTGACCAACATAGTGAAACCTCATCTCTACTAAAATTGCAAAAATTAGCTGGGTGTGGTGATGCGTGGCTGTAATCCCAGCTACCCAGGAGGCTGAGGCAGGATAATCGCTTGAACCCAAGAGGCGGAGGTTGCAGTAAACCCAGATGGCGCCACTGTACTCCAGCCTGGGTGACAGAGACTCCATCTCAAAAAAAAAAAAAAAAAAAGCAAATGCAGATTCTCCCTAGGAAACGGAGGTTGGGAGAAATGCAGATTCTCCCTGTGAAATGGGGGTTGGGAGAGTGGAGTAGTGTGGATACACTGTTATTCCTGAAGGCAGTCCTCAAATTGTCTTGCACTCACTGCAGCAAGCAGATGCCTCATCTTCTGGCCAGGGATTGATCCTGAGATGGGAAGAGTATGAGAAGAGACACCAAGAGCAAAGCACAACTGGCTCTGGCAGCTTGCTTCAGACAAAGAGTACAGCTTTGGAGTCAGGCCGACCTGAGTATGAATCCAAGACTCAGCACTTACTAGGTGCCTGCCCTCAAACAATTATTTTTTGATAGTCATTACATACCCACAATGATCACCATGGAGTGGATGAGGAAACAGGGACTCAGAGAAGTTAAACAACTTGCCTGAGATCACACAGGTAGCAAACAGCAGAGCAGAATTCAAACCTAAGCTGATTTGTCTTCCAAATGTGTGCTCCTGACCAAAGCAGGATAACCTGCTTTGATTTGCTTATTTCTTGAGCACCTCTTCTGTAGAAGGGCCTGTTGCTGGGTGTTGGGAATTCAGTGGTAGGCAAGATGGACAAGATTCCCCACTCTCACGGACCTTGCTTTCTATAGGGGAAATAGACAGGAAACCAATTACTCCATTGTAACTTGATAACAAGTGTCATAAGTGTTACAAAGGAGATAGCTACTATAAGGCACCTTTTATTTTTATTTGTTTATTTATTTTTTGAGACTCACTCACTCTGTTGCCCAGGCTGGAGTACAGTGGTGCGGTCTCGGCTTACTGCAACCTCTGCCTCCCAGGTTCAAGTGATTCTCCTCCCTCAGCCTCCCGAGTAGCTGGGATTACAGGTGTGCACCACCACACTCTGCTAATTTTTGTATTTTTAGTAGAGACAGGGTTTCACCATGTTGGCCAGGCTGTTGTTGAACTCCTGACCTCAAGTAATCCACCCACGTTGACCTCCCAAAGTGGTTACAGGCCACTTTGTGATTACAGGCGTTAGCCACCGCACCTGGCCTATAAGGCACCCTTGGTCAGCCAGTGGAAGCAGGGTCAGTAGTGCGCCAAAGAGTCACTTTGAAAAAGCGATATTTAGGTTGATCTTGAAGCATTCACAAGATGTGGTAAACACATCTAATGTTTACCATTAGATGTGATAAAGATACTGATGGTCCACTGGATGAACATTTTTCATACTTACTTCCAAATGATTTCATAGATATTATTTCACAGATAACACTTAGGATGAAGGTAAATAAAAAGGAGATCAATTAAAATATGAAATAATAATAGTGAAAGTGGTAACAGATGTGGCAATATCCACAAAGGAGTAATGGTTAGATTAGCATGTTGAGAAGATCACTTTGGCAATTGTTGGAATGCAGTTTAGGAGAGGGCCAAGAATGGAGGCAGCAATCCCTGTTAGGAGTGTAGTGTTTTGGAGTGCAGTGTTTTTTTGTTGGTTTGTTTTTTGTTTTTTTTAGACCGGGTCTCACTCTGTTGCCCAGGCTGGAGTGCAGTGCAGCCTCAACCTCCTTGTCAGGCTCAGGTGATCCTCCCACCTCAGCCTCCTGAGTAGCCAGGACTACAGGCACATGCCACCACACCCCGCCAGTTTTTGTATTTTTTGTAGAGTCGGGGTTTTGCCATGTTGCCCAGGCTGGTCGTGAACTCCTGGGTTCAAGTGGTCTGCCAGCCTCAGCCTCACAAAGTGCTAAGATTACAAGTATGAGACACCACCCCCAGCCAGCGCATTGTATTAATCCAAGCAGGAGAACGCAGACTTCAAAGGCTTATGGGCAGCGGAGAGAAGTAAATGGAGCGAAGAGATGCTATCAGCGGGACTAGGGGGAAATGAGGGAAAGGAAGGTGTCAGGATGGGGCTTTTTCTAGCTGAGTGGAGTTGAGTTCATTCCCAGAGAAGCTTGAGAGGCATCCAACTATAGATGCAAGGTAGGTGGCTGTTGGTCCCTTGTCTTTAGGACAGTTTAACTTGTAATACAGGCGACCTCACAGAGCTATTGTGAGAATTCAGAGCTGGGCACAGAATAGATGCTCTATAAACGGTAGTTCTATTCCCCATTTGCCCCGTCCTCCCAGCATGCCAGGGATACAGCGGCGGATAGAGACAGGTTCAGTTCCCTTTGGTCTCTTGCATTCCCCCTCCCCTCAGCACAATTCCTGGGCTCATAGCGGATGCTCAGTAAGTATTTGTAGAATGAACCAAAGAAATCAGACCCTTGGTGACCCAGGGCTACATGTACTCGGCGGAAAACTGGGGTTAAACCGGACCCTTGGTTGGTTGAAAAATTAAAACAATTTTTAAAAAGTGGGCGTGAAATACTCCAGAAGTTGGAGGGCCTGGACAAAGGCTGGGGAGGGGACTCCTCCCATTAGGCGGCCTCAGGGCCGGCTTAGCAAGAAAGGAGGCGCTGGGGAGACCTCTGGGGTCCCAGCTGCCAAGGTACTCGCCGCTCCAAGGAGATGCGGACGCCGGATACCAGCTCTGCCCAAGATTGCCTGGGTCCCGCCGCGGCCTTTAAAGGCCCACCACGTGGCTGCGCGGCCAGCCCTGGTCCGGAGGCGGTGCCCGGGTGGCGCCTGCGCACTGCCTAGCAGAGGGATTGGGGTTCCGAGAAAAGGCGTCGGGAGAGGAAGGGGAGGCTGCTTGGGGTGGGACGCCGTGGGAGGAGTCGGCTCCTTATGCAAATCACAGCGGTGCGCGCACGGCCCGGAGGCGGGGCTTGAGATGCAAAGGCAGGTCCGTCTGGCGAACCGCGAGGGGGCGGGCCGCAACCCTCTGCCTCTTTCCACGAGCGCTGACGTCGCCGACGTGTTGTTTAAAAGCGGCCGCGCAGGCGCAGTGATCCCAAATGCGAACTTAGGCTGTTACACAACTGCTGGGGTCTGTTCTCGCCGCCCGCCCGGCAGTCAGGCAGCGTCGCCGCCGTGGTGGCAGCCTCAGCCGTTTTTGGAGTCTCGGGCCCACAGTCACCGCCGCTTACCTGCGCCTCTTCGAGCCTCCGGGGTCCCCGTCCGCCTGCACAGGCTGGTTCGCCGTCTGCGTCTCCCCCACGCCGCCTCGCCTGCCGCCGCGCTCGTCCCTCCGGGCCGACATGAGTGGGGACCACCTCCACAACGATTCCCAGGTACGGCCCGGCCTGACCCTGGCGGCCCCGGACCCCGGCCTGGCCGTCCCGTGACCCCCGGCGCAGGCCCCGACCTCAGCCCCGGCCCGGCCGCTTTGACAGGCCGGAGCCCCCGGCGAGGGGCCGCCTGCCGGAGTAGGTCGGCTCGCTAGGCTTCGAGCGAGGGCCGCGAAGTTACAGTTCGAGGGGGTGATGGCTGCCCTCCGTGGCCACCCCCCGGACCCCGTCCTCCCTGGGGGTGCAGGGTGGGCCAGGCCCCCGGCCGCGCGCGCTCGCCGCCGGAGGGGTTAAAGTGGCTGTTGTTTGATATTCTCCCCTTTTCTTTTTCCAGATCGAAGCGGATTTCCGATTGAATGGTGAGTGTGCCCCCTGCCCCGACCCCGGGGCCCCCCAGCCGCCGGCCGCCTCCCCCGCGCCCTGCCGGTGCCGGGCAGAGGACAGACATGGCGTCCCAGAGACTAAGTCCCGGCTCCTCGCTCACCGGCCCCATTGTTCCCATCGGGCCGCCTCTTGACCCCCTTTCCGGGCACCCCAGCTCCCCCAGATCCCGGCCCTCCCAAGAGGGGGCAACGGAGACCCCGTGTCGTCCGCCACCGGGCCTCGGGCGGTCTTTCCGGGCCGGGATTCCTCCCGGGAAAGTCGCCTTGTCGACGGTCGGGACTTAGTCTCTGCGCCATTTTCTTTTTCTCTCTCCTCTCCTTTCTGTGCCTGTGTCTCTTTCTCTCCCTCCCTCGGCTCTTTCCTTGAGCTGCCCAGAACGAGCTTTCTGCAGAGCAAAGCCGTATAAATCACATACTTTACCAGAGAGGGAAGGCTGGGGGACTGAATTATTATTTTTTAAACTTTATTTTGGGGGTTATTCCCTTTATGCTTCATGTTTGTTTCCTTTTTCTGCTTCCAGAATGAAAGATTTCCTTAAGCAACTGTTAATTTTTTTTTGGATAGGCTGTTTATGATAGGAATTATGGCTCTAAAACTAAAGCCACCGTTTGTGGAGTTCTTTATATTTCCAGGTTGTTTTTCCCAAGTTACGTTCTTTGCAAAGGTAGCAGTACCTCCCTAAAGAAAGTTTGCAAGTTCTCTGTGGGTCACCCAATGTAAATGTTGGATTTTTAAAAAATTATGTTAGTCACTGGAACTTTTCATTGTGGCCGAGGTTCCCAATGCAGTGTTTTTTTGGAAACGCAGTTTAGTGTACTTGTTGGAAGGAAAGATTGTTGAGCATCTCTTGTGGACTTGGTGTGTTGGCCTTTTCGTTTGGGTTGTAGGGAGGAAAAAAAGGTTTTATGTATTGAAGCAAAGAGTGTCCAGCACCCACCCCTGCTTCCTGTTCATTCTTTTTCACGAGCCACTGTTCTTAAGGAATCAAGAACTAGCTTTTTTTTTTCAATTCTTTATGTTTTTGAACCCTTTTCAGCCAAATCAAGGCATTTATTTTTAGTGTATTTCCACTTCAGTTACCCAGGGAAGATTCCTCCAATAAAAAGCTCATCTTTGCAGGCTTTCGAACAACCCTGTTGAAGGAGAAGGTACCTTCTGTAGTGTGCTGGGAATTCCCACTGATTTTGATGGTACATAATCCTGCTCAGTTGAGTTTGGGTTCCGGGAACCTCTCCAATGGGAGAAGCTGATGAGTAGGTTTTCTAATGTTGTAATCAGCAGTCCATCTTGTTAGCCTGCTCTACTGAGAGCAACCTTATGTTCAGAGTTTGAAGTGGGGCATCCAGCAGGAGATGGTACTCAGCCAGGAGAGAATCTGGTTTAAAGTATGGCATTTCTTGAGCACCAGATATGTGCCAACCACTGTGCTTGGTGCTAGAGCTGATCTTGTAACCATAACACTCCCTTGCTCTCAATTCAGTCTATTGGGGGAGACATAATTAGTTAATTATAAGGTAACTGCTGAGGCATATGTGTACCCAAAATGCTTTGGAGTATAGGGGACTTAATTTTGTCTGAGGGTGGGGAAATTTCTCAGGGGAGGTGACTTACGAGCTGGGGGTTGTGGAAGACTGAACGCAGAGAATTGTCAGGGGTTGGAGTGTTTCTTAAGTACATTTAACCAACCTATCACGATTTTAAAAGAGGGAGGAGGTGAGCCTGCAGTTTAGAAAACCACAGTATAGACATGTTTCTTTGGGATACAGGGGCAAAGAAAGGATGTGCAGGTGAGGATGTAAGAAGTCCTTTTGACCTTGCTAGAGGAAGGTGGGATCTTAATATAGAATGTGTTCTTTTGGCTGTCAGGCTGGGCTGAGTAGGTAATGTAAGTAATGAAACAAAGTTTAGCCCTTGTGAGAAAGTTCACTTACATGGTTCTCACCTAAGTCACGTGAATGATTGTGAGCTGGCTAGGTTATTGATCTTTACTGACATTTTTATAGAGGCTGAAGTAATCTGCCTATGTTGACTTTTAGAATGTGTTGGCTCACATTTAATAGCAATAATAGCTAATATTTATTGAATACTTACTGCCAGGCACGAATCTCAGCTCTTTCCATGGATCATCTAATTAAATGTAATCCTTGGAAGGATCCTTGTGAGTTAGGTCCTGTTATTTCTGTTCTGTAGATGAGGAAACTGAGGCTTCAGTGTATTTACTAGCTTGCCCAAGGGCCGTGAGTTGGCCAGTGTAAATCCCATGAGCTGAGCCACTATGCTAGAGTGGTACTATATGATACTAGCATGAAAAAATCAAAAGCCACAAATCTCTATTTTCTTACAGAGCTGAAAAAGGAGAGAGGGGAGGAAGGATTTGATAATTTGTCATTTGCTTTTTATCTAAACATGCTTTTTGAAGAGAAAAAGCGCTTTGACTGTCTCCCTGCCACCATAAAGGTCTGAAATTGGTGTAATTATTCTTTGTGAATATTGTCTGGAAGATGTGGTGTTAGTAACTATGCTTGCTGTCTCAAGTAATACATTGTTAACCAGTGATTGATTTATGTAACTATGAAAGACACTTTAAAAAAAGTAGAAATCAATGTTTAATTATGCCCAGACATGTCATTATTGAACTTTGTATTAAGAGGAGATTGCTTAAGCATGATTTTAAGAGGGCCTAACCCATCTTACAGATTAACTGTACAAGTTCATATATTAAAATCAAACATCTCTCATTTTGCTTGCCCTCATTCCCTAAGATATAAAAGATTTCCCCCCCACCCCCCCACTTTGGAGCTCATTCTTCACAATGTTTAAAATTGTCACTGTTTGTATGTAATTCAGAACATTCTGGCGCATACTCAACTGCTGGGAGACTCCGTTATTTATATTTAAAATGTTGACAGTGAGTTAGGAATTTGGAGCAGAAACCATATCTAAGTCTAAGTGAAAAGACTTCCTAAGTATTGGTAGAACTAACTGTAGTGGGGTTGAGTCATTATTACAGTACAGTACAGGCTGCGTAGCTATCTGTAGGATTGATAATGGTAATACCAGGTTAAAGTGTTAGCGACTCTTCTGCTGTTTCAGAGGTCTTGAAGTTTTTGCCTGTCTGCTATGGAGATAGGGAGTTCTTCCCGATTTGACCCCCTTAGCAAAGCACAATACTTGGCTCCATCAGTCTTTATTCTAAGAAGTGATACATGGGATCATGGTTTGACATCATCTTGTGCTGATTCTGGTTGGCTTAATGGAATCAAATTGGATGAAGGTAATTAAATATGAATTGTTTCTGATGCTAATAGTTGTACTTCTGTGCTGTTGGGTATGGGTTGGGATGGGCAGTAGCATAGCTGATTGCAGTGGGGGGATTTCAGATAGCTGATGATGTGGCTATCTGAAAATTGCCACTACATTTTTTAAAACTGAAAAGTGATGGTACCGCGAAATGAAATCTGCAGCATCCTCAGACTCAATCAGGAAATACTTAAGCATTATGCTCCAGGGTGGTTGTCTTTGCTTACATTGCAACTGGACTCTTGAGGCACCTTTTTAGAATTAGCCGCTAGGATTTTTATACTACGCTTTGACATAAAACAAAGTTGCTTGTCAACATGTGTTTTTTTAGTTTACCAGCATATCAGATCTCACAAACAAATTTTAGGCTTGGATTGGATGTTTCTAGTAAAAACAAGAAAATCCAGGCATCACTAAAAGAATCAGAAATACGTTGTGGCTTGAAAGATGTAAACTAAGTAATATAGCTAGCAGTAACAGTCACCAACTCCTGCTTTTCTTTGGTTCAGTAGATAGAGTAAAATGGAAAATAGGAAACCAAGGTCAGTCCCCAAATCTCATTTTAACCAATAGCAGCAAAAAAAAAAAAAAAAGGAATTGAGTCTGACTTTTTCCCCTTGCTGTCAGCATAAGGATGGGGAATTGAGAGAGTTGGAAAGACATTCATTAGTTTGTTCAGATTATTAAATAACGTGTCTTAAAGTTTATATTCCAAAATTGGGCCGTGAGGTTTTTTTTGTTTTGCTTGTTTTCAGTGTATGTGAGGGGTGGGGAGGTGCAAAAAAATGTTTGCCTTCTAATATACAGCTGTGTTGTATATTAATTATATAGTAACCGTTGTCCCCTGCTGCTAGTGGTATGGAAAATGATTCTGTTGTGCTTTCTGAATGCATATCATTTTAGAAGATTTCAGATTATACTAAAACCATGTTGTTTCATATTAGTTGGACATGAATGCATATTTACATGACACATCATTATCAATTTTTGCCTTTTGCCATCTTTTTAGTGCAAAGTAAAACTGATATTCTTCAAATCCAAAGTTGTTTCCTCAGAAGTGTGTTTTGTGAAGGATTGCAGCTTTCCCATGTGAAACTGTTGAACTCCAGTAAACTGGGTTCACTTGGGAAAATGAATTCAAATGTAATTAGTTTTAATGAAGCTGTGGAAATGTTTGAAATGAGTATTTTGACATTGGACCTGGAGGTTTAAAAAAAGAAACCCTCTTGAAAGAATAGTAAAATATATTGGTTGTGAAGGTGAGAGTCAGTTGAGTGAATTTTCTGTGTTGTATGTAGATTATCTGACTATCCCTTAATTATTTTGAAACCATTAACTTTGGATAATAAGGGCATTTAGGCAAACAGTTGACACTTGGATTTCTTAAGGTAAAGAGTTTAGAGACTTCCAAACTAGTCCTTAAGAGGCGAATGGGTATTGTGTTTAAAGGAAGCTTTCAGATTGTGTTTTAACTTCGAGTAGTAATATTTGGAACTGTCTTTTCTCCCTATTTCCATGCCTCATACATCTCAAGTTTGAGCAGCAGCTTTCCATCCCCATGGCTCCAGGCCAATAGTTGCAGTAGAAAATCTAAAATTGAGGCCATGGATGGAATAATTAGCATTTTGCCAACCCCCACCCTCCCTGCCACCTGCCTGTCTAGATGTGGACAGTATGTGTTGTGTTGATAGCATAGGGCCTGGGAAGGGTGGAGAGGGATGTAAATGAGGGCAGGGTAGACAAAGTTTGATTGGGGGTTGCGGGGAAGCTTGTAGAGGAATGTCTGTTAGATATTAATGGTATTTTGGTGGCGTTATAAGAAATGGCTGATAGTTTGCTGAAATGGTTTAATAGTAAATACATAGTGTTGAACATTTTCTGTGTGTATAGGAAAGATCCTAGATGTTTTTCAAACTGGGAGAGAAGTGATGTTACTGGTATCTCATGCATATCTCTGGAGTACATAGATTGTAATATCAACTTTGGCTATCTGTATCAAAGTTTGTATTAACTGTCTTTATGTGTGTCATTTATGTCTCTTAATGTTTAGTAAAGAAAGAAATTCCAAGGGAGGTAGGCAACTTTTAATTTTAACTTCTTTCCTTTCCTTTTTTTTTTTTTTTGGGCAGCGTGGGGGGCAGACAGGGTTTCTGTTTGTTGCCCACGCTGGAGCGCAGTAGTGTGATCTCAGCTCACTGCAACCTCTGCCTCCTGGGCTCAAGCAATCCTCTTACCTCACCCTCCCAAGTTGCTGGAACTACAGGTGCACGCCACCACGCCGGGCTAATTTTTGCATTTTTTTTAGAGACGAGGTTTCTCGCCATGTTGCCCAGGTTGGCCTTGAACCCCTGGGCTCAAGCAGCCTGCCCGCCTCAGTCTCTCAAAGTGCTGGGATCACAGGCGTGAGCCACTGTGCCCGACCCTTAATTTCTTTTTGGTAGGTATTCATTTTTCATTTGTTGTCTTAAGCTTCTAGTTTCACTCACTTACCTGTCTGCTAAATTTTTCTGAAATGTGTAATAAATGTTTTAATTTACCATCTCCCTTCTACCCTTCCCATCAGATTTGGGGTGGGGAGGCATCTCTACCAGGCCATTAATTCCCCTCTGAGCCTTTGAAATTAACATTTTTGTTTCTGTGGATTCAAGGAACCTAAAGAACACAGTTCATTAGCATTCCTAAGAAACACCTAGGTAAGCTCCAACAAAAGATGTTAAAGCAATCAGCATTTTTAGGGACTTCAGAGCTCCTGTATTTGTTGTTGTAAATGATGATATTGGGAAAAAAATTTAACAGATCCCTGGGTATTCTGACGTTTTCCTATATTTTAAGAACGAAACCGACCCAGCCAGCTGTGGTCCCAGTATTGTTTATATTGTTTTTCTTAGCATACCCTAGCAAAGATAGATGCCTAGGACTTTTCTTGGCTGTTGGAGTTTACAGAAAAAAAGTTCTTTGTTGAAGGTTAGTCCTCCACCAGAATAATACACCCTTTTGCCCCTTAGTAGAAGTCCAAATGTTAATCTTGCTATCATATATGTATGAATGCCCAAATTTATAAAGCTTTGTAGGTATATTACTGATTGTGCAGGAGACTAATCTAGGAGGTTTCAGGATCATTGTCATTTGTGGATCTCATTGGCTAAGACCTTTTAGTTAACCTGACTCCAGTAAGGTAGCCCCTTTGTTTCCTTGTAGTTGACTGTGTGAGCTCTTGCCAAGCAGCAGGAGGAGAAGTGGGATGAAGGGAACTGATTTTGAAAACTTATTAGGTACCACATTTTTATGTGCATTAAATCTGAATTGAATGAAGGTAGTATAGATTGCATAAGCTTGTGGGGAGAACCAGAGACCAGGAAAGGAAACGTTTTTTTTCTTTTTACCCTTTATGCCTTTTCATGTCCCCTTTTTGATAACATGCTGCCTTGGTCCAGATTCTGGAAACCCCACTCAGGCTGTAATTGATAAGCTTCTAGTACAGATGTCACAACCTGCTCTTGATTATCTGCTGGTAGAGATAGCTTGGACCCTTTGTATGTGGAATGTTAGGTCTAGGGGAAGAGTGGGGGTGTGAGGAGACAGCTGTGGTAAAATAGAAAATTGGTGTAGGATTCCAAAAAATCTGGATAAGTCCCTATTCTTCCTATGAAACATGACCTGGCCACTGAACCTTGTTTTCTCATCCATAAGCAAGGATAATATTTATGTTTCACAAACTATTGAGAATTAGATGAGTATATGAAGGTGCCTGTCTGTCCTCATTGTAAAATGTAAACTTTGATGAGACAGCCTCTATTCTCAACTGGATCTTTATTTTGAATGTTAGGTTTGAAATAGTGATTGATGTTGGGGAGTCTGTCTTTCATTGGTATTCCCTGTTAAAGTTTTAAATCTTCTTGACATTTACACAGTGAATTGTAACATGTAACTAGTGTTGTTGAGTCTTTACCTAATTGAATCAGCAGAGCCTACACTGATCTCTTCCAATTACAAAGCGGTCACTGTAAAGTAAAAGGTGTCTTCATATCTAGGTTTGGGCTAAGAAGGAGCCAATTGTATATCTAGTTCCTACTTTTCTAAGAGTGTTTACAGCAAAGTGGTCATTGCCGAAAGAACTTCTAGCAGTACAGAAGATGGGCTCAGAAATGAAAGAAGTCTATTGATGTGACTAATTTCTCAACCATTTAATAGAATTATGGATTTTCTATTAAAAATAACTTGACCCTTTTCGATGCATTTAATAAAATGCCAAGTTAATTATTTGTTTTTTTAAAACCACAAAATTCAATATGTCTTGTGTCAGCATATTTTTTCAAAGGCTGCTATTTTACTTCTCCCCCAAAACGTTTTTAAATTAAACAGAGAAGTCTCAAAGCACCTGAGAATTACTTCAGTTTTTCATTTATTCAAATAGTTGCTTAAAGTGACCATTGGTTTTCTTCGAAATAGTAATTCTTGGGAATAAGAATACCTTAAATAATATAATAAAGCTTATGTGTGAGAATTTAGTACCAAATGCCATGTTAACAGTTATGCGTGAGTATAGGCATTTGGGAGATTCCATGAAAAAATTTGATAAAGTCAGCAGAAATTTCAGTAATGGCTCATAAGTGTAGCTAATGCTGAATATTGAATTGCCTTGAATTTGTTATTTTGGAAGTGTTACTTAAAGGAAATAAACGAAAGTCATTTAAGGATGTGTTCACTAGTGTTCATTAGATTTAAGCCAAATGGATCTTAGTAGAGATCTTACGCCATTCAGGAAAAGGATTATCACAGAAGCATCACAACAGGCGCAGACTTATATTCAATTAAAAGTAGGCAGGAGGACATAATTTTGTTGTATAGAAATTATGGAATAGGGCCTAATTTTAAAGAGTCTTCAAAAATAAACATATCAGGAAAAATATAGCTCATAAAATATGGGAAAAAAATCTGGGAAGATGAGTATTTGTTAATGCTCTGTAGCTCTGTTGCCCTCAGTATACAAGGAATGTGCCCACAATAGGGTTGGATTTAAAAGTCTTGAAAGCTTTGGTCTCTTTTTCTTTCATTTTCCTCTGATACAGAATGCGAATAGTCTCCTGCCCTCCAACCCCCTCTACATCCCCAACACCCCATAATAGAGACTTAAAGGGAATTTAAATTCGAGTTCTTGAGCTTCTGCTCAATGGCTAGGTCTTTGAACAAGTTAATATCAGAGCCTTAGTCCTTCACCTATAAAGTAGGTTTAATACTTACAACACTGAGGATTAAAGAGCATGTGAGGATTACTTTATGAAAGGTGAAGCTTAGAACAGAATTTTTAGTTCCTTGCCAGTGCTTAAAAAACAAAAAACAAACAAAAAAAAAACACCTTTTTCAGAAATTGCTTTATTAGTCTTTTGTACAAAGGGAATATCTTTAATTTCTTTAAATTTGGACATACATCTATTGTGAAATTTTAACCAAGCTGGAGGGGTCACTAGGGAGTATTGAGTATGATACTATTGCTGTAAGTCATAGAAAGGCTGGCTCAGGAGGGTACTGACTTGCTTTGACTTTGTGGCAACTTCAGTTGCCCAGTGACAAGACTTGCTGCATACACACCACTTCGTTTGTTTCTCATACCTTAAATTGTGGATTAAAAATCTTTGGGGCAGACCTGGAGGCTCATGCCTATAATCCCAGCACTTTGGGAGGCCGAGATGGGCAGATCACTTGAGCCCAGGAGTTGAAGATCAGCCTGGGCAACATGGGAAAAACCTGTCTCAACAAAAAAATACAAAAATTAGCCAGGTGTGTTGGTGCACGCCTGTAGTTCCAGCTACTTAGAAGGCCGAGGTGGAAGGATTGCTTAAGCCCTGGGAGGTGGAGGTTGCAGTGAGCCGTGAGCATGCCACTGTACCTACTCCATCTTGGGCAACAGAGTGAGACCCTGTCTCAAAAAAAAAAATTATCATCATCATCTTTGGCAGTGATTAACTTTCCCATTTCACACTTGGGATGGTGCAATATTTGGCAATCTACTTAGGAAGCTAAAATTTTCACGTTTAATTGTAAATGGAAAAGTTTAAGTTGCCATATTCATTCATACAAACATTCAGAAAGTGAATATTGTAACTAGACACAGATGAACAAGACAAACCCACATGCCTATCAGGATGAACTTTGAAATTAGTACGTTGTAGGTATATACAGTCACTTCCTCTGTTGAGATTTTTCATTAGGCCTCACTACAAAGGCTGCTGTCGTACAACATGAATGGGGACTGGAGGTACTTTCTGGCAGTTAATATTTCACTATCAGTGCAAGAGAGTGATGTCTCCATTTAGTCCTAATCATGAGTTTTTCCCCCCTTAAAGAAATTGGAGACCTAGGACCTTGGATTTCCAAAGATTTCCAAACTCTTATTTCTTAAAATGTTACAAAAAATTTTTTTTTATTATTATACCTATATACCCATTAAACTTTTTTGCCTGAAATAGGCAAAAAATTAAGTTCTGTGTATTTATTTCCCATTATCTTTTTGTATCAGACACCCATGTTGCATGAATTTTAGAAAAATAGTTTTCGGCTGGGTGCGGTGGTGGCTCATGCCTGTAATTCCAGCATTTTAGGAGGCCGAGGTGGGCGGATCACAAGGTCAGGAGATTGAGACCATCCTGGCTAACACAGCGAAACCCTGTCTCTACTAAAAATACAAAAAATTAGCTGGGTGTGGTGGCAGGTGCTTGTAGTCCCAGCTACTTGGGAGGCTGAGGCAGGAGAATGGCGTGAACCCGGGAGGTGGAACTTGCAGTGAGCCGAGATTGCGCCACTGCACTGCAGCCTGGGCAACAGAGCGAGACTCTATCTCAAAAAAAGAAAAATAGTTTTCACATTTCCTGAGCAGATAGGTTGTCAGAATGGCTAGAGATGTTCACATTCTATGTGAGAAATCATGTGACAATAGCTAATTCAAGTATTTGAAATAATTTAAATCCTTGAACTGAATTGATTGAAATAAAGAATTTAAAATCACCATCTTCACGTATTTGAAGAACTAAAAGCTTAGAGAATAAACTCTACTTAAAGTCCTGGGAAACTAATTTTATGAAACTATTTAAAAATTATTGCCCCTTCCTAATCCATGAAGTATCTTGATATGGGTAATACATAAAAGCTGTTAAAGCTCTTCAGAGAAAGATGCAGAGTACATAGTGGTATTACTTACAGTGGTTTGAATACTAGAAAAGTAATCGGGACAAAATGTTAGGCTTACTGTGCCTTAATCGTACAGTCAGTGCATTTTTGCAGGAATGGATGCAATGTAAGTAGTTCTTACTATTTAATACCAGAAATGAAGAAACAATAGCTTCTTAGGAATTGATTGTGACTCAGGATCTATTTCTTAATTTTTAATGCTTCCACTTAACCGGGAGAGGAAAGGAAAGGGAGGAGAATGAACACAAATTGGCTAGTCTTTATAACTACTGGCTTGTTACACTTGATTTCCAAATCAGAAGTGCTCCAGGGCCAGGCAGCTAACACTGAGAAGTCACTAACAAGTACATTTATGAGAAATTTGATTTTTTTAAAAAACCTCATCTCTACTAAAAATACAAAAATTTAGCTGGGCGTGGTGGCGCATGCCTGTAGTCCTAGATACTCAGGAGGCTGAAGCAGGAGAATCACTTGAACCTGGGAGGCAGAGGTTGCAATGAGCCGAGATGGCACCACTGCACTTCAGCCTGGGAGACAGTGAGGCATCGTCTCCAAAAAAAAAAAAAACATGTTAGGTTCTGTTTAAGTAGTATTTCTTATACTCTGGAATGAATGAATGCCTCTTGCCTCTTAGTCTTTAGAATTTGATAAGGTTTAGCTAGGTGTACCCAATACTTCTCCATTTTGCTACATATTTTTAGGAAGGCACTAGGTATTGTGAACTCCTTGAGAGTTCTAAACATCTCAGAGCCTGTTTGAGTATTGATGGCATAGTCACAGATACTCCATTTCGTTTCTAGGGAAGTCTGCCTGCATTACCACCTAACCCCAAGCCAGAAGTGTAACCACTTTTCTCTGGCTTTCATTGAGTGTCTACCAGGTGATCAGATGTGCACTGAAGTTTCAGAGCCAATAGAATAGAGCAAGATACCAGTTTTGTAGTAATTCAACCTCTTAAGCAGTATTCCTTGTTCTTTCACAAGGAACCATGGATGGGGTTCATTACTTGTGCTTTTTTACAATTGTGAAGTTGGAGTAATTCATAATCGGGGGAGGATCTTCTGGAGTATAAAAAAATTTAAGGAGCAGTGATATGATTAACACCAGAAAGGTTTCTTGTATTTCTAAAGAATATATGCCACCTCAGTAGGAGAGGTGTGTTCAGTCTTATTCTTTCTACAGCTAGTGGCCCAGAGAATGGCCTGTGCATTTCAAGCCCTGTCAATAAGAATTGTTTAGACAAAGAAGGTCCCTTGGTTGAATTAGTAATAGGATACATGAAACAATGTATCAGCACACTTAAAATCTTTATGGCCAGACAAGGTGTGGTCTTAGTGTGTTTGGAGGCCCCTGACCATTGGAAACAAAGACAGTTCAGGCTGAGCTGTGGATCGCACGTAGGCCAGAGGTTTGTAGTCACTCTAACTCTTCCCAGGCATTAAGGGTTCCTTAATGGAAGCAAAGGAGGACAAGCCTACAGGAATGGGCCTGCCCTAATTGAGCTGGCCTGAGAAGATACATTTTCAGGTTAGACAAGTCCTTTTTCCCTTTTAAGTTCTGCCTCTTGGGAAAGAAGATGCATTTGTAGTGCAGGGATGTCCTTGTGAAAATGTGACTTGTTACAGAGCAGTATATGAAATGCAAGTGCCCAGCCGGGTGCGGTGGCTCACGCCTGTAATCCCAGCACTTTGGGAGGCTGAGGCAGGCGGATCACCTGAGGTCGGGAGTTTGAGACCAGCCTGACCAACATGGAGAAACCCCACCTCTACTAAAAATACAAAATTAGCCGGGTGTGGTGGCAGACACCTGTAATCCTAGCTACTCGGGAGGCTGAGGCAGGAGAATCGCTTGAACCCGGGAAGCGGAGGTTGCGGTGAGCCAAGATCATGCCATTGCACTCCAGCAGGGCAACAAGAGCAAAACTCCTTCTCAAAAAAAAAGAAAAAGAAAAAAAGAAATGCAATTGCCCGTCTTAAGGGTCTTGTACTAGTTAATTACTTTCGGAGATAAGTAAAAAAATTCCAGTGTTTTCTATTAAGAGAACAAAGGTAGTTAGTAAAAATGGGATTTGTTTGCCCTGCTCCTGAAGCTTAAAATAATTGCCCTATCTCAGTTTTGTCTTACGCTTCAGTTGAAATGTTTTCTGGGCAGGTGCTCATTGAGGGCCTGATTCTCCAGAGGTTCTGTGCAGAAGCAGGCTGCTTTGAGATAGCCAGCTTAGCCAGGCCTGGGAACCATACAGAATAGTGCAGTGCCATGTAGGGAAAAGTCCTTGACTGGGCTGCAACTGGTAGAGTGGAGAGTGCTAGAAAGCAGAGTATTGTCCTGGATAATTTCATCCAATAGAGCTTTTTGTCATGATGGAAATGTCCTATATTTGTGCTGTCCAGTATGGTAGCTATTAGCCATATGAGGGGTGTGTGTGTGTGTGTGTGTGAGAGAGAGAGAGAGAGAGACAGAGTCTTGCTCTGTCATTCAGGCTGGAGTGCAGTGGCGCGATCTCAGCTTACTGCAACCTCTGCCTTCCAGGCTCAAGTGATTGACCCTCAGCCTCCTGATAGCTGAGATTACAGGTGTGGGCCACCACACTCAGCCAGTTTTTTTGTATTTAGTAGAGATGGGGTTTTGCCATGTTGAGCAGGTTTGTGTCAATCTCCTGGCCTCTAGTGATCCACCTGCCTCAGCCTCCCAAAGTGCTGGGATTACAAGCACGAGCCACTGCACCTGGCCCATATGAGGCTTTTGAGCCCCCTTGAAATATGTGGCAAGTGGGACCAAGGAACTTAGTTATTTTATTTTATTTTGTTTTAATTTAAATATAAACTAGCCACATTTGGCTATTTAAATATAAACTAGCCACATGTGGCTAGTGGCTACCATATTGGACAGCACAGCTCTAGATAAAATTTAGGTAAGACCCAAGAGATTGTGGTTTAGATTCTGCTTGGAATATGAGTGATTGGGGCTCTTGGAATTTAAAAATCCAAAGACACATGTGAATTTGATGTTATGAGTTTGAATAACAGCCTTCCTTCGGTGTGTCTACATTGTTTTATCCTGACTGACATTGTAAGTCCTAAGAGGACTTACAACTGGTAAGTAAAATTGTGTTTACCAGAGCAGTTGGAAGTTCAGGCAGTTGTCTGTTTTATTTGACCCCTTAGAGCTAAACAGGTGAAAATTTCAGGTCCTTTGGATGAAGTTAAGTTCTCATTTTATCTCAGCAACCCTATGAGGTAGGTTATGTCTATTGTGTAGTTGACAAAACAGATGAACTTATATTTATATGCATCTTTATGGATTAGTAGCCTTTAAAATGGTTGGTTTTATCCCACAACTTCATTTGAAATTGTAAGTTTCTAGCATGTTTCCTATAACAAGAAGGTAATTTATTTCTATTTGTTAAATTGTTATCAGTAATAAGTCAATATCCTACTATAAGTGGTAGAGAATCAAAGATTGTAGACTACCAAATAGCATCCAAGAGGCTAACTCATGCAAGGTGTTGCTTATAGTAAAAGATCAGAACTCAGCTTCTGTATGCCATCTGGGGTTATCTTCTCACTTGCATGCTCATGACCAGTGTAGGCTGCATCTTGTAAGTAATCTGGCTCACAATTAGCTAGACATATATTAGTCTGATGGAACAAAATCGGATTGTAGCTTTGACCACTATGAGGACCACTGTCATGTAAGGTCTTAGATAACAACTTGAATAAATTGCTTAAGGACTGGGAATAGATCCAGATTCCTCCAGGTTTAGCTTCAAGTTGTGATCAGTTTTTGGGGGATGCAAGGAGAAAATGAATAGGAATGAAATAAATAGCTGATATTTGAACATTTTTAATGCCCTAGGCAGTGTCTTAAGAATTCTGAGCTTTCATTGATCAATCCTGAGGTAGTTAACATTACTATTTCCAGTAATGTTAACTGGGCCAGTTTACTTTTGAAGAAATTGAAGCTCGTGGTTTAAGTAAAGTAACTAGCTCAAGGCTATATAGTTATAACTAAGCCACAGAGCAGGGAGGCTAATCTAGGCCTACCTCATGCCACAGCCTGAGTTCTTAATTGTGATACAAAACAAGGTAAAGGGGGACCTGGGGTGACTTAGTTGCCTCCTGAGAATTCTGGGCTGTAGTGGAATTACCCATCAGACTGGGGGCTCCCATCTCTTCACTTATGATGTGTCCTTAACAGACTAAATGCAGGCTCTGCTGCACTTTAATGTAATTCTTTCCCTATTAAGGGAAGCTTCCTTGCCTTTGCAGCAAATCTCCCTGGATAGTTTATTTTTTAGCAGTTCAGCTTGTGCTTGGACCCAGTTATTCCAGAAATTAGTAAAACCTATTTGAGTATTCAAGAAAAAGGATCTTTTTGTTAACTAAGGATTAACTAGAAACCTTATTTTATAAGGGTTCCTGAAGTCTGCTTATTTACTAAGGAATTTCATCAGAGGTGGTTAGCATTTTGTGAACAAGTATGATGTTGTTCCCACTTCAAGGGGGATAAATAACAAATTTAACCAGCTTGCTGCATAAGAAGCAGAATTAGCAGTGGGCCAGTCATTGGCCTCTCTTCAGAGTTCTCATGTGACTCACTTAGTTTTGCAGAGTGGAGGTAGATTTTAACCACTTTCAAGTCAAGTTGGTTGGCCATTCATGGGCTGTGTGCAGGGAGAGAAGAGAGACGAGAACAAGTTAGCAGAAAGCTGAGGTGTGTTAGACAGGAGTTGTAGGTAAGTCAGGGAGGATATTCTTCATTTAGACCCTGAGCTTGAGTAAGACACCTTTCTACGGGAGACATTGTGGATACTTTCTAGTTAATACTAGCGCAGTGTTCTGCAAACTACACCTGCTTTTGTGTGGCCCACGAACTAAGAATGGTTTTTGTATTTTTAAATTTAGGCATGTGCCACATAACAAGATTTCTGTCAACAATAGACCACTTATATAATGATGGTCCCATAAGATAGAAGGTGGTATTTTTACTGCCCCTTTTCTGTGTTGTAGATACGTTCAGAAACACAAATACTTAACACTGTGTTAGAGTTTCCTACAGTACTGTAATATGCTGTACAGGTTTGTAGCCTAGGAGCAACAGGCTATACCATATAGCCTAGGTGGTAGTAGGCTATACCACCTAGGTTTGTGTAAGCACACTATGATGTTTGCATGACCAAATCGCCTAATGACACATTTCTCAGAATGTGGTTGGAGGAAAAAAATTGAAAGGAGAGTATTACTTCATGACACAGGAAAATCATGTGAAATACAAATTCCAGTGTCCATAAATAAAGTTCACTAGAATGTGGCCATGCTTGTTCATTTACATGTAATCTATGGTTGTTTTTGTGCTACTGTGGCAGAATTGAATACTTGCAGTGGAACTTGAATGGGCTACAAGGCGTAAACTATTTAGTACCTGGCCCTTCACAGAAAGTTTGCTGACCTGATTGAATGTGCTTGTGTGTATCACAGGAAGCTCGCCAGGACTCTTGGTACGTAGCCTCTAGCTCCCGGAGGCATCTGAGCCCCACTGGCAGGACTCAGTTACCTGTCTGTCTCTAAGCATGACTCCACCCATTAGTGTCCAGACAACAAAGGAAACTTCTATTTTAAAGAGCCTGACTAACTCCTTCCTTATTATCTAAGTTAGAGTAGCTGTGCCACCCCTTAAGTAGCTTTTCCTTCTTCCTCTCAAATAGGGGTTGGAAGAGTAGCAGGTGAGAACAACCTCTTTCTTCCTCAGTTGTAGAGACTCAATAGTCTAGGCTATAAATTAAAAAAAAAAAAAAAAAAAATTCCCCAGAGGCTGATTCAGCACATGCCTGCCTTTTAAAGGAACAGAGAGACCCAATTGGAATAGAAACTGAAAATAAAATCAGCAGCACATCAATTTTTGTAGGTGGCTCGTGTTTGGTATTAATATTGCTCAGAAGACTCAGGAATAAGAAATAATAATGCAGGGTTTCTTCAAAATATGGTTCTGGACAGTAGATTATAGTTACCTGAAGAGCTTGTGTTAAAATATCTGAGGATGATTCCAAGTACCGGGGCTCATACACAGGAATATTTGAGAACCACTGCACTCAAGCATTTAAAATTTTCTTTTTACCTAAATCCACATGGACCAAGACAATTTTTAAAATTCATAGAATTCATGTGACCAGATGTAAGGGGTCAATAAAGGTCATTTTATAGATCAGAAAACTGAGACCTAAAGCTGAGAAATAAGTTATCTAAAACCCCACCAGGATGTTGCATTAAAGGAGTTGCTCTAAGCATGTCTTCTTACTATTAGAAAGTGAAATTGACTTTTAAATCTGTCATTTAGTTTTTGGCATAATAATAAAACAATGAACAGTCTGTTCTGGCTCTAATTGCACCTAGAATCTCCAGATCAGAAGACCTGGTAGATCAAGTAACATACTTCTCTGAAAGATAGTTTGTCAGTCCTATCACTGAAGTCTGAATTATTTTTTTGATTTTTAAATGTAATTAATTAGAACCAGAGAAAGGCAAGAAGATGAACTTGAATTTAAGGAGCATAATGGAAGGAGTGGGATGGGAGAGAAGGTTGTAAAATAAGACAGGCAGGGGTTGTGGAGAGACAGATTAAGGTAAGGAGAGAAGGTTGTAAAATAAGACAGGAAGGGGTTGTGGAGAGACAGATAAAGGTAATTGTGGTGTTGTAAAGCCATAAAAGAAATTTAAATGCGGAAGTGGCCTGGAAGAGAAAACATTCTCTGACCATTTAACCCTTTTTTGTGTGTGTCAGTTTGAGGCATAAAGTAGACCAATAGGCTCCTTCTTGTGTGTCTTCTCCATGGCAAAGCCTTTAAGGATAATAGCTGACCACTAATCTCACACAGCTGCTGATGTTTAAGAACCTAATTCTTGAAGTGTTTTTAAGTCAGTTTGTGGCATTTCTTCTGAACACATGGGCACTTTGGAAATTGTAGTGACAGGTTTTAGAAATTTGAAGTTGTGTTGCAGAGATGATAACAAAATTGGGTCTTTGAGCAACTCTGAGTCTTTTAATGCAATGCACTTCTAAGTTTCCGATGGTATTTCCCCAAGTTTTGAATATTGAAGAGAAAGACCACACTTTGCAAAATAATTGGCAACTTTCATTTAATTCAGTTTGACCCCGTCTTGAACTTGATCTTCGTAATTTCTTAGGAGGGTCTTCTCCAACTGTAACATTAGAGGCTGATTCTGGAACTTCATGGAGGCAAGTCCAGTGAAACTTGGGCAGTTAGTTCCCCTCCCTTTTCAAAGTTACTCAGTCAACAGCTGCCACTGTTGGGATGGGGTCAGATGGATATTATGCTTATTATGAAACTTGATGAGGGCAAGGACTCAGTTTTGGGGCTGAGTTGTATTTCAACACTGAAGTGGCACTCAGTAAATACTTGAACGAATGAATATTGTGAACCCCAACTTCCTTAAGGACAGAAGAACTATTTATACTTGTCTGCCATCTTCTTAGCTGGAGATGTTTTTTTTGTTTGTTTGTTTTGTTAGCTTTCAAGTACCAGGTCCCTAACAGGGGAACCCCATAGTTTCAATGATGAGCAAGTCCATGACAAAAATTCTTGTTTATATGTAGTACACATTTAGGGAGAATAAATGGTCATGTGGACTTTAAAAATTGGAAATGTTACGAGTCTCTTCTCTCATTGTTTAGTTTTGTTTTGTTTTATGTTGAGGCAGAGTTTCACTCTTGTTGCTTAGGCTGGAGTGCAATGGCACGATCTTGGCTCACTGCAACCCCACCTCCAGGTTCAAGTGATAGTCCTGCCTCAGTCTCCCAAGTAGCTGGGATTACAGGTGTGCATCACCATACCCGGCTAATTTTTGTATTTTTTAGTAGAGATGAGATTTCACCGTGTTGGTCAGGCTGGTCTTGAACTCCTGAACTCAGGTGATCCACGACCCTTGGCCTCCCAAAGTGCTGGGATTACAGGCGTGAGCCATTGCTGTCAGCCCTCATTCTTCAGTTTTTTAAGGGTTTCTTTAGAGCTGAATCCTCCCAGCAGTTTCCTTTTGAATTCCAGAGCTCTTTGGGCCTTTAGCCAGAAACAGTCTCTGTCCTGCTTACTTTGAAAGGCTGTTAACTATGCCCTGGAATTTTGGAAATGTTCTCCTTCAGAATTGCTGTAAAGTAGTGATAAGGACTCTTCTGTAGGCTACAAATTGAAACCAGCCACCATTAAGATGGCTCACAGACAGGGTGTCCTGGATTGAAACTGGACCAACATTGGTATAGTCTGAATTTGAGGAGTAAAAAGAAATATGCCCTTTCCTCTCCCCTAACAGTTGGGGGATACTTGTTTTTACTCCTCAACCATTCCCCTTTTAATGATGACAAGTTTTCAGGCTTTTTCACTGCCTTTCGTTTTGCATTAAGTTCCTGGGAGATTCACACACCCCTGATATTTACTGCACTCCCGGATGCCAGTCTTTTATCACTCAAGACCAGCTTGTTATCTGTCCTAGACAGAAGCAGTCTTCTTTAAAAAGTATTAGAATATACTGGGTATAGAGTGTTAAAGAGAATGTTGATTTTGTTAAAACTCCTGCTTTTGGGGATGTGATATGGGTTTGAAAGTCAGGGAGGAAGTAGAAGATGTAAGGGTTTATCCCAGTACAAGAGTTTTAATAATTAGGTGATAAATATTTTCTTTAAATAATTTATTCACCCATTGTGTTCACTCAAATGGTTCTAGTGTTCACTTTCCTTATGCGCTAGTTGTATATTTGTATGTCAGAGACGAGCAGAGATTGTCTTTGACAGAAGTTATATTGTGAGTGTCTTTTTGGAGAAGGTAGTTTTTGATTGTGTAACTATGCCCCACCTCCATTCCCCATACACTTGACTTGATGATTATCTTTGAAGGAGGAGCCTATCATATTATACAGCTGCCCTAAGTCTCAAATCTATCATCAAAAGGCAGTGTAAAGGGGACTGGCTCAAAACATGGCAAAGAGTCTCCTTTGTATTGGAAAGCTCTCTGCCTTTGCTTGTAAGGCAGCAAAGGACTCTTCTTTCCTGCCCTGATCTGATTATGCTAAAAGCTTTAAGATCATGGAATAGTTGATAAAACAATCAGTATTCTGTGCTGATGACTTACCTTTTCTCCCTTAAGAAAGAGTAAATGTTTTTGCTTGGATTGAGTTTAGAGAAGCCAGGTAAAATAAGATTGGCAACACTGTTAGCCACCTACTGACCACAGCTAAACAGGCACATGTGCTTCTGCATGGGGAATGCTATGGCATTAACAGTGCCTTCCTTAAAACCTCTAAGTTCTTTAGGCTTCCAAGTACCAGGGTTGTTAGAGTAGGCCAAAGTTTACTTCCTTTTTCATAAGTACTTTTCTTTCCTGGATCTCAGTATAGGAAGGAAAATCAGACAGCATTTCTCAGTTGTTGGCTCGGTGGGCATTGTAAGTGGGTATGGTTGCTGCCTCAAATGCACATATGCAACCTGAGCTAAGTTGTATGAAATGATTGAGTAGGTTGACTTCAGTTCTATGTAAATTAATCAAGGAGAAGGTTTAGGAATGGTTGTACCGCATTGACAGTTAACATGTTTATAATTTCTTGGAGATTAGCCAGGAATTCTCTTACAACTATACACAAATATTGATTGACTTTCAAAATAAAATTCTTTAAAATCACTGAAATTTTCTGAGCCCAAGTTTCTTCATCTGTAAGATAAGCAAATTTACTAAGGTCATAGGTATCTAGTACATGACGGACAGAGATTTGAAGCTCTTTACCACTGATTTATGCTACCTTCTCATAGATCTAGTAGTTAAGTGACTTTTACCCAAGGTTGTACAATGAGTGATAGAACAAAGGATTTTGAATAAGATATTTTTCACTGTTGAACGAGTCTGCTTTCTCCAGCTTCCTTCAGAGGTCCCTAAAGGGGACCTCTGTCCTGCTCTGCAGTGCCTCTTATCACATTAGGGTTTGGTCATGGTCTTTTGTGCTCATCATGTTTGAAGATGTTTAACAAAGTATTTTACAGACTTGGTTATTTCTTTCCCTCATGTAATTTGTGTATTTGTCTGTTTTCCCTATGGAGAATGAACTTTTAAATTATATATGCCTGATGTGACATTGATTTGGCCACTTAGGGTTAACCTTGTACTTGGTTTCCATATCTGCAGCTTCATTGTCATTTTGGGTTTAGGCCAGCTTTCAGGAATTTTTTAACAGTTGGATCAAATTTTGTTGGATTCATTTGATACTGGGTTTCTTATTCCTGTATATTTTGTTTCCTTTCTATCTAAGCAGAGAACTAGGACTCTAGAGTTACAAGAAGTGGGAGTATATCTATAACTTTTTTAAAAAAGAAAGAAAAAAAAGGACCAGGCATGGTGGCTCACTCCTGTAATCCCAGCACTTTGGGAGCCCAAGGCGGGTGGATCACTTGAGGTCAGGAGTTCGAGACCAGCCTGGTAAACATGGTGAAACCCTATCTCTACAAAAATACAAAAATTAGCTGGACATGGTGGTATGCATCTGTAATCCCAGCTACTCGGGAGCCTGAGGCAGGGGAATCGCTTGAACCTGGGAGGCGGAGGTTGCAGTGAGCTGAGATTGCACCACTGCACTCCACCCTGGACAATAGAGTGAGACTCTGTCTAAACAAACAATCAACAAAAAAAACTGCTTTGCACACATGACTTTAGGGAGATAAACATAACTCTGGGATTTTATTTTTTAATATGCTCCTGAAAACAGTCAACTCTCCCATTTCCTAGCTGGGAGAAGTATGTCTCACTTAATTTTGCTCATTCAGGAGAGGATGAATTTTTCAGCAATGATAGTAATAGCTGGCTGTCGCGGCTCATTTCTTGCTGCAGTGTAGCACATCCACCAAGAATGCCCTTTCACCTTCCTTTGTCTTGCCAACTCCCTCTTAGCTTTCAGTAAGACTTGGCTCAAACTGCATCCTCCAGGAAGCCTATGTTAACTCCTAACTGTCACTCTTGGATCCAGGGTCTTTATTTCATCTTGTTCGCTGGTGGAACCAGGCTGTTTTATCTCATTATATTACTCTTCACTTTGAAACAAGGAGGCAGTTAACCTAGATTCGGTATTTTTACTCTTAGACTTTTTTCCCCCCAAGTGCCCATAAATTAAGCAATCTTACTGCCTTACTGCGCTTACTGAAAAATAGCAGCAGGGCAGAAAAATAGAAAATCTTGCTAGCATGTAAGAGATGTGGAAGTAATGGTACCCACATGCTTCATTTGGAAAATGTCTATTACCTTTATAAAGAGTTCGTATAGTTTCTAAATACGGGAGCATCATGATGCAATAGAAACTGTTACTTCAATGTTAATTGACATTTGAAATTTTGAGTTTCAAATGTTTCCTAAAACATTTTTTCTTAACCCTTTTGCTATTCCATTGATCTGTCATTCTACATGCTGCCTCCTTTGTTTCCCTGTCACTTATTAAAAATACTGCCTCTTAACTTTGTCATCATCCACTTATTTCTCTAGATACACCTTGGAGTGTTTTTTCAGGCCAAATGGTTAGGCATGGGATTGCTGGGTTTAAAGAGGGAGAGTGTGAGTTTGATTTTGCCAAATTCTTCCTTCATGGGGGTTATACCAACTAGATGCACCTTATTTTCAGAGATAGTAAAATGAGGCAAAAAATATCTTAGATTTGAGGAAATTGTTACCACCCAGAGTTGTGAAAATTAGAGGTGATATATGTAATACTGCCTTGCACAAAATATACATTTAGTAAAGGATACTGATATGGTTTGGCTGTGTCCCCACCCAAATCTCATGTTGAATTGTAGCTCCCATAATCCTCATGTGTTGTGGGAGGGACCCGGTGGGAGGTAATTGAATCACCCGGGCAGTTACCTCCATGCTGTTCTTGTGATAGTGAGTTCTTATGAGGTCCGATGGTTTTATAAGGGGCTTCCCCACCCCGCCCCCCCGCCCACCCCACTTTGCTTCACATTTCTCCTTGCTCCCACCATTTGAAGAAGGACGTGTTTGCTTCCCCTTCCACCATGATTGTAAGTTTCCTGAGGCCTTCCCAGCTCTGCGGAACTGTGAGTCAATTAAACCTCTTTATAAATTACCCAGTCTTGGGTATGTCTTTATTAGCAGCGTGAGAATGGACTAATACAGATACCTAGATACCCATTATTATCTTTTGTGAACTGGGACTATTTCTCTATCGTGAGAGTGGTAAGAAACTTGAGTTGAGATAGTGTTTGAAAGCACCCTAGCATGGTGCTGGCACCCGTATTAGTGCCCTTTTCTCTTGTGTGCCTTGGGCAGCCAGCTACTTGAGATTATATCTTAATTACCTCAATGGATTTTAAACTCCTTGAGGGCAGAGTCCTTGTCTGGGTCTGGTGAGTCTTTAGCAGGATGCTTTGGACTTGAATATATTTGGTTTTAAATTGAATTAGTCTTCAGAATATATTTCTGAAACAGTAGGAAAAGGATTTCTTTTTTTTTATTTTTCTTTTTTTTTTTTTACACATTAACCCTCAACTCCTGTGTAATGCTACCTAACACCTATTCCTACAGTAGGAAAAGACAGAGACACTTTCCTTTTGTCTGTTGGAAGCTTCTTTACTTAAAAGCTTTTTAAACCCCAGGGAATATGTTAGGTAACAATAGCAAAAGATGTTGATTCCTGTTCTGTCTGTTTAACTTATCTGTCCTTAGGGAGTAACTCCAGTTAAATTACAGTGAAAGGAGTTAGTTGCTATAAGTCTTCTGTTTTATCAAGATTGCTTTATTTCAGGGGGCTTCCTCCCATGTCTTCATCTAGAATTTTCACTAGGAATTACAATATTTGTTACTAGAAAGCATTAGTTGGCCTAAATTCACAATGAATTAGGTTTTCTGATGATTTAATATGCACTGGTTTGCATCTTTCATAGCTGTCAGTTAAGTTCAACACATTTCTTTTTGCATTTAACAGGTGCTTGAAATGTCAGGGTCCTTCCTCTAAAACATTTTAAATAACACTAGTAGATGAATCCCAGTTAAGGGGAAAAGGTATGTGCTGAAAGTAATCTTCAAGGCCACAGTATGTTCTCTCCAAACACGTATTTTCACCACGAGGGATGTAGATCTGTATGCCCTTATTGGCTTTACTTTTTCACTTACTGGCATCTCTTCTGACCAACATCTTTAGTCAGATGTCCCACTGTTACTTTAGATACAATATGGCTCAGGCCGGTCCATCATTTCTTCAGTCTTTTTTGCCATCTTTATTCTGCACAAGTTTCTTGTTTTTGCCAAGGCCCCTTGTTCCCCCAGTCACCTGGACATAAAGACTTTCTCTGATTCTTTATTACACTGCATTTATTACACATAGCGAGTTCCTGGAACTGGGTTCTACTTCCATTTTCCCAAATGTGCATTTACATTTTTTCCTTCCTTCTCAGTTGCTTTGCTATCACTTTTTTTGTAGATTGCTTCAGAAACCTCTAGCTGGTTATTTTGCTTTTACTTTTATCTCTTACTATTCCTTAACACAAACCCTCTGTTGGAACTAAGCCAGTCTTCTTGCCATGCCCTCATATAATAACACAAAAATGAAGGGTTGGAAAGGAAGAAGCTTAAAGATAGTGTTTAACTTTTTCTTATGAAAAGTTTCAAGCATACACATAGAGAAATATAATGAACTCCAATCATGTGTCTGTCACTCAGCTTCAATAATTATCAACCTTTTGCCAGTCGAATTTTGTCTATCCCCATATCTCTTGGTCCCCACCCCCCGGCACCAGAGAGTATTATAAGCAAATTCCAGGCATCACTTACATGGAAGTACTTCAGTATTCATCTTTAGAGATTCTTTAATCTGTTAGTTTACCTACTGCAGATTATCTCTACAGTTTCCCTTTCAGTTGGTTATTTAGTTTGTTTAAATGCTTTTGGCGTTCAGAAGGCATCCCATTCTTTTAGTGGTTAGTTATTTTGTACTGACCTCAATTTGCCTCCTTATCATTTCTCAGCAGTAATGTAAGTTTATATTTACTCAGAAATTACAAATTTACTAAGTAAATTTATATAGTACAATATAATAGTCATTAAGATATTTGAAGAAGTTGCCATGTAATACACTTTTTGACACACCTTTCACAGCACACGTAGCACATGTAATAACTTTTATTTGTATTTTAGAGAGAGGGTCTTGCTCTGTAGCCCAAGTGGAGTGCAGTGGTGTAATCACAGCTCCATCCTTGAACTCCTGTGCCCAAGCAGTCTTCCCACCTCACCCTCGGAGCCGCCAATATTACAGGTGCACCAAGATGCCCAACTAATTTTTTAAAAAGTTTTTGTAGAGACGACGTCTTGCTATGTTGCCCAGGCTGGTCTCAAACTCCTGGCCTCAAGTAAGCCTCCCACCTTGGCCTCCCAAAGTGTTGGGATTGCAAACATGAGCCACCGTGCTCAGCCATTCCTTTAAAATAGGAATACTTGGGGTTCAGATCTTTGACCTAGGTCTTATTTGTGTCAATGAGATTAATGAGCCACAGCCCCGAGTTTCTCACCAGACATTTTTGATTTGCATTTTTAGACAGTAGTTGCTTTAAAAAACTTGGGGACCTGGCTTAAAATTAATTTTGAAATTTTGTGCATTAAAAAAAAAAATGTGGCCAGGCGCAGTGGCTCACGCCTGTGATCCCAGCACCGGACTTTGGGAGGCTGAGGCAGACAGATTGCCTGAGCTCAGGAGTTTGAGACCAAGCCTCGGCAACACGGTGAAACCCCATCTCTACTAAAATACAAAAAATTAGCTGGGCGTGGCGGCGTGCACCTGTAGTCTCAGCTACTCGGGAGGCTGAGGCAGGAGAATTGCTTGAACCCGGGAGGCTGAGGTTGC
Organism: Hylobates moloch; assembly: GCF_009828535.3. NCBI lineage: Eukaryota > Metazoa > Chordata > Mammalia > Primates > Hylobatidae > Hylobates > Hylobates moloch. The sequence goes on along the minus strand of NW_026652296.1, from coordinate 19,698,592 downwards.
AGTGAGCTGAGATCACACCACTGCACTCCAGCCTGGGTGACAGAGTGAGACTCTGTCTCCAAAAAAATTAAAAAAAAAAAAAAAAAAAAAAAAAAGTTATTGGCAGACCGTTATCTGAAACCTGCCTGGAATTACTTTCAATTTATCCTTTACTTAATTTCCTTTTTAAATTGAGAGCTTTTTAGTGATTTAAGCAAACTTTCCTATGTACACTAGTATTTGTCAAAATAAATTTTTAAAGCTTGGTCCATTTTTTACTATAAAAGTAATTTATTATGGGGAAAACTAGAAAACAAGATGAAGTATATGCACAAAAACTCATTACCCATAAATTGACTACCCTAAGATAACTGCTTTTAATATTTTGATGTCTATATTCCAGTCTTCTTCATATATATTTATGCGTTTGTTGAATTATACAGAGTAGTTTTTTTTTTAATGTGATGTCCTTGCCATACCCTAGGGCTGTATTAGCAGATCTTGATGTTCTGAGGCTTGTTTATTGAATCTGGGCTGCAAACAAAATTAAGTGACACATGCTTTATTCCAGATTGTAGTGCTATTACATGTATTGTCATTATTATTATTTTAGCCATAAGTGTTTGGTTTGAGGCAGAAGTAATGGGATATTGCTGTCAAGTAAACCAGGGCCACTAACCTTGTGTGAATCAACTTAGCATTTTAAAATTATAGACTCGAGGTTTTTAGAAGAAGCTGAAGGGTTCTGTATGCTGCATGGAAGACTGAGTTCAAATCCTACTTCTGACACCATATGATACTATTTTTTCCCATCACTTTAGGATGGGAATTTCTTACAGTTAGTACAACGGTCATGCAGATTTCTGTTTTCCCAGGGCCTGGCACAGAATAGATGCTCAGCAGATTATGACACATGTGGCTTCTTTTGCTGTGAGCCAGTCATGGGATGAAGACACATTGCTTATACATTATTAATTGATTGCTATAAAACATGTTGCCTCAAAATATAATAGCTTAAAACTTATTTTCTCATGTAGTTCCTGTGAGTCAGGGATCCAGACATAGTTTGTCTGGGTGGCTTTGGCTTACCATCTGTAGATTGCAGTCAGTATGTCAGCCAGGGCTGCAGTCATTTGAAAACTTAATTTAGGCTAGAAGGTCCACTTCCAAGATGGCTCATTCACATGGCTAATTGGCAGGAAGCTTCAGTTTCTTACTACATGGGCCTTTCCAGAGGGCTTCTGAGTGAGTACATGACAGTGTGTCCCTGGCCTCCCCCAGAGCAAGGAGAGAGTAGGAAGGAAGATCTAATACCTTTTATGGCCTAGTGTCGGAAGTTGCCCCCTCACAATTCCACTTCATCCTGTTTGTTAGGAGTGAGTCACAGTGTCCAGCCCACACTCAAGGGGAGGGGGATTAGGCTATACCTCTTGAAAAGCAGAGTACCAAACAATCTTATAGTCAAGATAGTGTGTATTTGTGTAAGGTTAGAATAGAGGGTCCGGAAATAGACCTATAATTATATGACCACTCGAAAAGGCCAAGACAATTTAATGGGGAAAGGGCCATCTTTTAAAAAATAATGCTAGACTATTCACGGTAGCAAAGACATGGAATCAACCTCAATGTTCATTAATGGTAGACTGGATAAAAAAGGAATGTGGCACATGTACACCACGGAATACTGTGCAGCCATAAGAACGAGATTGTGTCCTTTGCAGGAACATGGATGGAACTAGAGGCCATTACCCTTAGCAAACGTAACAGAGGAACCGAAAACCAAATGTTGCATGTTCTTACTTATAAGTGGGAGCTAAATGATGAGAACACATAGACACATATAGGGGAACAGCAGATACAGGGGCCTTTTGGAGGATGGAGGGTGAGAGGAGGGAGAGAATCAGGAAACATAATTAGTGGGTACTAGGCTTAATTCCTGGGTGATGAAATAATCTGTACAACAGACCTCCATGACACAAGTTTACCTATCTAACAAACCTGCACATATACCCCTGAACTTAAAAGTTAAAAAAAAATGGTGTTAGAGCAACTTGACGTCTTTATTGATTAGGAAAAAATGAACACTGGCCCTTAACTCTGCAAAACTGCTAGAAAATAAATAAATAAATAAATAAATAAATTAATTAATTAATTAATAAATAAGGTGGTGATATGCCCTTGTAATCCCAGCCATTCCAAAGGCTGTGGCAGGAGGATTGCTTGAGCCCAGGAGTTCGAGAGGAGCCTGTGTAACATCGTGATATAAGAAAATGAGACTCTTTCCCTGCCTTTCCCCCTAAAAAGAGAGAGAGAGAAAATCTGTGTGGCCCTTGAGTAGGCAAAGATATCTTGGGGCAAGAAAATGAGACTCTTTCCCTGCCTTTCCCTGCAAAAGAGAGAGAGATAAAATCTGTGTAGCCCTTGAGTAGGCAAAGATATCTTGGGGCACAAAACATACAGACCCTAAAAGAGAAAATTGATGAAGTGGACTTGATCAAAATTTAAAACTTTTGCTCTTTGAAAGACACCATTAAGAAATAAAAACAAGAAAATGATGGGGAGAAAATATTCACAGTTCATATAGCGAACAAAAATTGGTAATCCAGAATGTATAAAGAGCTCTTACAACTAGCTAATAAGAAGACCAAGAAAGATGTGGGCAGATACTTCACCAAAGAAGGTATATGAGAGGCCAACAAACACACGAAAAGATGCTTGTCATTAAACATAATTTAATCATCAGACATACGAATTGAAACCACAGTGAGATACCACTCCACACCTGCTAGAATGGCTAAAATTAAAGACTGATAGCAGATATCGGTGAAAATTTGTAGCAATTGGAACGCTAATGAATTTTTGATGGATATATACAATGGTACAATTTGGCAATTTCCTGTGAAGTTACACATACATTTTTTATATTACCCAGTAACTTTTCTCCTAAGTATGTACCCAAGAGAAATGAAAACATGTCTATAGAAATATTTGTATATGAATGTTTGTAGCAGATAAATAATAACTAATGCCTGGAAACAACTAAATTGTCCAGCAGGTGAATGGGTAAGTTACAATATATCCATACAATGTAACACCACTCAGCAATAAAATGGAACCAACACCTGATATATCCGACAACATGGATGAATGTCACAAATGTTATGCTGAGAGAAAGACATCAGACACAAAAAGAATAAATCCTATATGATATTATTTACATGAAATCTAGAAATCTAGACAAATCTAATATATAGCATGATCAGATCAGTGCTTCCTTTGGGCAAGGGGTGGAAGATGGGGAATGACTGAGAAGGAGCACAAGGGAAACTTTCTGAGATGATGGACTTGTTCTAAATCTTTATTGTAGTGGGGATTGCACCTGTGGGTGTCTTTCTTATATCACGATGTTACACAGGCTCCTTTCGAACTCCTGGGCTCAAGCAATAACTGTTTATTATTACAGTTATTTCTTAATATTTGTAGGGGATTGGTTCCAGGACCACCCCACCCTCTGCCCCTAGTATACCAAAATTTGCAGATGTTTAAGTTTTTTGTATATAAAATGGCACAGTATTTGCATATAACCTACACAATCGTTATATATACTTTAACTCACCACCACATTACTTAGATTACCTAATACGGTGTAACTATATAAATAGTTGTTATATTGTGGGGGGATTTGTATTTTTTTGGTTGTATTGTTATTACTATTTTTATTTTTCCTTGAATATTTTCAGTCTGCAAATGGTTGAATCTATGGTGCTGAACTGGTAGATATGGAGGGCTGACTGTATTTTATTGTTTAAAAATTACACCTTATTAACGTTCATTTAAAAACATATCTCTTGAGGTTTGGATTTTTCAGAAGTTATAACATCTGATCTTTAGAGTCAGTGTTCAGTACTATCCCTTTGTTATCATTTATAGGTCAGGCTTAATAGTATTATGTCTAGGGAGAAAAACGCCAAACTGCGGCTTCTTTCCACAGAATAATTGGCTCTCATTTCCTCATCCACCCCATATTAGTAACTTGTCTTGATTGTAGAAGCAGGCTAATGGGACGCTTTGTCTGGGCTTCTTTGTGAAAGCTTTTTTTTTCAGTGGCATGTGCTATTATGCCTGCCATGCCATTTGAATCCTGTCATTGTACTTCTTGACCAGCTTGTCAAGGTAGGCATACAGAAGATAGCTCATGACTCCTGTTAACTGACTCATCTCTTATGGTTGCAGATTCTCATAAACACAAAGATAAACACAAAGATCGAGAACACCGGCACAAAGAACACAAAAAGGACAAGGAGAAGGACCGGGAAAAGTCCAAGCATAGCAACAGGTAAGGGTGGAATCAAGCAAGTCCCTCATCATTCAGCAGTGTGTTGGCCATTGCTTGGCTTACCTGGAATAGGTCTTAACTTGAGCTACGGGTAAAGATAGCAAAGTAAGTAGAAACTGTATTTGATCCTAGAGTTGCTATGAGGATGGCCATGATTTAGGCCTTGAATGGGATGCCATTGTTCAGATCAAGATGTATAAAGCAAGTATGTTTAATTTTCTTTTAATATATACCTCATTAAAAATACAGTTGTTCACTTAGATAGGTAAGGATTCATTGTGACACATGATGGCATTTAATCAAGTCTGTAGCAAGCTTGCCTTGATAAGAGGTAACTGGATTGGAGACCTGATTTTTTTTTCTTCTTTCTATATTTTAAAGAGTTTACATTAAAAATTCTTAACTTGGGCTTCCATGGTCTGTTAGTCCCTGAAATTATATGCAAATGGTTGAGTATATGAGATTTCCTGGAGAGACTATTCCTAGCTTTCATCATGTTATCAGAGGAGTTTGGCTCCCACAAAAGCCTACAATCACCAATATGAATGAAACTCAATAGTGCTGCCTTCTGGGATGTAAGCCTCAAGAAGATGTTTCTCTTGTTCATTTTGCTCCCATTTTTTTTGGTGTAGGAGGCAAGTGGTTAAATCTAGTTATTGAAAATGAGGACTTGCACTTCCATTCTGATTTAAAGACAGTTGTTGGTGAGAAAGCCATATGGTATTCCCATTCCCACAGTGGCCTGAGCTAGGTTAGGGAATGTAAAGATCTGTCACACATTAGAACAAGTGTCTCCATTCTAGAGTTATTAGAACTTCTTTATTAACTTGTCTTATTGTCTGTAGACAAGTTAAAGTGAGAATTGCTTTCTAAGTCTGTTCTTTTTTGCGAATCATTAAAATAACCAGATTCAATTTTCTCTCTTGGGAACATTTCTTTGGGAATCATGTATCATGCCTATGGCCTTTTTTCCCTATCTCTCACTCATCTCTTGTCACTTGATCATCTAGTTTCCATTTTCATTATTCTGGTAAATTTAATCTCAGTAGTTGAATCTACTCTACATCTTTTCTAGTTTATAGTTGTCTAGCTTATGTTAATATCTACCATACAGCAAAGAATATTGCCAAGGATAAAGAAGTTTATTGCATAATGATAAAAAGGGACCCGTTAGGAGAACATAACAGTTACAAATGTTTATCCACTAACATCACAGCCTCACAATACATGAAGTAAATCTGATAGAGCTGCAAAGAGAAATAAACATTCATAATTATGGTCAGAGATTTTACTATCTTTCTCAATAATTTTTAGTCCAAATAGAAAATAATTAAGGATATGGAAGACTTGAACAATATCAACCAACTTGATCTAATCGACATTTATAGGTTTTTCCCATCCAACAATATTAGAATTTTCTCTTTTCTTTTCGTCTACTTTTCCGCTTTTAATTTTTTCAGGTTTTATTTTAGATTCAGTGGGTACATATAGGCAACTTTGTTACCTGGGTATATTGCTGTGATGCTGAGGTTTGGGTACAAATGATCCCGTCACCCAGGTACTGAGCATAGAACCCAACAATTAGTTTTTCACCCCTTACCGCCCTCCCCGGTCTAGTAGTCTCCAGTGTCTATTATTGCCATCTTTATGTCCATGAGCACCTGATGTTTAGCTCCTGCTTTAAAGTGAGACCATGTGGTATTTGGTATTCTGTTCTTGCCTTAATTTGCTCAGGATAACAGCCTCCAGTTGCATCCATGTTGCTACAAAGGACATGATTCAGTTCTTTTTTTATGACCATATAGTATTCCGTGGTAGATATGTACAACATTTTCTTTACCCAATCCATCATTGCTGGGTACCTAGGTTGATTCCATGTCTTCGCTATTGAGAATAGTGCTGCAGTGAACATGTGAGTGCATGTGTCTTTTTAGTAAAATGATTTGTTTTCTTTTGGATAACCATACCGAGTAAGGGGATTGCTGGATCAGAAGGTAGTTGTTTTTTTAAGTTCTTTGAGAAATCTCCAAACTGCTTTCCCTAGTGGCTGGACTAATTTACATTCTCATCAACAGTGTGTAAGTGTTCCCTTTTTTCTGCAGCCTTGCCAGCATCTGCTGTTTTTTGATTTTTAATAGCCATTGTGGCTGGTGTGAGATGATATCTCATTGTGGTTTTGATTTGCATTTCTCTGATGATTAGTGACGTGGAGCATTTTTTCATACATTTGTTGGCCATTTGTATGTCATCTTTTGAGAAATGTCTGTTCATGTCTTTTGCTTGTTTTTTAATGGGGTTACTTGTTTTTTGCTTGTTGAATCATTTAGGTTCCTTATAGATTCTGGATATATACCTGTTAGATGCGTAGTTAGTGAATATTTTCTCCCATTCTGTAAGTTGTCTGTTAACTCTGTTGATAGTTTAATCAGATCCCATTTGTCAATTTTTGCTTTTGCTGCAATTGCTTTTGGCATCTTTGCCATGGAATCTTTGCTCGTTCCTATGTCCAGAATGGTATTGCCTAGGTTGTCGTCTTAGGGTTTTTATAGTTTTAGGTTTTACATTTAAGTATTTAATCCATCTTGAATTGGTTTTTGTTTGTGGTGTAAGGAAGGGGTCCAGTTTCAGTTTTCTGCATATGGCTAGCCAGTTATCCTAGCATCATTTATTGAATAGGGAGTCTTTTCCCCACTGCTTATTTTGGTTGACTTTCTTGAAGATTAGATTGCTGTCGGTGTGCGGTTTTATTTCTGGGTTCTCTGTTCTGTTCCATTTGGTCTATGTGTCTGTTTTTGTACCATTACCATGCTGTTAGTGTTTCTGTACCATTACCATGATGTTAGAATACATTCTTTTTAAGTGCACACGAAATGTGCCAAAATAGCTCATACTTTGGACCCCACCCTCCTTAAACCATCTTCTTTGGCTTTAATGCCTCCATGCCTCTCCATCTTTTTGGCCACCTTTTTCACCTCTTTCTAATGCACAGTTATTCCTTAACAGTTTTTGGCTCTCTTTCTCTGCTACCTGTTTTGCTGTTTATCCTTATTTCACATTCCATATTCAGTCTTGTGAACTTCTTTTCAGTTCCTTAAACATAGCATGTTTTCTGATGCCACTAAGCCTTTAAACATGCTGTTGTTGGTTCTGTAATACTCTCTTGCCCTTTTGCTGTCATTCTTTTAGTTGCAACTCAGACTTGATTTGTTCCAGGTATCCTTTCTACCCATATTAAATGCCACTTTTGTGTGCTCTCTGGTGCCTTGAATATATTCCTAGCATAATAATTATTATGATATTTAATTGTCTCTTTACTTTTCTCTATGGCCTCCTGGACTGTAAAGTCCCTGAAAGCAGAATTGGGATATTTTTTGTTTTTTCTGGGGTGGTGTGGGGCGGGGGGTGGTTTTGTTTTTTTTGTTGTTTGTTTGTTTGTTTGTTTTTTTGAGACGGAGTGTTGCTCTGTTGCCCAGGCTGGAGTGCAGTGGTGCCATCTCAGCTCACTGCTATCTCCACCTCCCAGGTTCAAGTGATTCTCCTGCCTCAGCCTCCCAAGTAGCTGGGATTAAGGTGCGTGCGCCCACACCCAGCTAATTTTTTGTATTTTTAGTAGAGACAGGGTTTCACCATGTTGGCTAGGCTGGTCTCAAACTCCTGACCTCAAGTGATCCGCCCACCTTGGCCTCCCAAAGTGCTAGGATTACAGGTGTGAGCCACCACGCCTGGCCTTTTGTATTCATTTTGCATCCTTCAGGCTTAGTATGGTACCTGGCAGATAGCTGGCACTTACTAGTCTATATTTATTGAATTAATGAGTGGATGATCTATGGGTACATTAACTCCCATCTTCTCTCTTCTCACATACTCTTAGTCTTCTATAGGATAGTCATTAAGTCACTTTGGCTTATCTCATTTTTCACACAATTGTGTGTGGTAAAATAAGCATAACAAAATTTACCATTTTAAAGTAGCATTTAGTACATTAACAATAGTATGCAACTATCACCACTATCACCAGAACTTTTCATCATCCCAATCTCTGAATTCACTAAATAATAACTTTTCATTCTGTTCCCCTGTCCCAATATCTTTCTACTTTGTCTTTTTTTCTCTTTCCCTTCTACTTTTTATCTTTATGAATTTACCCATTCTGAGTACCTCATATAAGTGAAAGAATACAATATTTATCTTTTTTTAATCTGTTCTGTATTCTCTTAATATGTTTTCAAGGTTTATCCATATTGTAGCATATCAGAAATTCATTCTTTTTTATGACTGAATTATATTCCATTGTATGCCTGTAATCACATTTAAAAAAATCCACCTGTTGATGGACACGTGGGTTGTTTCCATCCTTTGGCTACAAATACATGTTTGAGTTCTGCTTTCATTCTCCAGGGCATATACCTAGGAGTAGAATTGCTAGATCATGTCCAACAATGGCTGGCTGCCTGCTATGTTTTTACTGTGCTAATTGATGTGAAGTGTGAAAAAAAATTAGATAACCTTTGACCATGAACAGTATCATCTGAGGAGGTGAGAGACCTGCTTACAGATCAGATGAAGAATGTTGATTTTTATATTACTAGACTGTAAGAAGAAATTCCAGAAGACTTTAAGAAGAAAGAGGTTAATATTTAAAACATAAGCTTTTGAAAACGTATCTTCTCTAACACATTCTACTTTGTTTTGGGAGGAAAGATACAGTAAAAGTGACGTAAAGGCTTTGAGACATGTAAGTTTGGCCCTGTCCTGTTTTACAAAAATCTTCTCTTAAAAAAAAAAGGGATGTGATTTTTTTTAGAAGAAATCCTCATCCTTGTGCATCCATTTAAGTCTCATGTGATCTTGGCTAGGTTACTGAACCTTCTTCAACTCAGTTTCTTCATCTTAATTTTGATACATGCTTCACAGGGAAACCATGGGAGTCAATAAATATAGAAGCTCTTCAGTTGTGAACTGCTCTACAGATGTGCAGAGATGACACTTTTACATCTATTTAAAAGCATACTTTTCCAAGATCATATTGTAGGTAAATTCAATAATTTGTTGTATGTACTTTTGTGCCTTTTTTCTTTCTTTTTTTTTTTTTTTAAGACAGAGTCTCGCTCTGTCACCCAGGCTTGAGTGCAGTGACACAATCTCGGCTCACTGCATCCTCTGCCTCCCGGGTTCATGCCATTCTCCTGCCTCAGCCTCCCAAGTAGCTGGGACTACAGGTGCCCGCCACCACGCCCCGCTAATTTTTTACATTTTTAGTAGAGACGGGGTTTTACCATGTTAGCCAGGATGGTCTCGATCTCCTGACCTCGTGATCTACCTGCCTTGGCCTCCCAAAGTCCTGGGATTACAGGCGTGAGCCACTGCGCCCAGCCACTTTTGTGCCTTTTAGTATTTTCTTCATTCCTATAAAAATAGAAGCCTTTTTGCCAAGAGCTATTGGAAAAATCTGGCCTGAGTTTCTGTTTACATATGACATGACTAAATCTAGCCCTTGGTTTCTTATTCACATGAGTAAATTTTAACAGTTTAATCAGATGATCTGTTGTAAGCAAACTTTTAAGTACTTCTTGTTTTGATGTCTACTGATACAGTACCTCTTTGCAACAAAGCAAGGATATTGGTTATATTCCAGTAAAACTATTTTTTTTTTTTTTTTTTTTGAGATGGAGTCTCGCTTTGTCGCCCAGGCTGGAGTGCAGTGGTGTGATCTCGGCTCACTGCAACCTCTGCCTCCTGGGTTCAAGCGATTCTCCTGCGTCAGCCTCCCGAGTAGCTAGGACTACAGGCGCCCGCCAACACGCCAAGCTAATTTTTGTATTTTTAGTAGAGACGAGGTTTCACCATATTGGCCAGGCTGGTCTCGAACTCCTGACCTTGTGATCCTCCTGCCTCGGCCTCCCAAAGTGCTGGGATTACAGGCTTGAGCCACCGCACCCGGCCTCCAGTAAAATTTTATATACACTGTGATCCCTTTAAAGTACCTCTGATCTTTTAAATAGTTTAGGGTTTCTTCGATTTCTTCAGTAGCAGATTAAAGAAATCTGGGGGATTATTTAATCACATCTGAACCCCAGAATAATTAGGATTTAGCATGTTCTGTTCCAAAATGCTTTCATTTATTCTAGTCCTTGCTAATCAATTGTAGCTAATTTTGTGGCCATTTGTTACGAGAAAACAAGTGTTTCAAATGTGTTTCCGTGTCCCTTCCTTCTCTGCTAGATATTAGCACCAATCATTTGTCATCAGGCTACACTTAGGACCCAAGCCCAGGAGGCATTTACTCTCCTGTGCAGTAGCAATACTGCAGACTTGGAGTGGGAGAGTAGCCTTTCTGCAGAAACAAAATGGGGCTATGGATCCACATCCCAGGAGATGCCATTTGGTTTCCTCTTTATTGTCCTCATGCAAGGTGCAAAACAAGGGAGTAGGTGTTAAGAATCATTTCATCTTGTCTTCTCTTTGTGTGGACAGGAGTCTGAGGTCACTGCTCAAAGTCCCACAGTGATGTGGTAGCAGAAATAAGAGGATGCGAGACCAAGGATCCTGAGTCCCCACTACATTATTCCTTCCTGTGAAAAATACCTCCCTGTGTAAAAAGAGTTAGTTTTGTAGCCAAACTGTCTGTTTAAATACAAGCACCCCTTACTTGTATGCATATGGTAGGAAGCTCAGGTTTAAAAATGTCAGATCACCTCAGGCACTGCCTTTATCTCTCTTTGTCCCCAAATCCCTGAAATCTTTGTCACTGAAAGTATTAATCTCATCAAATTCTGAACCTATGAAAACTTCTTCTCTGTCTTTCTCTTTTCTGGCCTGTAACATCACAAGAACAGCTCACACCAAAGTTAAAAGATAATTTCATCAGTCATCACTTATCTCTTGACACTGCTTCTTTCTGTTAGCATTAATATTTTGCTCCTCAGATCCTTTTTCTTTTTTTTTTTTTTTTTTTGGAGTCAGGGTCTCATTGACTCCTAGGCTTGGGTGCGGTGGTGTGATTATAGCTCACTGCAGCCTCCCTGGGCCCAAGGGGTCCTCCCACCTCAGCCTCTTGAATAGCTGAGACAATAGGCATGCACCACCATGCTTGGTTAATTAACTTTTTTGTTTTTAGTAGAGATGGCAGTCTTGCTGTGTTGCCCAGGCTGGTCTGGAACTTTTGGGCTCCCACATTGGCATCCCATAGTGTTGGGGTTACAGGCATGAGCCACCATGGCCGGCCCTCTTTTAAAAAATACATAAATCTCAAAAGGAATACTCTTCTAGATGCCAAGGAATTACGTAGCTTGTAGGATCTCACGAGCTACCTTTCTTAAAGGGTTACATTCTTATCCATTGTTTATCTTTAATAGTAGATCTCTTGTATAAACAGAATACTATTAAAAGCAATTTGGGAGGGGGGCTTGATTTTAGAAAATAAGAGAATCGTGTGAAATGAAATTCCTCCTCCTAGTTTTTGACTCTGTGCATTGCTTGCTAATTTTAAACCTGGCATTCACACTGGAGTGACAAATTTGTGGAAAGCAAGGGAAGACAGAAAACTGCTGTGAAATAGCAAGGGAAGTACTTTTCCAGCCATATTGGCAGTGCTATTCTGTACTGTCAGTGTGAGAAACATCTGAGAATAAGGATGCTTTTGGCTTCTGCTTTCCTTTTAGTTCCAAATCCTACCTGAATTGTAATTGAGAGAATGTAGGATTTTAGGAATATGTGCTTGAATTAAGCATCCAGTTCTCAGATTCGGGGAGATTTTTCTGAAATTAATAAAATTTAAAAGATATGTTTGCTGCTTTCCTTGTGAGTGGTTTGCCAAAGCCCTCCCTTTGTCTACGCATCACTATATCATCCTGTCTGGGGGAAATGGACAACTAACATAGGTAGGCAGAGAAGATTGAACAGTTTGGAAATGAGGAAACTCAGTACCACCACCATTCACATGGGAGTCAGTATGATATGTTGAATAGCACACTAAGATAAAAGTTAAGAGGCTGGGTTCTATCATTTATAAGCTACGTGTCATGATCCAAGCTGCTTAACTTCTCTGGGTCTCATTTTCTGTTTTGGTCAAGGGTTGATAACAATACCTGCTTTATCAGTCTTTCAAGTTTGTTTATGTATATGATAGCTCTTTGGGAACTGTAACATACTAAATAATTGAGATAATGATGGTGATGATGATAATTACCACAAAGCCTAGTATAATATGCAGATAATTGGAGCTGTTGAGTTTGGTAGTTGAATCTAATTCAGTAGTTATTGATAGCATTCAATTTGGAGCCCTGATATTTTCAATATTTATCCCTATCATAGTGCACCATAATCATTGTTTTATTTCATGGTGGAGACAGCATTTGAGCTAGCCATTCAAAGATGGTTAAAATTTTGCTAATGGAAAGTAATGGTTAGAAAGAAAAACATAAGCAAAACATAGAGGCATTGTAGTATATGCTTTGTTCTGGGAGGAATCTAGTTAGGTGGAATAGTAGAAAATGAGACCCAAAAAAGTGGCTTGAGGCAAAACTATTAAATGCCATTTCAAAAAGTTGGGACTTGTTACTTACACTAACTAAAAATCGGGGGGAAATGTTGGGACTTGATTCTGAGTTGAGCAAGAAGCCACTGGAAATAGTTGAGCAAAGTGGATATAAGACTTAGCCACAAATGACATGAAGGGTCTAAGAAAAAGGGTTCCTGTCTTGGATAACTGGGTGGCTGTTTACGCTATTAATAGAGACAAAGAACTTAAGGGAGGAATGGGAGTTAGAATGGGTATCGGTTTTGCCATCTTTGGGCACATCCTTTTATCCTCTCTGGCCTGACAACAAAGGATTAAATAATTTCTAGGAAATTACATTTACCTTGAAGTTTTGATACTTCTATAATATAAAACGCCGGAGTCCTTGTGATTTTGTTTAGTGATATATAATCGGCATTGTAATGTATAATGATGATGGACATTAAGGAACCCTTGTTTCTTAGTGCCTTTTGGAAACTGGCTTATTTCAGAAGCTGCGCTCTTTTCCCACAGGCAACTTTTGAAGTTACTTAAATATTTAATTTAACAAACATCATTTAAGCTTTAACTGTCTACTATCCTTGAAAGGATCATGAGTTTCCCTCCTAAACCAAGACTTTGAAGCTCTCTGTGCTGTCTCACAGGAATCCCCATGATCCAACTTCATGTGACCTGCAGAGGTCTGCTGCCTTGAGGAGTAGACAGGTAGCTGGGCTGTTAGTGGCTAAGTCCTTTTCTCAGAATATATGGAGGCTTCTTCTACCTTTAACAGTGCTTTTTTGCTTTGTTTGGGAAGTAACAGAGTAGTCAAGTGCATGACTCTGGAGCCAGACTGCCCGAGTTTAAATCCTGTTTCTCTCATTAGAGGTAGTTCCTTGGGTGAGTTACTTAACTTGTATGTGCTTCAGTTTCCACATCTGTGAAATGGAGATAGCAGTACTTAACCTGAGTTTTGTTACCGATATCAAATGTGTTTAGATAAGTGCCTGGCACTGGGTGCTACTCAAGTATCTGTTAAATACTTTTATGGGGGATAGAGGACAGATTTAAATGGTTTCCCATAGCTAACATTCTAGCTTTCCAGAATATCAGTATTTTGTCGTGGTAGTGGTGGTCTTTTTTCCTAAAGAAACAATGCTTTGCCAGACGGAAAACATTGTTCCCTACCGGCTCCCTACTTCCACCCTTTCTTCCACTCTTCTATATAAGTGCCTTAGAGAAACCCTGGTCACCCTTTTCTGTGGTCTGCTTAGCTCCAACAAGAATCATAGACTAAAGGTTTTGCTGTCATCACTTTAAAAATAGTGTAAGTTATTTTTTTCTTTCTTTTTTTTTTTTTTTTTGAGACGCAGTCTCAGTCTCGGCTCACTGCAGCCTCTGACTCCCTGGTTCAAGTGATTCTCCTGCCTCAGCCTCCCCAGTAGCTGGGATTACAGGCATGCGCCACCACGCCCAGCTAATTTTTGTATTTTTAGTAGAAATGGGGTTTCACTGTGTTGCCCAGGCTGGTCTCGAACTCCTGACCTCAGGTGATCTGCCCGCCTCGGCCTCCTAAAGTGCTAGGATTACAGGCGTGAGCCACCATGTCCAGCCAGGTTATTTTTTCTTTAATGGAATTCAGCCAATTGAAGCATAACACATGGCATGAACACTCTGGAAAGGTGGCTTTGGATCTTTCCATTTGTTCGCTTTAGCATTGACTTTTGCTTTGTAGTCCCTGCTAGTGTGTTGGAATCTTACCCCATACAGATGCAAACTATGAACCAAGAAGTCAGCATCTATGCCTAGCCAATAATTAGTTGTTTTCTCGTTCAGAGTTCCTTATGCCCATGGGGTAAATTCATATTTCATCCATAAGTGTGACCATTACAGAAGTTCTAGGACTGCTACTGTCTGTATTTTTGTCCTTCAGCATATCCCAGACTAAACTTACTCTTAAAATATGTTTGTCCAACCTTTGGTTTCCTTCCTATGGTTGATATTAAGCCTTTCTTCTACTCTTAGAAGACAAAATGGGTGGGGTGGGGAGACAAAAAAGGCAACCCCAAAGGTTTTTATCCTTTCGGGGTATCCAGCATTTTTCTAATTTAGCCCTACTGAAGTTTCTTCAATAATTAATCAGCTGTTTTTCAGCCTCTAAACTGGCTAATATTATAGCCTTCAATTGTACTTTTAAAGCCCTTTTGTGACTTTGACATATTGTGTCTATTGTGTATGGAAGAGTAACAAGATCAGTATGAAGATAACACAGTATCTCTTAAAACAGGCAGCCAGCAAATGAACTTTCTGCATTGGTCAGAATTTCCATCATTTCACTGTTAATGAGGAAAGTACAGTTCTTTAGCTACCATGAAAGTCAAATATGTCCTAAGCCTTTTGGAAAAAGACATACATGTTAGAAAAGCTCAAATGGATGAGTCAGCCTGACTGACCCCACATTGACTCCATTTTATATGCTGGCCAAATCCTGTTTCTGACTTTCCTGGCACAGCCCTGGACATGCTTCTGTATCATAGGACTTGTTCCCCAGTGCCTTTGCTACTTCCTTCAGGCACATTCCTAGGAAAGATTGGCAGTGGGGTTTGCTCTTTGCCAGCACTCCTGCCGGTTTGGGGGTTATGGATGCCAGGTTGGGCTCCCAGGCACTCTGCTCTCTTTGTTTGTGGAGGCAGGGACAGTAACAGCACCTGACAAGTAGGGATGATCACATTGTATTCAGAAGCCTGGTGGAGCTGTATAAACCCAAATTTCTAACAGTCTCCAATGTAATGCCCTGTAACAGAAGCTGTCCTTAACCCTGAATCATCTGAGTTCAGCTAGTATAAAAATGCAAATCTGCTCTTATGCCTAAACAGTTAGGAGTAGAGGAGACTTGGCTTCCTTTGGAAAGTCAGGATGATAGCTTCATCCCATTCTGGTTTTTGTGATTAATTGTGACCTACAAAGGGGTTTACTACTCTAGCAGGAACTTTGAATTTCCTATATACATTTCTCTCTGGTTAGCAGGCAGAGGAAATATCATTGACTTTTGGCTTCCTGGCAAATGTCTCATTTGCCTTGTCATTTGTTGATTCCTTTTGCCTGATCTCTGTTTGGTGTGATAATGTACAGCAAAGCTGAAAACTGCAGGGCTACATGTACACTTGTAGGTACCTATGTTGTGATTGCCAAAAGGCTCAGAAAGCCAGTTTTCTAGTGAAATTGGCTAACATTCTAAGAAATGCTTTCAATGAGAAAGAGAACGGGTCAGGGGAAGGTAGAACTTAAAGGAAGATGGAGTGTTCATGAATTCAGATTCCTGAATTAGCCATTTATAGTTTCATGGGAAGACAATGGAAAAAAAAAAAAAAGAAAAGAAACAAGCAACCCCAAAGGTTTTTTATCCTTTCAGGTATCCAAACATCTTTATTCTAGAAAGTTTCTGCTTGAGGGTAAAATAAAGCTAGGACCTTATAGCAAGTCTCAGACTCACCATGGCTGTTTCTTAACACCAGTCTACCTTAAGCAGTAGGTATCAATTTAGTGGAAATATAAGGGTATTGATATGTAGTGGAGGCTGCTCTCTGAAGTTGGAGGTGGAAATACTAAGTTTAAATCCCAGCTTTACTTTTAACATTGCAACTTTGAGTAAGTCTTTTAACCATTGTCTCCTGTTTGTATCAGGATGTGGGGATAGATAATAAAACCTGCCTCACAGAAGTGAGAATTGAATGAAATAATGTATGTGAAAATACCAAGTACAATGCTTGCTTAGAAAGTAGAATTTTGTTTTGCCGTCCCCTCCCCCACTATAGTTGGCAGGGCAGGGGGAGGCAGTATATTCATTCATCAATATTACAGATGCAATTGTTCCCAGATTTTTTGCTTTTAGGCAAAACCTTGTATAGATGACTGTATACCCTCTTACAGTTGATGCTTAGTAAAACAAAACTACCATGCTTTTATAATGGAATGGTAAGCTCAAACATTTTTCTGGTAGTATAAAAACCAAGTGCCTGTGATTACATATACATTAACTCCTGAAGAATCAATTATAATCTCAGCAACCTTGCTCTTTGACCATTCATTCTAAAGCTTGGCGAAATTAATGAGAACAGATAAGACGAGTGCTAATGCAATTGGAAGACTTTTTTTTTTTTTTAAACAAAGTAAGGGATACATTTTTAAATAAAACATTGCATTTTGGTAAAAAACACAGATTATGAGAACACATTGAGTTAGAGGAACATCATATTGATTCCAAGAACAAAAAGCATGGTGGAGAAATTTTGTAACCATGCACATCCAGTGTGCTCTGTTCTCATGAGTTAAAAAGAATTTTCCTCCTATAGAAACTTGTTATTTAAATGTGTGTCACATGTAAATAACAGTCTAATGAGAGTAATATAGAGGGAGAAATATGTAAGCAAGGGTAAGTGGGCATTTTTTTTTTCCCATCTATTTCAATACTTGGGTCTTTCCTAACGTATAATGCGTCCTGTTTCTCCCTGGCTAGATTTCTTAAAGTTTCTGCCATTCATCACTCAAGTACCTATCTCAAGTTGTAGCTACTTTTGTGTGCAGGGTGTTAATAGCAGATATTTTCCTGATCTAGATTTTGTTGCTCTGCCTAACTGCATGCCATCATTTGTTTCACCCTTTGTGATCTTCTGCTGTAGTCAAATGTCCCTTTAGAACAAACTTCATGGGGTGGACATAGCCTAATGAGCTCATTGCTGATGAAGTCTTTTTTTCCTGTGCATTGGTTAGTGCAGTAAGCAAGGCTCCTTAACTGCCTGTCCTGGTGTACTGAAAAATAATAGTGTTCTGTCACCTTAAACTACAACTTGTGGTTTTTGCTTATTGCTTCTTTAGTCTTTGACCACATGCATGTTTTTACATAGTTGCAGTTATTTTATTATATCCTTTTTCTGTCATAAACACTTTCCACATGTATTTGTGGTACTCAAATTATAGCTTAGCAGTTAAATAATTTGATATATTACAGTTTCTCCTCTTGTTAGGTGTATCCAATTCTGGGGTTTGTTTGTTCGTTTTTGTTTATTTTGTTGTTGTTGTTGTTGTTTAAGGGAAGCACCAAAATATCTTTTTTAAATTAATTAATTTTTTTTGAGGCAGAGTCTCACTCTGTCGCCCAGGCTGGAGTGCAGTGGCGCTATCTCGGCTCACTGCAAGCTCCACCTCCCGGGTTCATGCCATTCTCCTGCCTCAGCCTCCCGAGTAGCTGGGACTACAGGCACCTGCCACCACGCCCGGCTAATTTTTTGTATTTTTAGTAGAGACGGGGTTTCACTGTGTTAGCCAGGATGGTCTCGGTCTCCTGACCTCGTGATTCGCCTGCCTCGGCCTCCCAAAGTGCTGGGATTACAGGCTTGAGCCACTACGCCCAGCCCAAAATAAACATCTTTATATGTAATGTTATTTCCCTAAGATAAATTTCCAGGAGCTTGATCCCAGGGTAAGAAGCTATGAACATTTTCATGGCTCTTGCCTTATAATGTCATACTTTGCTTTTTAACCTTTAACAAAGAACACTCCTATGCCCTTGCTTTCAGATGGGTCTTTTTTTTTTTTTTTTTTTAAATTTTATTTAATAGTTTCATGTTTCATTTGCCCACCTAGATCATTGCTTTATTATTATTATTTTTTTATTATACTTTAGGTTTTAGGGTACATGTGCACAATGTGCAGGTTTATTACATATGTATCCATGTGCCATGTTGATTTCCTGCACCCATTAGCTCGTCATTTAGCATTAGGTATATCTCCTAATGCTGTCCCCGCCCCCCCCACCCCCCACCCCACAACAGTACCCGGAATGTGATGTTCCCCTTCCTGTGTCCATGAGTTCTCATTGTTCAATTCCCACCTATGAGTGAGAACATGCAGTGTTTGGTTTTTTGTCCTTGTGATAGTTTACTGAGAATGATGTTTTCCAGTTTCATCCATGTCCCTACAAAGGACACGAACTCATCATTTTTTATGGCTGCATAGTATTCCATGGTGTATATGTGCCACAGTTTCTTAATCAAGTCTATTGTTGTTGGACATTTGGGTTGGTTCCAAGTCTTTGCTATTGTGAATAGTGCCGCAATAAACATACGTGTGCATGTGTCTTTATAGCAGCATGATTTATAGTCCTTTGGGTATATACCCAGTAATGGGATGGCTGGGTCAAATGGTATTTCTAGTTCGAGATCCCTGAGGAATCGCCACACTGACTTCCACAATGGTTGAACTAGTTTACAGTCCCACCAACAGTGTAAAAGTGTTCCTATTTCTCCACATCCTCTCCAGCACCTGTTGTTTCCTGATTTTTTAATGATGGCCATTCTAACTGGTGTGAGATGATATCTCACTGTGGTTTTGATTTGCATTTCTCGGATGGCCAGTGATGATGAGCATTTCTTCATGTGTTTTCTGGCTGCATAAATGTCTTCTTTTGAGAAGTGTCTGTTCATGTCCTTTGCCCACTTTTTGATGGGGTTGTTTGTTTTTTTCTTGTAAATTTGTTTGAGTTCATTGTAGATTCTGGATATTAGCCCTTTGTCAGATGAGTAGGTTGCAAAAATTTTCTCCCATTCTGTAGGTTGCCTGTTCACTCTGATGGTAGTTTCTTTTGCTGTGCAGAAGCTCTTTAGTTCAATGAGATCCCATTTGTCAATTTTGGCTTTTGTTGCCATTGCTTTTGGTGTTTTAGACATGAAGTCCTTGCCCACGCCTATGGCCTGAATGGTATTGCCTAGGTTTTCTTGTAGGATTTTAATGGTTTTAGGTCTAACATTTAAGTCTTTAATCCATCTTGAATTAATTTTTGTATAAGGTGTAAGGAAGGGATCCAGTTTCAGCTTTCTACATATGGCTAGCCAGTTTTCCCAGCACCATTTATTAAATAGGGAATCCTTTCCCCATTTCTTGTTTTTGTCAGGTTTGTCAAAGATCAGATAGTTGTAGCTATGCGGCATCATTTCTGAGGGCTCTGTTCTGTTCCATTGATCTATATCTCTGTTGTGGTACCAGTACCATGCTGTTTTGGTTACTGTAGCCTTGTAGTATAGTTTGAAGTCAAGTAGCATGATGCCTCCAGCTTTGTTCTTTTGGCTTAGGATTGACTTGGCAATGCGGGCTCTTTTTTGGTTCCATATGAACTTTAAAGTAGTTTTTTCCAATTCTGTGAAGAAAGTCATTGGTAGCTTGATGGGGATGGCATTGAATCTATAAATTACTTTGGGCAGTATGGCCATTTTCACGACTGTCCCTGTTTGCAGATGACATGATTGTATATCTAGAAAATCCCATTGTCTCAGCCCAAAATCTCCTTAAGCTGATTAGCAACTTCAGCAAAGTCTCAGGATACAAAATCAATGTACAAAAATCACAAGCATTCTTGTACACCAATCACAGACAAACAGAGAGCCAAATCATGAGTGAACTCCCATTCACAATTGCTTCAAAGAGAATAAAATACCTAGGAATCCAACTTACAAGGGATGTGAAGGACCTCTTCAAGGAGAACTACAAACCACTGCTCAATGAAATCAAAGAGGATACAAACAAATGGAAGAACATTCCATGCTCATGGGTTGGAAGAATCAATATCGTGAAAATGGCCATACTGCTCAGATGGGTCTTTTCTTATTGTGAGGAAAGGACTAATGTGAGTCCCATCTAGAAGTGACTAACCTGCCTAGTTAAAACTAGAAGGAAATACCCACTGTATTCCTAGCCAGGAAATAAACCCTGGCTTGGCTACGTGTGTGGTATGTTTCGAGTCTGGCACAAAGCCACCAAACACATTTTTGGTGAGTTGGTTTTAACCTCCTCACATCAGATATGAATGCTGAAGTTGGAGCTTTCATTATTGTTTTTGTGCTGGTAGAATGTTGCAGAAATACACAGGGCTGGCTGTGTATTCTTAGTCACTTTAAAAAAAAATGTCCTGGTGTGTCTAGAATGATGATTTCTGTTCTTTGCAAAAATAAAAACATCAAACAAGAAAAAGTCCGATGTAGCCAAGACCCTCTACTTGAACCTTCTGTCGGTACTGTTTGTTTAAGTACTGTAAGTTTCCACGGTTCATGTTACCTTAGGATATCTTGTGAAACAAATCCTTGTGGTCCCTACTCTGGGCTAATGCTTTGTGACTTAACTTTTTACAGTGAACATAAAGATTCTGAAAAGAAACACAAAGAGAAGGAGAAGACCAAACACAAAGATGGAAGCTCAGAAAAGCATAAAGACAAACATAAAGACAGAGACAAGGAAAAACGAAAAGAGGAAAAGGTACAGAGTTTTCTAGTAGGGGAGGAAGGGACATGGATGCACTTTTGTTTACCTTTAAAAGCAGGTATCTTAATTGCATAGTAAGATCCCTTGGTCTTGAAGTGAAAGGTCTCTTGTCAGGAGAATTTAGAGCAAACTTTAGTCCTAAACTATAAAAACTAAGCCTTTTACCACCATATGTCTCACAGTAGCAGATCTGTCCCTATCATTACCTTTTTTACTTTATATTGCCAATGGATGCATTGAGAATGCATTAGGAAAAACTAATTGTTTTTGGGAGAAGGCCTAATGCCTTGTTGGTCTTCTGTTCATTAGAGGTTCTTCCCAAGTGAAAATTTAGTGATGCTGGTGTCCTTTGTGGCTTTTGGTTCCAGCATAACCACTGCAAGCCTTCTAAAAAGGACTAGGCTCACCCGGCTGAGAATGAATAATACTCTGTATAGTTTTAAAAAGAGATTGTTTTTATTTTAGTTTTGCAAAAGTAATTTTTGTACTTGGTAAATTCAGATACTATGAAATAAGGAATATGGTGAAGAAGACATCTCTTCACCCCTGACTCACTGTCTCCCATCCTTCTCAGAGGCAACCACTCTACTGATTATGTTTTGTATCCTTCCAGAGATACTCTGTATATCTGTATGTGTGTGTGTATCCCTTTGTGTGTATATATGAAGATTTTTTTGAAAGATAAATTTTCTGACGAATCTAGAAAGCAGGAAGTCAAAGGGGGAGGGGGTCATGAGTATACTTTGCCTAAGTCAGAGAAGGCAGGGCATAGACTACTTTTTTGTTTGTTTGTTTTTTAAATAAAGACGGGGGTCTCACTGTGTTGGCGAGGCTAGTCTCGAACTCCTGGCCTCAAGCAGTCCTCCCACCTCATCCTCCCAAAGTGTTGGGATTACAGGCATGAGCCATCACATCTGGCCCAGTTTATATGTTTTGTTTGTTTGGTTTTTGCTTTTGTTTCCTCTCTGCACTGCCAATGGCAAATTCTTGAGTAGTGGAACATATTTATTGGGGAAAAGAGACCTGCCACCATTTAAAAGTAAAAAGCTGCCATTTTGAAGGGAAACCTTTCTCAATGAGTTGGACAGTTTCACCCAGAAGAATTGTTAAAAACGAGTTTTGGACACAAATGTCAGGACCTTTAGTTCATCTTTTCAGTTTTGCTAACATAAGAGCCAGCCTGTGATCATGATGTCCCAAGAATTGATGCTACGTATTCTCAAAAAGAGGTTTCTTCAAATTTAGTCCTTTCAAGGTACTAGTTACTGTTGTTTTACTTTTCAGGTTCGAGCCTCTGGGGATGCAAAAATAAAGAAGGAGAAGGAAAATGGCTTCTCTAGGTAAGAGTTTGCTGCTGCGTGGGCTTCCCTTTCTCTGGGTGGGCAGCAGGCCAGCTGCCTGTGTTGTAGTGTTGTCTGAGTTAACGCAAAACCCATTGACCTGGCCATCTTGATGGTTCCCAGAAACTCAGCAGTGAGAAGACTTGGTATAAGCCAACCTGAGTCTTTCTACAGTGCCATATAGTGAGACTGACCAGCACATTTTCCAGAAGGTTATTTCGAATAGAGAAGGTTGACAGGAGAGATTTTTAAAAATTGAGATTTGATTTGCATATCACAAAATTTGTCTTTTTAATGGTATACAGTGTACTGTTTTTTTGTTTGTTTGTTTTTTTAGTATATTCACAAGGTATTACAGCCCCTTCGCTAATTCCAGAACATTTTCATTTCTCTAAAAAGAAACTTCATATTCAGTAGTGATTATGGAGTTTTCTGAAAAATCACTTAGTCTGATTTCGTCATTAGTAATATTGGGAGGCTTATATATAAAAAATCATTTGACCTACATGTTAGGGATGAGTGTAGATTTGGGTAGAATTATGTTATCTCTTTTCTAGAAGGAGAGGAAAATGTGCACAATCTAGAGGTTACTCCCTATACTGTTTTTACCTTTATAATTTTGTTTTCCTCAGCCTCAATTTCCTAAAATAAGCCCAAAGGTCCCCTCTAGTTTCGAAACAACTGGATGTTTATTGTTGTATATTCTCACTTCACTGAATGACGGAAGGGATTTATTAGAAATGGTTGTTAAGTGTTGGCATTATTGACTAGGACAAAACACTTTGAGAGTTTTGCTTCCTTGAATCTTTGAACTTTCAGTTTCATTTGTTAAAATTTTTGACAATTGTGCCTGGTACTCTGGGGTCGTTTAGACAAGGAGAAGCAGGTGCCCTCTTCAGGCATGTTTCATAATTGTTCTAGGAATGCAGAATAATAAAATTCAGGAAGCATTAGAGCTGCAAGCTGCCCTAGGAATTTTGATTTCTGAGATAAAGTGACTGAGGCACTGCTGGGCTAATCTCTGCCAAGAGACTGCCTTGGATTTTTATTAAACTGATATGAATAAACTTTTTGGACTTGGTGTGTAGTCGTGAGTTCATTTTCAGACTTTTTGGGTTAGAAGATTAGGAACACAGCCTTCTTTGAGGCAGTGGTCTCCATGTTCACTTTGCTGGACTCCTTGCTGGCTTGTGTGTATGTCTTTGTAGAGAATCCAGATGCTTCACTGGAATAGTTTTCTGGTAAATTGTTTTAGGACTTCTTCCTTCAGACCTCGTAACCCTTCCCACATGTTTTTGTCTTCAGTGTGACAAACTTAGGATCTAGCATTTACTTAACTAGTTGGGTAAATGATAGGCTTTCTTTCCTTCTGGACCCTAGGGTCTCTGTCAGTATTCAGGCAGGAGGGGGAACAGCTGTAGAAGCTGGCATTTGGTTAGTGTGCTGAAATAAGTTCTTTAAACATTCAAATTCTGTCACAAGCAAGGGGACCCAGTATGCTTTTTTTGGTTGAGGGTACTCTTGAAACCCTGTGAATATACTTTGCAGTGGAGTCTGGATTCTTAATCCTTGGATCCCTCCACAGGGGGCAGCTGCATGTAAGGAGGCCATTTCTTGTACTGAGTTAAGGCAGTGAGGTTCTGAAGAGATGTGCCAGGCCAGAGAGCATCCCATGGCTGCAGTGATTGCTGGGCTCTATGGTATTTTTTACTTGTTCCTTCTCTGTTTTGGTTCAAGATGGTTGTCTCAAAGGATTGTCTTTTTATATTTATATTTTGAAGGTAAGATCTTAACAAATAGTAGTGAGACACTCTTCTGTATATAAAGTAAACCTAAGTTAGGACGTTGAACAATGAATAGATTTGGCATAGGATACCTTCTGTTTATTCTGGTTTAACACGTGCCCTTCTTTTGTTGTAATGTTGTCAGCTTGGTTATTTTTCCATGTAACTGGATATACATGTACATTATTGCCAGATTTTTAGAACTTTAAGGTACTAAGTTGGGGAAATCAATGTTTATTCCTTTCCTTGTAAAAGCTGTACTTTAGCTTTTGGAGTACTGGAACAATCAGTTCAGATTGTCGGGTCAAATATATGGTAGATTTCTCATGTAAGGCAAGAAAACACCTTAGGTTTATTTCTGGAGTGGTTCATGCCGTGCTGGCAAAGATAGCTAAGAAATAGTGAGAAAGAATTCTGACTTAGAATTAAGGAGTCTTGATCCCAAATCCTGATATTGCCCATTCACCTGTACAATGAGGACAAATACTGTCTACTTCACAGGATTGAAGTGAGAAAAAGTGCTCACAGAAAATCTTCATAATATGTATGTGGTTATCCTTATTTATATTAGCTTCTTTTCAACAAGATGACATATTCCTTCTTTGTATTAATAGAATACAGATGTTCTAGCACTCTGACCAGCAATTTTTTTTCTCTTTAGTCCACCACAAATTAAAGATGAACCTGAAGATGATGGCTATTTTGTTCCTCCTAAAGAGGATATAAAGCCATTAAAGAGACCTCGAGATGAGGATGAGTGAGTATTTTCTTAAAACTTTGACTTTTGAAAACAAAAAGGAGGAGTTTAAAGAATAAATGTGATGTGTTTCTTTATAATACATATAGAAACTGCATTAATTGGCTTTTACTCATTTGGAATTTGTGATTAATGGACTGATTTCTCTGAACTATGAGAAGTAGAGTTTGCTAAACAAGCAGTATACCCAAGGCTTACATGAAGATTATATAAATTTTTCTTACTGAAAAGGCAATAGATATTTATTGTAGAAATTTCAAATAATACAGAATTCATGAAGAATAAATTAAGTTACTTAAAATTTCTCATTGCCTACCGCAGATAACTTAAAGCAGTTTCTCTTAGACCTGTTCCTGTCAAACATTCTAAGTGAAGTTTCAGTGTGTAAAAATAATAAAACTGCTCATAAAACAGTTGAGGCTTACATGTACCTCTTTCCCCAGATTCAATGAGATTAAATTATATTCATTATTTTCACTCTTACATAGCTTATTATGCTATTATTATAGTAGAAATTGGATGGAAAGGGAGAAGGGAAATACTTAGTGAACTCATTTGTATTCATTCAATATAGAATTTCTTTCCTCCACATTCCAGTGAGTTACTGCTATGTGGTAGCTAGTGTGCTTTCATCTTTTATTTTTATTTATTTTATTTTTTTTCCAGACTTTCATCTGATAATGATATTTATTTCTGCATATATCCCCCCACCCTATTTTGCTTCCAGGCCGGTGTAAGTGGTTTGTTTTCTTCTATATAGGGCTGTAACTATTACTCTTTGGTCTGACCCTTATTATTTTCTCTATTTCTGTTAGTCTTGACCGTAGAATGCCCAGCCAAGGATAACAGTAATTACTCCTGCCATGGACGCTTGCAAGAGTTTGTAGGTCTCTTATGAGTGAGAACTCCTGAATCATAATTATGTTAACTGTGTATTCATGTTCCCCTTTCTAGTGCTGATTATAAACCTAAGAAAATTAAAACAGAAGATACCAAGAAGGAGAAGAAAAGAAAACTAGAGGAAGAAGAGGTTAGTAAAGAGACTTAGGCCCTTTGGGGCTTGAGTTTGGAAGTGGGAGTTTTCCAGTAAGCAACTTCTTAAGACAAATGAGTTTTAGGTATTTATTGGCTTGTTATAGTAATAACAGGGAAAACAAATTTAATAAGTGGTGGCCTGTGGCACTGGTAGTTTTAAGATCTCTGTGAATCCCCACAGTGTCTTAACCACAACCAGCAGTGATTCTGCTCTCAGCCTTCCTGGGTGTCTGTCAACCCACAGCTATGCTGCCAACAGATGTTCTTCCAAAACTATGTCATCTTCATATATACAGAGGCAGTGTTAACAGGAAACCACATTTTGGCTTATAACCCTGAAGAAATTTCCCTAAGAATTTTTTGCTCATCATTCACTTTGGGTAACCATTCCTATCTAAAGTTCTTTAATGAGTGCCCCTTTGACATATAATTGACACCCAAACTCTTTACTGCAGCTTATCCCAATCTGGCCTCTGCATCTTGTGCCTCCCTTCATCTTGTGCCTCTTCTCTAGCTTACTTGTACCAGTCACACTAGCCTCCTTTCTTTCAAACTTCCAAGCTTTATGTAGCACCTGCTGTTCCTCTATCTGGAACACACATGCTCCCTTCTTCATCCTCTTGGCCTATAACCTTCCTCAAAAAACTCAGTTCTGTTTAAATGCTTTCCTAAATGTTCCTGTTGATGCTTGTGGTAGATTGAAAATAGAATCATATGCTTCCTCCTTTTGACACTTTTGAGTTCTTGTACTAAAAAATTGTTAGCAGGTAATTCAAGAAAAGATGTCAGAAATTCACAGGGGTCTTAATGATGCCCCTCCCCTAAGAGAAGAAGGGGTTGGGTGAGTTCTTAGCTCTTATGCTACATTTGAGGTTAGCCACTGTCATGGGCAAAATGGGTTCACAGATGTAAAGTGGATAGTTTGAAGTACCAGCAGTAAAGAGAGTGATAGCGAAGGGGCAGGGAGTCTTAAGAGGATAATCTATCATAATAGAATGATGTTAATAATCACAATTAAATGTAATAGGTGCTTACCATGTGCCAGGCACTCTTCTATATTTTTAATATATGTATCATTTCATTTCATCCTTGCAACCTGAATAGTTGTTATATCCCTATTATCATCTCCATTTTGCAGATGCAGAAATAGAGTATAGAAATATTGAATCATTTGCCTGAGGTCACATAGCTACTAAGGTGGAAAAGCCAGCATTTGATCCCATGCAGTCTGACTTCAGTGCCAGCACACCAGCTACTATATTATCCTACCTCCTCTGAGACTTTGCTGATGCTCTAATTCTGCAAGGAGGGAGAAGAAAGGTCTTTAATGAAATCATAAGACTATTAGTGAGTGAGTTGAGCCATAGAGAGATGATCAGGTCCTGAATTTAGAAGGTTGCACTTTTTTTTGACAACTAGTCTATTCTTGGCCGAAGTTGAGATTAATAAGCACTAATTCAAGGAATTGAGAGTGAAATGTTAAGTAGTGATTATGGTAGCCAATCACTCCACTTCTATGTACCTAATCAGTACAGACTAGTCAGTAAAGGAATATAAAACTTGAGTTCTCCAAGTGTTTTTTTCTGTTATGTTTATATTGCATTTATGCAAAAATAATACTCTGAGTTTGTTAAACCATTGGGAAAAAAGAACAGTTGACTTCATTTTTTATTATTCTATTTAGCAGCCCTACCATATAGGGGGAAAAATGCTGGCTGAAAGACTCTGAATTAATACAGTCTTACTGTGGCAGGGACCCCAGATGGCAGAATCTGTCATTAAACCTCACTCGCCAACTATGGTTTTTTTGTTTTGTTTTGTTTTGTTTTTTTCTCTTGTTTTTGAGAATTGTTCTGAGGTCTCTCAGTGACTGAAACCCCAATTTGAGGCTTGAAAACATACAGTGTAGCCAGTAGTTTCCTGATGGGACCAGCTGGATGCCTGCTCAGAAGCTGTTTAGAGTATCTTCACTGAAAAGCATTTCCCTTTCCTGTGGTGTGTTTCACCCTAAATAGTAAACATTATCTGAATTAATGTGATCCTGTAGTACCTTCTCCCAAACATACCCACATATTTATATTCTCCGTGCCTGTTTTAAAATATGGATGGTACTGTAAGCTTTCCTCTTTTTTCTATTCCTATCTTGATTGCCCTCCTATTATGAGAGTCTAAAATGTTTATTCCAGTTATTCCCATAAGTCACATTCTGTTATTTTTCTCATAAAGTTAGGCCGTTATCATAGTTAATAACAGCTGTATGACCTTGATCAAGTGACAAAACATGTTTCAAAGTCCTTGATTGTAACTGAAAGTGGTTAAATGAACCCATCCATACACTTTCCAGCTGTGCCACTCTTTAATTGATTTTCAGATGGTTCAAAACCACCTTTCATTGCTATATAAAACTTGTTGAATAAAGACTGAATAGTTAGTTAAATTATGTTGAATAGGCAGGACAAAGGAAAATATTCTTCAAAAGAGTTCAGATTCTGAGTGGGATCTTCACTTGTTGAATATTACATTTTTGTTTGGGTTTTGTGTGTATATTTTGAGATTTATCTCCTGTATTGGTGAATTGTGCCTGTTTAGGTTTGATGCCTTTTTATTGTGTCACTGTGGTCAGCTCATTTACATTCAGAGTTCAAAGAAGAGCCATAAAGAAATACCACCATAGGAATTGGTATCATTTTAGAACCTCACAAATACTTGCTTACTGCATCATGACTATGTATACAAGCAGCAGCGATAGTACTATACTCCACTAAAGCAACTGGGAATTTTCTTTCATGCTGAATACTAAATATCTAATGCAAAGCCTCGTATAGCCGTTATTTGATTGTACTGGAAGAGGTTTAAAGATGAGTAGGATTAAACATAAGTGAGGAAAATATACTCGGATTACTCTCTAGAGCAGTACTTTTCCAAACTCCTTTGAGGTTTAAAAAAAAAACAAGTTTCCCAGTCTCTTCCCCTGCAGAGTGTTTTTTTGACTACTTTCTCAAGTAGTTGTTTGTCAGGAAATTTTAGGAAATACTGCTCTAGAACAGAGCACCAGTACATTGTTATTCATCTGTCAAATGAGAGGAGTGCTAAGATCTTCTTTAGTTCTAATACTCTATGATTACAATTTTTCTTCCTCATGGCTCCCAAAAACTGCCTCCAGAAGTGTGATCAGTCCTTATTTAAGTACTTTCTCACCATGTTTCTTTGTAGGATGGTAAACTGAAAAAACCCAAGAATAAAGATAAAGATAAAAAAGTTCCTGAGCCAGATAACAAGAAAAAGAAGCCGAAGAAAGAAGAGGAACAGAAGTGGAAATGGTAACATCTCAGCACTGGGTTAAAATGCCACCTCTTTTATTGCATATCCTTACGAAGCGAGAGTACTGAGTTATTAAAATTAATATCCTGATATTTGGGGGAAAATACTTAATTTCTCTAGAGTAACATTCTGAAGTAAGTTTTCCAACTTCTAGTGTAATCATTAACTGGTTCTAAATCTATTGGATCTCCAACTGGTTTCCACCACTGTGAACAGAATGGACTGTAGAAGCAGACCTATGTATAGGTGGGAATTTAGCATACAAAGAGAGTACAGATGCATTTAAAACCATGGGGAAAGGATAGATTATTATGTAAGTTGTGTTGGGAGAACTGCCTGTTCAACAACAGAAGAAACCTCAACAAGAAAACATGGGTGAATATTTTTATAATTGTGCAGTAGTGAAGATCCTTTGAAGCAAGACATAACCAGAGCCATAAGGAAAGGTGTTTTACATTTGATACATGAAAGTTCAATTGATGGCAGATGGACAACTTCATGCCATTTTTTAAAAAAAAAGAAAAACTCAAGGCAAAATATTTGCAATACAAAGGGCTGATATTCCTAATATAAAAAAAGCTCTTTTAAAACAAATATGAAAGGAATGATCTAATCAGAATGTGAGGAACAGGCAGTTAGTAAAATAAATGGTTAATAAACATCTAAAAATGTGATCAACTTCATAAGTAATCAAAGATGCAAAAAAAAATGATAAATCTTTTTGTTTAATGCCTCTCAGATTGGGAAAGATTAATAAGTAAGTGAAAATATCTAGAGTTGCGAATATAAGAAAACAAGCATTCGCCTTCCCTGTAGGAGTGAAAATTCAGTCTTTATGAAGGACAGTTTAGTCATAGCTGGTTGCTCTTGAGAAGTGTATTTAGGTGGAGAACTTTTCTACTTTTGCTGTTTAGAATCTTGAAATAAACGTTTTTAAAAAATACTTATTTCTGTTAACATGTTCTGTTTAACTAACTATACCAGCAGTACATGATTTTGTGTTTATGATGAAAAAACTCAAAAGATTGAGAGATTTAATAGTTAGAATAAAAATCAAAGTCACCTTTACCTCTCTTCTCCCATTCTCATTTTCCTTTCCAGCTTTGAGGTTATCACTGTTCATAATTTGGTGTATAGCCTTCCAAACCTGTTTATGTGCCTTTATGGCTTTTGTAATTTAGAACTTTGATGTCCACAGCACCTCTGAGGAAAGGGAGAAAGAGCACTGACCAGGAAGGTGGCAGAGAGAAGGAGAGCCACAGTGGCAGAAATGTGGCCACACGGTGACAGCTGTGTGATTGGCATGTTGCTATGGCATCGTGGGATTAAATGGGAAGTATAGAAAAGGAATATCACAGAGCAGAGCAACCCTGCCTCTTTCCAGAGGTCGGAGTCAGAAAGTAAAAGGAGGCCAGGTGCGGTGGCTCATATCTGTAATCCCAGCACTTTGGGAGGCCAAGGCTGGTGGATCACCTGAGGCCAGGAGTTCGAGACCAACCTGGCCAACATGGCGAAACCTCATCTCTGCTAAAAATACAAAAATTAGCTGGATGTGGTGGCGCACAGCTGTAGTCCCAGCTACAGCTGAGGCAGGAGAATCACTTGCATCTGGGAGGCGGAGGTTGCAGTGAGCTGAGATCGTGCCACCGCACTCCAGCCTGGGCAACAGAGCGAGACTCCGTCTCTCAAAAAAAAGGATTAAAAAAAAAAAAAAAAAGGCTGGGCACGGTGGCCCATGCCTAATCCCAGCACTTTGGGAGGCCGAGGTGGGTGGATCACAAGGTCAGGAGTTCGAGACCAGCCTGGCCAACGTGGCGAAACCTCATCTCTGCTAAAAATACAAAAGTTAGCCGGGCATGGTGGCGGGTACCTGTAGTCCCAGCTACTTGGGAAGCTGAAGCAGGAAAATTGCTTGAACCCGGGAGGTGGAGGTTGCAGTGAGCTGAGATTGCACCACTGCACTCCAGCCTGGGCAACAAAGCAAGTCTCTGTCTCAAAAAAAAACAAAACAAAACAAAACAGAAAAACCCACAGGGGTTTATTTTCCTCGTTTTTATTTCACTTTTCTTTAGAACTAATACATTTTCAGTGATCTTGACCTTTAAGAAAATGATTTCTAGAAATAAAGTGATTGTGTAAATTAGGGGTTATTATTGGGAGTTAAGAGAATGGTAGGTTAGTAATTCATCAGTCAGGGTTCTGTGGTAGGTATTCAATAAATGCTTGATAAATGAACAAATACATTTCCTTATCAGGAGCTCCCTGCTGTCTGCCCTTTACTTGGGAGCTTTGGCTCTTTTCGGGATCCAGGCAAGTGCACTGGGTCCGGCCTTGTATGTGTAGAATTAGGTGCCCTTGAGGGGTTTAGGAGCCTAATTTTGCTTTTGTGGTTGAAAATCCTTATCAGTGTTGCCACACATTCACTCTGGCAGACCATGACTTTTGGTTTTTATTCTTATTTTAGGCTAAAGGGAAACTGGCTAGTCTTTAACTAAAAGTTGCTTTTTGAGGAATGAGCAGGCTTTGCTACAGCTTCTAACACATGCATTTCTCAGGTGTGATGGTTAAACCTTGCACATTCTTTTCAAGCACAGTGCTTGAATGGCACACCGAGTTTTTGGAGTTGAGAATAGGAATGAAGAGCCTCTTAACTGATAGCTAGAGGCTGTGTATTGTACTCTGAAGTCAGTTATCCAGTCCTCGGTGACTGGTACTGATGACCTAGTCGGGGACTTAAATGGCAGATACTCTTATTTTTACTATTCCTTATGCTATCCCACTAAAAGAAGTACACACTTCACAAGCTTGACAAATTTGCAGATCTTTTGCTTCCCTCCTAAGTCCGCAAACCTGTTTGTCTTTACCAGAAAAAACCACTTACTCTGATCTTTATCTCCCTCCTTTGGTAATTGTTCAGTTGAAAAAGGTCCAGGTCCCTCAGGGTTTCTTTGCTATATCACATTATCGCCATAGAAACATTGTTATAAGTGGTGGCAGTGTGCTTGGGTTCATACATGAAATCCTTTTTATCCCAGATGTCCTGATTTTTAACTGTTGGCCATTGTAGCTGAACAGGGTTTCAGCACTGTTGGGTTAATTAAGTACACTTTTGTGTCAGGGCTGACCTGTGGGAATATAAGTTGCAAGTTAATTCTCAACAGATGATTCTTCATAAAGAATTAGAACCTGGCAAGTTTATTGCAGGTGTTAGGTGTGACTTTAAATGGAGTTTTGAATCTCTTAGCAAAGGTAAAATGCTGTGATGAGTCAGGACTATAATGTTGTAAGGAATTAGTGTTGCAAGACCAGGACTCATAAATATATGGTCAGTGATAGTGATAAGAAATTTATGGAATATGGATTATTGACATTTTGCTCAAACCAGAAAAACTGCCCCTAAATTTCAAGGATTAACATTCAGAAGCTATAGCATCTGACGTTTATTTCTAAATTTAAAAAAATTAAATATGAGTTTTATAGCATACTGTGAAGTGCTTGTTAACTGCAAGGGAACTTGATATCAGACAGCACGTGGAGTTTACTTTCCTGTCTTTATATTTCTAGCACTTTTCCACCTTTCCCCTTTCAAGCAAATTTTATTATTAAATTGATACTTGATTATTCAAGTCAAGCTGCCAAAGGGAAGCCATTTTGATGTCTAAGTACATGTTTTTGTTTGTTTATTTGTTTTTAAATTAGGGGAGAGGATATATGCATTCATGGGGAGGCTAAAAGGACAGAACTGTTTGCTTTTATTATTATTTCATAATAATAGCTGTCAACCCAGTCACATGAGCTTACTGAAACAGATATTCTTTCTGTTTAAACTGAAGTTTAGTGTTGTGATTTGCTGAATCTCTTAATTTGCTTAAATGGTAAAGAAGTTGCTGTGGGTCTTCAGGATACACATGTTGAAATAAGAATTGTAAAAACAGTTTGGAGTCTTGATTTAAAAACACTGTAGGGCCAGGCGTGGTGGCTCACGCCTGTAATCCCAGCACTTTGGAAGGCTGAAGCGAGCAGATCACGAGGTCAGTATATCGAGACCATCCTGGCTAACATGGTGTCTAAACTGTCTCTGCTAAAAATACAAAAACAAAATTAGCTGGGCGTGATGGCAGGCACCTGTAGTCCCAGGTACTCAGGAGGCTGAGGCGTGAGAATGGTGTGAACCCTGGAGGCGGAGCTTGCAGTGAGCGGAGATTGCGCGACTGCACTCCAGCCTGGGCGACAGAGCGAGACTCTGTCTCAAAAAAAATAAATAAAAACACTGTAGTCAATGAGAAGAATGGTGCCAAAGTCCCAGGATAAGGGTAAGGGTGGCCTTCTGAATCTCCTCATGGTTACTCTGTGACTGCTACAGATAGGCTTCTTGCAGATGTTCTCATACACCTACATATATGTATATTTTCTCTATTTGGAGAGTAATAAGACTCTACGATTGGGTGGTTTCCTGCATTGAGATCTTTCTATTAATATATCAATGACTGCCAATTTCATATCTGAAAAAGTGGTAGGTTAATTATAGAAGATCTTTAATGTTCCTCTGAGGTCTAAGATTCTGTTAAATATTTTTGTTTAAATTGTGTAAAATACATATGACATAACATTTATCATCTTAACCATTTTTAAGTGTACAATTCAGTGGCATTAAGTACATTCATATTGTTGTACACCATCACCATCTCCAGAACTCTACATCTTGCAAAACCAAAACTCTGTAGTTATTAACAATTCACCACTTCTCTGTTGCCCCAGTTCTTTTTCTTTTTTTTTTTTTTTGAGACAGAGTCTCGCTCTGTCGCCCAGGTTGGAGTGCAGTGGTGCGATCTCAGTTCACTGCAAGCTTCGCCTCCTGGGTTCAAGTAATTTTCCTGCCTCAGCCTCCCAAGTAGCTGGGATTACAGGCTCCCACCACCATTCCCGGCTAATTTTTTATATTTATGGTAGAGACGGGGTTTTGCCATGTTGGCCAGGCTGGTCTCAAAACTCCTGACCTCAGGTGATCTGCCTGCCTTGGCCTCCCAAAGTGCTGGGATTACAGGCGTGAGCCACCGTGCCCAGCCTATTCCCCCAATTCTTGGTAAACACCATTCTACTTTCTGTCTCTATGAATTTGACTACTCTAGGTACCTTGTATTAATAGTCATACAGTATTTGTCCTTTGTGACTGACTTATTTCACTGAACAGAATGTCAATGCTCGTCCATATTGTAGCATGTTTCAGAATTTTCTGACTTTTAAAGGCTAAATAATATTCCATTGTTTGTCCTACATTTTGTTTATTCATTCATCTTTTGATGGACACGGGTTATTTCTGCCTTTGGCTGTTGCAGATAGTGCTGCTGTGAACATTTGTGTACAAGTATTTGTTTGAATATTGGGTATATTCCTGGGAATGGAATTGCTGGGTCATGTGGCATTTCTATGCTTAACTTTTTGAGGAACTGCCGTACTATCTTTTCCACATTGGCTGCACCTTTTTACGTTCCTACCAGGACCACACAAGGGTGCTAGCTTCCCTACACCTTCACCAACACTTGTTATTTTTTGTTTTATTGCCATCCTTCTGAGTATGAGTGGTATCTCATTGTGGTTTTGATTGATATTTTCCTAATGATTAGTGATGTTGAGTATTTTTTCAGGTGCTTATTGGCCACTTGTATATCTTCTTTAGGAAAATGACCATTCAAGTTCTTTGCCCCACCCCCACGCTGTTTTTTTTTTTTTTTTTGAGATGGAGTCTTGCTCTGTTGCCCAGGCTAGAGTGCAGTGGCGCAATCTTGGCTCAGTGCAACCTCTGCCTCCCAGGTTCAAGTGATTCTCATGCCTCAACCTCCTGAGTAGCTGAGATTACAGGCATGCACCACCACGCCTGGCTAATTTTTTGAATTTTTAATAGATACAGAGTTTTGCCATGTTGGCCAGGCTGGTCTCGAACTCCTGACCTCAAGTGATCCCTCCGCCCGCCTTGACCTCCCAAAGTATTGGGATTACAGGCTTGAGCCACTGCACCCAGCCCCTTAAGACTGAGACTTTGCCCATTTTTTTAATTGGGTTGTTTATTGAGATATAGGAGCTCTTTATATATTTTGTATGTTAACCCTTTATCAGATACATGATTTACAAATATTTTCTCTCATTCTGTGAGTTGTCTTTCACTCTCTTGAAGTGTCCTTTGATGCACAGAAGTTTTTAAATTCAGTGAAATTCAGTTTATTTATTTATTGAGACAGAGTGTCTCTCTGTTGCCCAGGCTGGAGTGCAGTCGCGTGATCTCGGCTCACTGCAACCTTCACCTCCCAGGTTCAAACGATTCTTGTGTCTCAGTCTCCTGAGTAGCTGGGATTACAGGCGTGTGCCCCCATGCCTGGATAATTTTTGTATTTTTAGTAGAGACGGGGGTCTCGCCATGTTGGCCAAGCTGGTCTCGAACTCTTGTTCTCAAGTGATCTGCCCGCCCCAGCCACCCAAAGTGCAGGGATTACAGGTGTGAGGTACTCTGCCCAGCTGCAATTCATTTATTCTTTTTGTTACCTGTGTTTTACGTGTCATATCCAATAAATCACTGTCAAATCCAGTATTGTGAAGCTTTTCCCCTATGTTGTCTTCTAAGAGTTTTGTATTTTTGCTCTTATATTTAGGTCTTTGATCCATTTTGAATTAATTTTTGTATATAATGTAAAGACCCAGTTTGATTATTTTGCCAACACTATTGTTGAAAAGACTGTTCTTTCTCCATTGAATGGTCTTAAGCATCCTTGTTGTAAATCATTTGACCATATACGTTGACTTTGGTTTTATAGTAATACCATTGTTACAATATGGTTTGATACATGTAATTTTTATTTGATGTTTCTGAACTTTGTTTAAAATATTGGACTTGTTCCATGGCTGAATGATTGATAATAAAATAAAATAATAAAATATTGGACTTGGAAAGTAAATATGAGGGTAGTAAGTTATCTATTCGAGTAAAAGAAACTTGAGGTATATCAGCCAGTTGCAGTTTGTGAGCCTGAGTTGGATCCTGGTCTATAAAATAAATTTAGATAAAATAGGAAAAAGTTTTTAATATGGATTGGGAATTAGAATTATACTAGGAGATTATTTTGTTAGATGTGATAATAGTTTTGTGGTTATGTGGAAGAATATTATTTTTGTAGAGATAATTGCTGAAATATTTAGTGGTGGAGTATCAAATCTGCAACTAACTTTGAAAATGGTTCAGCCAAAATAGGAAATGTAGCAAATTATTAACCCCTTTTTTTTTTTTTTTTTTTTTTTTTGAGTTGGAGTCTCACTCTGTTGCCCAGGCTGGAGTGCAGTGGCACAATCTTGGCTCACTGCAACTTCCGCCTCCTGGGTTCAAGCAATTCTCGTGCCTCAGCCTCCTGAGCAGCTGGGACTACAGGTGCGCACCACCATGGCCGGCTAATTTTTGTATTTTTAGTAGAGACGGAGTTTCACCACATTGCCCAGGCTGGTATCAACCTCCTGACCTCGTGATCCGCCCGCCTCGGCCTCCCAAAGTGCTGGGATTACAGGCGTATATGG
The DNA here is from genome assembly GCF_009828535.3 of Hylobates moloch. Lineage (NCBI taxonomy): Eukaryota > Metazoa > Chordata > Mammalia > Primates > Hylobatidae > Hylobates > Hylobates moloch. The sequence goes on along the minus strand of NW_026652296.1, from coordinate 19,661,676 downwards.
TGTTTATTGTAGTACTCATTTTTTTCTTATGTTCGACCATTTTAAAAATACATTTTCAAAAAGTTGTTCCCACTGAGCTTTAGATTCACTTATCAGTGTTTGCTAGATAGTTCCAGGTAATCCATAAGTACCTTAAACTCAACATGCCCCATGCCCCAGTTAAGCTATCATTTCCTAGTCTTCTTGCTTTATGTCCTTTCTCACAGGGTTTTTTTCCCCTCTACCTTCCATCTGACATCACCACTCTGAGGAGGCCTTTTCCTACTTATGAACAATGTAAACAATCCCTCTGTCATGTATGCCATTGTGGTGAAACAACTGTTTACATTTTCAAGTCCCTCCCTTGTTGCTGAGCTCCTTCATTGTTGATCTCTTCTGTCCAGTATTCTTGAACTGAGCTGTTGAAATGTATTTTCCTTTATTCACCACGGTATTTCATCTTACTTGTGAGTGTTGGCTTTTTCAAAATGAGAGACACTGGTTCTTTTGATCCAGGCCTTGAATGTGAGGCCCAGAAGTCATTCCAGAGCACTAATCAGTTGAGCGGATAATTATTTGGCATTTAATCAGTGATGATCCCCATGTTAGACAAGGTGATCACTAAATGAGGCTGTGCTTTGTCTTTTAAAGGTGGGAAGAAGAGCGCTATCCTGAAGGCATCAAGTGGAAATTCCTAGAACATAAAGGTCCAGTATTTGCCCCACCATATGAGCCTCTTCCAGAGAGTGTCAAGTTTTATTATGATGGTGAGTTGTTTCAAGGTTCTTGATTCTTGGCCAAGAAAAGAAATCTGCTTCTATTTAGGGATAGAAAACGAGAAAGGATCCTATATAATAGATAATCCTTTTTATTTCATTTTGTTTTATTGCCATGCAATTTTGAGGAAGGAGCATCAGGTGTTAACTCTCAAAGGCCCATTTGCTGCTGAAAAAGTGCCATGAAAAAGGGGCTATTCATGTCTTCCCTACATAGTCCAAAAAAGGTTTGTCAGCATGGCTCACAGTATGTGGTCCACAAGCTGAAGGTTTTGATCTGAACTTCATTTCTAGGGAGCGACTCTTTGCAAGACTTATTAGAAAAGCCTCACTTGAATGGTAGTACTTTATGTTAGCAATATAACAATGCAATCGGACAAGCTGCTCATCACTAGAAACAGTACTAGTATATGGTTGAGGATTAATAGTCTGCCATCAATCTCTAGATAGGGCTGGTAGGCATCTGTCACCTATTCTATGTAGCATAACACTATGCCTTTGATATATGTGCAATCAAGTCTGATGAGCTGCTTTAAAGAAATGCCCTGCCTGGGTCTCTTAGAACCCTCAGAATTGTCTCTTATCTGTCATTGGTATTTCTATCCTTGGGTTGAAGGATTTCAGGGTAGCCTTTGACACGCCTCCTGTTGGCAGTGTAGCAGTATGTAGATGGTAATAACTGATTTTCTTCATTCCATGAGTTTTATCCAGAAATGGTTAGAGCATTGTTCCTCATACCCTTATGTGCTTATGACTCACCAGAGTGGATCTGAGCCCGTTTAACAGTTGTGGGGTGGGCTTCTTTTCCCTTTCCCCACCGTCCCTCTTCTTCTTTCCCCTTTCCCAACCATCCTTCCCTCTTCTGTCCCCTTTCCCCACAGTCCCCCTTGTCCTTTCCCCAGCATTCCTCTTCCGCCTCCACTTGTCTTGCCACCATCTTTTGGCCACTGTTATTTCACCACCCCATTTTTCCCCACCCTCAACCCCCCACTGTTTTCTTCTCACCCATCCCACTGCCCCTACTGAAAAGAAAAAGTTCTGGGGTGGGATTGAGTACTTCTGAACCAAGTGGTCTGCTGACCAAACTTTGAGAAACGCTGGGCAGGATAACTGCTGAAAAGCATCAGTGGTGAACACTCAGGCATTCTGGTGCATCTCTCTTCCCACCAGTAGTGGCCTTAGGTCCACCAGTGCTTGTAGGCCTAGGTAGTAGTTTACACTAAAGGGCTGGGTCTGCAACTGAGGAAAGTGCAGTGGCGCGACCTCGGCTCACTGCAAGCTCCGCCTCCCGGGTTCACGCCATTCTCCTGCCTCAGCCTCCCGAGTAGCTGGGACTACAGGCGCCTGCCACCGCGCCCGGCTAATTTTTTGTATTTTTAGTAGAGACGGGGTTTCACCGTGTTAGCCAGGATGGTCTCGATCTCCTGACCTCGTGATCCACCCGTCTCGGCCTCCCAAAGTGCTGGGATTACAGGTGTGAGCCACTGCGCCCGGCCTGAAATTTGTTTTTTAAAATGACGTATTTATTAGCCAAGTGTGGTGGTGCACGCCTGTAGTCCCAGCTACTCGGGAGGCTAAGGTGGGAGATCACTTGAGTCCAGGAGGCAGAGGTTGCAGTGAGCCCAGATCGTGCCACTCCCCTCCAGCCTGTGTGAGAGTGAGACCCTGTCTCAAAAAATAATAAATAAATAAAACAACATATTTATTGAATGTATTTGTGTTCAGACACCAAGACCCAGCAGTGGATAGTACTACTGACTTAGACCCTGATCTTGGGGAGTTTGCAGCCTAACAGGACTCCATAATCTCAGAGGCAAATACTTATATTACGTGAACATTTTGACCTGTTGACCAGAGAGTCTAAGACAGTTCTTTCAGCCCTCACACTGGTCATTCCTGGAGACTCTTAAGTATAACTCAAAGCCAAAACTCCTAATTAAGAGAAAGGGGCTAGGACCTTGAAGAGCACCATCTCAAAGCGTAGGTATTCCGTAGCCCTGGTATGGACTTACCAGGAGCTTTAGGATGCTCAGCTGGTAAAGTCTCACTTTGAGGTTCAAAGCGATGAGAGGGAAAGCTAGATTCCCTAGTCCTGTGGTTTCTCTTCAAGATAGGAAGCAGAGGCCTGGTCTAGTTCACAGGTTGCCATAGTCCTTTCCTCCCATTCTTGCCCAGTCCTCCTTTATAGGATCCTGCTTTAGGGCTCCAGCATTTTCTCAGTTGGTCCTCCGCTGGGATTTCTTCTCTTTGATTGTGTGAACTCTTACTCTGCAGTAAGTCAAGAAGTCATATTTGACTTTACTTCAAACTGATACAGTAAGTGCTGCCTACTCTCTGGGGAGGAGAATTCTTAGACTCCTTTAGAACTTGCCAGGGAGGTGGGGCATGGGCTAGCTGAAGCAGTGAATTACTGCCTCTTCTAAGGACCTTCAGTTTACAGCTTTGACTCAGCAGTTTCCTTTTCCTGGAGCTCAGCCTTTTTCACAAAGTGTTAACATTGCCAGGAACCTTCCAGTCATCCTCCCACTACTCTGCTGCAGGGAGCCGTCATTTCATCTTTTGACAGCTCATCTAAAATAGGAGGAGTCACAGTTGCTTCTCCCTCTATTAGGACAGAATTCAGTAAAACAGCCCAAAGTCTCATTTTTTAAAATTTATTTTTACGTTTATTTATTTGAGACAGAGTCACACTCTGTCACCCAGGCTGGAGTGCAGTGGCACAATCTTGGCTCACTGCAGCCTCCACCTCCAAGGTTCAAACAATTCTCATGCCTCAGCCTCCCAAGTAGCTGAAATTACAGGCACGTGCCACCACATCTAATTTTTGTATTTTTAATAGAGACAGGGTTTTACCATGTTGGTCAAGCTGGTCTGGAACTCCTGACCTGAAGTGATCCTTGCACCGCCTCCTAAAGTGCTGGGATTACAGTTGTGAACCACCATGCTCAGCCACATTTTTTTTTAAAATGGTATTAACATTTATTTTATACCAAACATACTTGAAAACAGTTTACGTTTTTTTCTTGCCATTTTATTTCATTTATTTTATTCCTAATGACTTAATGTTTTCCTTTATATCAGAAACATGTTACAGTTTTCTAAAGAAGTTCAGGGAATCTTAATACACAGGCCTATCTTCCCCGAAGTGTCTTTCTTCCAAAGCAGAAGCTTGGGGGTTGATGGGGGCAGCTGCGCCACCTGTTGGCCTTTTAAGTTAATGGCGTCCAAAGTGGGTTCTTTCTATTATAATTGTTTCAATTTTGTGCTACAGTTCTCTACACCCCTGCAGTCAGATGGCATATCATTATGAGATAAGATGTCTTCTGAGTTTCGAAATAAATGGATTTCTGGTTAAATTTTAGTTTTCTATAAAGAATGTGGGCACCCTTGGTGAATTATTAATACCTGTGTAATAGTAAGGTGGTAGAATTATAGTTAACCTCATTTTAAGTATAGCCAAATGCCCTTAGTATAGCATGGATTGGTTCCAGGTGACGTTGTAAAGTTGGATTTTTAAGAAAGAATGGAAATTGGCGCTAAGAGTACTGTCAAAAGCATTCTGTTTGAAAAGTGGATTAAAGTCCCAAGTACTTTTCTTTCATTGCTTTGTTAACTAAATCAGGTACATAAAACCCGTAGGCCCTATTCAGATTTTCTTTACCAGTTAGTAGCTTTCATTGTGAAACATCTGAGTTCCTTTAGACAGCTTTTTGTTTATTTGAGACAGAGTCTCGGTCTGTTGCCCAGGCTGAAGTGCAGTGGCGCGATCTTGGCTCACTGCAACCCCTGCCTCCTGGGTTCAAGCGATTCTCATGTCTCAGCCTCCTGAGTAGCTGGAGTTACAGGCTCCCACCACCATGCCCGGCTAATTTTTTATATTTTTAGTAGAGATGGGGTTTCGCCGTGTTGGCCAGGCTGATCTGGAACTCCTAACCTCAAGTGATCTGCCTGCCTCAGCCTCCGAAAGTGCTGGGATTACAGGCATGAGCCACTGCTCCCAGCCCCTTTAGACAGCTTTTACATAAACAATTGGATACACCAGGAACCCCAGTCATCCCTTGTGCTGTGGATGCATCCTGGTTCCCTGAAAGAGGCAGCATCATGGTACCCATGTTCCAGAGCAGTGCGTTGCAAACTCTAGTGTGCATCCAAGTCTCGTTAAAAATGCAATTTCTGTATAGGATTCAGTAGGTCTAGGAGGGGGCCTGGGATTCTGCATTTCTAAACTCCCATATGATGCCAATGCTGCTGGTCTGTGAACCACTTGTTGAATAGCAAGGTTCTAGAAGAAGGTCTTATTAGGCTTTTCATATGGGAAATCTGGGCTTGCCTAGTATGGATATATATTTTTTTATTCATATTCCACCCACCTAACTTTGAAGAAGAAAGATGCCTATTTCTTTTCCCCACAATTCCTTTCTTCCACTCCCTGCCCTATCCCTTCCTCCCCTTCTTGAACAGAGGCTGCTTAGCTTAGCAGTGGCAGGAGTCCCTCTGAGGATTTGATTTTTAAAAACCATTGAAGAGGTGTAAAGGACCCTGCTTGCTGAAAGGAAAAGGAAGAGTGACTGGGCCTCCCCCAGGTCATCCCTGTCCTGAGCAGGCACCTGGGAACAATTAACTGGCATAGTCTCCAGAGAATGACCCAGGTAAATATATGCTAAAAAGAAGGAGAATTTGTACAAGTAGATATAAATCAGTATGTTGTCTTTGTTGTTGTTGCTACTATGTGTCACCAGACCTTTATATACCATGAGAAGGCAAACCATTATTAAAGAGAATTCGCTAGCCCTGGGTATTTATACTTAGATCATGAATACTATACCTCACTTTTTGGAACCGCTTTTTTCTCTAGGTAAAGTCATGAAGCTGAGCCCCAAAGCAGAGGAAGTAGCTACATTCTTTGCAAAAATGCTCGACCATGAATATACTACTAAGGAAATATTTAGGAAAAATTTCTTTAAAGACTGGAGAAAGGTACTGTAGCCCATGTGTTAATATCCTAGTACCTTGCAAAACAATCAAGTACTAAGTAATAAATTATCATTTTGCAAAACATTTCCTGATGTAAAATTTGAGTTTTATGGATTTTGTTGTATTTAAACTTGCGCATTTTTTGTCTTCATTTACTATATTATGTAGGGTTTCTGTCCAACAAGAATACTTGTATATCTTTGCTATCGGCTCTCATGTGATGGCAGGTGGGGGGTTATCAGATTAGGCCAAACAGAAAACCTCAACTCCAGTTGCGCACAGGAAAGTTTGTCTCTGCAGGACTGCCCCGTGTCTGCTGTTGCAAAGAGAAATGTTAATCTGATATAACACTCCCTGTTAATTCTTGCTTATTTGTTTTAGGTACTTTCTACTCTTGAAACCACATACACTATATTTGCCTAGGTGATTTTTTAAAATCTCATTATTCTCAATTTGGATAATGTGGACAGAGGCAGCAGTAAAGTTTACTTCCTGAACTAGCTCTGAAAAAGCAGACTTAATAAATGAATAGAATAGGGGTAATATTTCCAAGAGAGAATCAGTATGGGATTTCAAACTCGTATTTATACGCCTGGGGACTGTGTGCCACGGAGTCTTAGAAACCACATAAGAGTTCATTTTTTTCCATGAGAAGTCATTTTAAAACATTTTAATATTAGTAAGTACATATTTTATAATAAAGTAATACAACTGTGGTTTTTTGTTTTTTCAAAATTCATTAATTGAGATTGGCTACTTCCAGAAACCTTTTGACTGAAAAAATGGTGCTTGGGTGTATTTGCAAAGAAACCCAAGGACTTATTAGTGTATTTTTGTTGTTTTTCTTTCATCTCCCCATTTTCTTTTGGCTAGGAAATGACTAATGAAGAGAAGAATATTATCACCAACCTAAGCAAATGTGATTTTACCCAGATGAGCCAGTATTTCAAAGCCCAGACGGAAGCTCGGAAACAGATGAGCAAGGAAGAGAAACTGGTACTACAGAATTTATTAAACCTCTGGAGAATTTTGGAATTGTGATTGGTTCATTTAATTTTCTTCTTGGTTCTTATGACACAACATTAACATCAGTAATTTCACATCATTCTATGCTAAAGACTTAGAATTCTCAAAGTCTAAGTTTTCTTAAAGGTTTTAGTTAGACTGAAAATTGTGAACAAGTACTTTGCTCAGTAGCTCTGTATAGGAACCTTGGTGCTTCAGTGACCTAAAAACCGGTCAGTAACTCCAGTCAATAATATAGTAATTAAGGATGGGCAGACCTGTCCCACAGTGGCTACTGGATATTAAGGATTTAAGACAGATGAAATCATATTGGCCATGTACCTCCCTGTTCTTTGATCTGTTTTACTCTGGAATCTTGTGATGCTCATCCATCTCCATCTTCCAGCCTTGGCCATCCTTATTACTGAAGGATCTTTCTGGTATCCAGCTGGGATGTCATTTTTCTTCTACAGGCTGCCTGTTTTTGTAAAAAAAAAAAAAAAAAGTTTATTGGAACCAGCTGCCTCTACTTGTCTACGTGTTATCTATGGCTGTGTTTATGCAACAATGACAGAGATGAGTAGTTGCAAAAGAGACTGTGGCACTCAAGCCTAAAATATTTTCTATCTAGAAAAAGTTGTCAGCCCCTGAACTAAAGGAATCCAGGCTAGAATTTCATTTTTTCCAATCGGAAGTCCAGAAGTTAAAGATTTTAAGGAATTCTTTGTACTTCAAATTCCTGTAGTTTCAGTATTTTAAAGGACTTGCATGTATTGTATTTATATAACTCATTGTTTCACGGTACTTATTTGGTCACTAGTTTAAAAATTAATGCATTACTATAAGAATGTTAATTGCATCAGACTTTGTGTCTCAGGTAAATCTTATCCTCAATATTCCAAGTTAGTGAAATTTAGTATATTACTTACTTCAGGGGCATTTTGAAACTTAAAAGATAACTTTGGAGCTTTGTTCTTAGAATATTGATCCAAAGATAGATTTTATAAACATCCCCTTGTCAGAGCCTCTGCCAAGGACACCTGCTGCCAGCAAGGTCTGAATCTGTTCCCACCCACAAGGCAGCACAACTTAGTTAAACTGAATCAATAAGTATATAAAACGCAAAGAGTCAATAGAGGGTAAGGAGGCTCAAAATCTCCCCCACCATCCCCCACCTTTTTGGAGCAAGGATCATAGTATAGAGCATGTATACCTGTATACCTACAAAAAAATTATTGACAGATCTGTCTGGGCTTAAAAACCCATGTTTTTAAGCTGTTTAACTGCTGTTTAATTAAATGGCTTGAGCTATTCTTTTATGAGGCTCTATGGGAGACTCTTCTCCATTTCCTGTTTTGATAGTACTCAGTAAAACAGTATGAATTTTTAAAGTACATTTAAAAACACCCAAATAACATTTATAAACATATATCCTTTAAGACACAAGAATCAGTTTTGAATCTAGTTGAAATCAATCCTTATAGGCAGATCTTTTTGGGGAATTTTATGATACTTAAGTTTGAGAAAACCACTAGAGGTTTTCCTTTATTTGAATTTATTTTTTAGTGATTTTCAGACTTTTCTCTACCTTGACTTAGTCTCCCACAAGAGATAAAAATGTATTAGTAGAGAACAGCAATCTGAATCTATTTTGAGTACTTTCATGCTGTCTTCCAGAAAATCAAAGAGGAGAATGAAAAATTACTGAAAGAATATGGATTCTGTATTATGGATAACCACAAAGAGAGGATTGCTAACTTCAAGATAGAGCCCCCTGGGCTTTTCCGTGGCCGTGGCAACCACCCCAAGATGGGCATGCTGAAGAGACGAATCATGCCCGAGGATATAATCATCAACTGTAGCAAGTGAGCTCGCACTTCATCCTATGGGCCAAAAAGGGGGTGGAGGGCGTCCTTTATTGTACTTGGGAATATTTCCCAGGTTACACAGGACTGTTTGGGAAGGGAGATACTTAAGAGCAGGACAGTATTTCATGCATAGGTCTCCAGATATTTTTGAGGTACAGTTGTCTCCCCTCATCCACAGGTGATATGTTCCAAGACCCCCAGTGGATGCCTGAAACTTCGACCCAGTTGCTGTCACCTGGAACACATTTCTGTTGATGTCTTCCACCCCCAAATTTAATGCCTTTTCCATCTTTATTAAGTACTTATCACAGAGTGGCTATAACTTTTGCAGTCTGAGGCACAACAGCAAAACTAGCACAACTTTCTTTTTCCTTCTTTACAATTTCACAGATGGAAGATTCATTCTTACCTTAGATCTTAGCAATTTCAGCATACGGTTTTTTTTATTAAGTCGATAATTTTCACCTTTTCATTTAAAGCACTCTGTGCAGCTTCTCTTTGGCATATCCAAATTTCCAACATCACTACTTTCGCACTTTGGGGCCTTTATTAAGTAAAAGAAGGATTACTTGAACACAAGCAATGTAAAACCATTAAAGTCAACCTGATAACTAAGGCAGCTACTAGGTTACCCAGGGGCAAGTGACGTATATAGCATGGTATGTTGTATATATGGTTCACGCGTCCCAGGTGGGACTACAGGAGATTTCATCATGCTCCTCAGAATGATGTGCAATTTAAAACTTACAAAATGTTTATTTCTGGAATTTTGTATTGAATATTTTTGGATGACAGTTGACTGAGGGTAAGTAAAACCATGCATAAGGTGGGACTACTGTATTGACTGTTAAGAAGGAAACTTGGAAAATTATGCTCAGCAGATATGTCCCCTTGGGGTCATGAAAGATGAAATTATTCCTCACATCTTATTTCACTATCCTCTTGCTCTGTTATTTCCAGAGATGCCAAGGTTCCTTCTCCTCCTCCAGGACATAAGTGGAAAGAGGTCCGACATGATAACAAGGTTACTTGGCTGGTTTCCTGGACAGAGAACATCCAAGGTTCCATTAAATACATCATGCTTAACCCTAGTTCACGAATCAAGGTAAGGAGATAGTTGAGAGCTGCACTGGTTCATGGTGCTGATAACCTTTGTTTGTTGAAATGTACCGTTCTCGTCCTCTAGAATCACTTTGACAAATTAAAAATCCTCCCCATTGAAACAAGGCAAGTACTTTCATTGTTAGCATTATGGTGATCTTCCTACAGTGCCTCCATTTTTTTGGTCACATTGTAATCTTATTTATTTATTAATTCGCAAATACTTACTGAAATCCCAAATGTGCCACACACAGTATACATTTGGTGCTAGGAATTATGCTGGTAAACAGGATAGACATAGGCCCTGCCTTCACGTTGCTTAACGTCCAGTGGTCAGAATGTGTTGAAGTATGGTGGTTGTATATTGGCCTCTGCAGATGTCTTCTACTTCCTCACCTCTCTTGGCTATGAGAAGGGAATGTAATTTCTGCATATCCTGAAACAAGTTGTAAAATCTAGTGTCTTACATACTTCTGGCTTCCTGCAGTCTCATCTGGGTAGGTTCACCAGGGCCAAATGAAATGATGTGTGTGAAAGCACATCATAAAACTATGTTACATACCTATGCATTGTTATTTATTGATAGTGTTATTGCAAGAAGATAACTGCCTTGGAGGAAATCAGTTTTTGTTTGCCAGATAGCTACGTATATCCAGCTTTGGAGAGTCCCACGAACTTCTTCCCTCCAACATACTATGAAATATAAACCTAACAGAGACAAAAACACAGTCAAGGAATTAGTTCTATGTAGACTGTTACTGTTTTATGTGCAGGAGACCTGGGTCTAAAGACCTTCTTGATCCTGGTTCATAGGTTATAACGTCTGTTAAAATGTGAAAGCCACAGCTGAAAAGGCTATGTGAATAGGCAAGACTAAACTGTACATTTTCTGGCTTGTAGTCTTGTGTTCTTCTGTATATCACTACTTTTCTAATGAAAAATACCTGTTTATATATTTTCTCCAATTATAAAATATACTTTTCTGGCCGGGTGTGGTGGCTCAAGCCTGTAATCTCAGCACTTTGGGAGGCCGAGATGGGCGGATCACCTGAGGTCAGGAGTTCAAGACCAGCCTGGCCAACATGGCAAAACCCTGTCTCTACTAAAAACACAAAAATTAGCCGGGCGTGGTAGTGGGTGCCCGTAATCCCACCTACTTGGGAGGCGGAGGCAGGAGAATCGCTTGAACCTGGGAGGCAGAGGTCACAGTGAGCCGAGGTCATGCCACTGCACTCCAGCCTGGGCAAGAGACTGAGACTCTGTCTCAAATAAATAAATAAAAATAAAATGTACTTTTCGTAGTTTAGATAAGTACAAAATCAGAAAGCGAACCCTCATGTTGAGCAGACTAGTCATTTAAAGAAACATGTATTCCTCTTCTGAAGTATCACAAAGCTGTATATATGGCTACAAAAGCAGAAAAATAATAGTTTTAGCCCTCAAGGAACTTACGGGCTGGTGGACAAATCAGGTAAGAATTCAGTTGTATTAGAAGAAAGATAAAAGTTAAATGCATTAGATAAACAGAGGAGTTATTTGCAGTACCTTGGAGATCAACAGCTTTATGAAGAAAAGTAGGTTATGGTTGGGTCTTAAAAGTAGTATTTCAAACAAGAGAGAACTGTGTCGTGGACAAAGGGGAGGTATGTTGAGGATAGGGGTTGAGAAAAGGTGTGATACTTTTTCTCAACCCCTATCCTCATACTCCATACAGAGTATGGATACAACATACTCCATACAGAGTATGTTGAGGATAGGGGTTGAGAAAAGATGTGATAAAAAGAATTATCAAGTGGTGACAGTTGCACAACGTTGTGGATATACTACTAAATGTCACTGGTGGTAAATTGTATCAATGCATATTTTACCACAACTTAAAGATTATCAAAATAACAGAGTTACTATTAAAAACATTTGCACATTAAGTTAACATTTGGATCTTTTAAGCATACCGCACGTACATATACTAATGCCACCATTTATAGATGAGTAAATTTAGTCTCTGGGAGGCCCAAAAACTTGCCCAAGATTCAGTGGCTAGTAACTCTAACTTAGATCTTCTTAGAATGTAACTTAGATCTTCAGTCTCTGCATGCTTTCCTGTGACATCCACTGCTAAATGTGGCCAGCTTTAAATGCCATGTTAAAGAGACTGAGCCCTTAAAGGACTTTGAACAGTGGAGTGTCTTGAACATAGCTTTACTTCAGCAAGTTTTACAGGCATTATATGTAAATCACATCAGTAAATATAAACTGTTATAAATGCTGCAAAGGAAAAGTACAGGGTGCCATCTGAGAGTATACCAGGGTACCTGATCCAGCATCTGGGGTTCAGGGATGGCCTTTCTGAAGAGATAACATTTAAAGAACAATGTAAAGAAAATTTTTTTTAAATTAGTACCTGAAGATCTGGCTGGCCTCACTATATAGCTTCCTCTCCTGCCTCTTTCTTCCCTCAGAACTACCAAGCTCTTGCTCACCTCTGGGATTTCAAAAGGCTACTTTATTTTCTCTATTAGAAACACCCATTCTCCTATTCTTTCCAGGGATACAATCCTGTTCATCCTGTAAATCTCATCTTAAATGTTACCTCTTCAGAAAGGCCATCCCTGAATCCTAGAGGCCGGATCAGGTACCCTGGTATACTCCCAGATGGCACCCTGTACTTTTCCTTTGCAGCATTTACAGCAGTGTAAATCTACTGGTGTGATTTACATATAATGCCTGTAAATCTTGCTGAAGTGAAGCTATGTTCAAGACAACTCCACTGTTCAAAGTCCTTTAAGGGTTCAGTCTCTTTAACATGGCATTTAAAGCTGGCCACATTTAGCAGTGGATGTCACAGGAGAGCATGAGGAGCATACACTCTAAGAAGATCTAAGAGTTACTAGCTATTGGATCTTGGGCAAGTTTTAGGGCCTTTAAGTTTAAAAGGAAGCCACCAACCTGGGATTTAAAGAGGGAAATGACACCAGATTTGTATTTTGGAAACTTGTTACATAATTGATCATTCTGACTGCTGCCCTGTGGAGACTGGATTGGACACAAACAAGAAGTAGAGAGATCAGTGGGAGGCTGTTGCAGTACTCCAGGCAAGAAACAGTGATGACTTAAGACAAATGATGGCAATGGGGATGGAGAGAGGTGACAGATACATAATGCATGTTGAGTACTTGTACAGGTAAGGATTAGAGTTAATTGTTGGAGCATCTCTGAGGGCTGAGATCCTTGTTAGATAGACCAGGTGGAACGCCTCAAGAGCAGAGAGCCAGTCAATTTTATTCCAGCCAATATCCAGCTAACTGCTATACACAATAGACATTTGTGCAAGTTTCTGGATGATGATTATAGTAGTGAACCTAAAAGTCACCCGGAGTTAGACTCTGAACCTTATACTCAAGTGCCTGACTTGAACTGCAGTGGGATCCCAATAGGAGTCATTAAAGGCCTGGAAAAGTGGTGCCATTAGGCGAAAAAGAAATGATTTCTTGAGCTTGTTCTCAGTTGTCTGTTAGGCTGTCTCCTACTCAGCAGAATAGTGAGATCTTCAAAGGTTGGGGTTTGGTAGTGCCTTGAGTAATTTTTAACTTTATATTGCCAGCGGAAGAAGCATTCTCTTTTTAGATTTAAAAGAAAAAAATAGAAAGATACAAACATTAGGGGTTTTATTTTTAGTGAAATATTTCAAACATACAGGAATAGATAATTATGTAATGAACACCCGTATGTCCACCATCTGGCTTTGTAAAATCTTAAAATTATGTCTTATGTGCTCAATTGTTTCATTTCATAAAAAATACTGATAAACATAGCTGAAGCCACTTGTATACCATTCACTTCCTTCCCTGTAGATTACTATGAACTTGGTGTTTCTATTCTCATACATATTTTTTGTATTTTTACAGTATATTTATGTGTGCATAAACAATATGTAATTTTACAATATGTAACACACTAGTAACGTACTAATTTATAACTAAAACTTTTTAGTTTACAATATGTTGTAAACTATTGTAAGCTAAAGACATTGTACAACCTATTGTAAACTAAAAACAAGTTTTAGTTTTAAATTAGGTATGTTACTGGGATCATTCTGCAACTTGTTTCTCTCCAGCTTTGATTTTGTGGTTTTATTATCTTAACCTACACTTTTAATTAATCCATTTTATTTGTTATTGGTATGTTATGGTATTCTATTATATCATAAAAACTTACCTATTCTGTTGGTTTTTGTTGTTGGTCTTTTGAGACAGTATCTTCGCTCTGTCGCCCAGGCTGGAGTACAGTGGTGTGATCTTGGCTCACTGTGACCTCTGCCTCCCGGATTCAAGTGGTTTTGGTGCCTCAGCCTCCTGAGTAGCTGGGATTATAGGCGTGTGCCACCACACCCAGCTAATTTTTGTATTTTTAGTAGAGACGAGATTTCACCATGTTGGCCAGGCTGGTCTTGAACTGACCTCAAGTGATCTGCTCACCTCAGCCTCACAAAGTGCTGGGATTACAGGTGTGAGCCACCATACCCTGCCTCTATTCTCTTGTTAAGAGGCATTTAGCGTTGTTACACAGTCTCTTGCCCTTATAAACAGTGCTGGAAGAAACACATGTTTCTTGTGTATATGGATGAAAATTTGTTTTATACGTTATTAGATATTTCCAAATTGTTCTCTTAAGTACTTCAATTGACATCATTACTCTCCTCCTCCTTCCTCTCCCACCCCCACCCACAACAGTATTCCTCTTTTTCCATATCCTTGCTAATGTTTCTAAAGTTTTGCTTTTTACATTTGGGTCTTAGATCCACTAGAATGTATTTTTGCATATGGGATGAAGCTGAAACCTAATATATTTTCCAAATGAGTAAACTGTTGTCACAGAACTATTTAGTTGTATTACCTGCTCTCTTGTATATCAGCTATATCTACATATATGTCAGACTGTTTCTGGGCTCTCTGTCCTCTTTAATTAGTTTGTGTATCTCTTTCTGCATCAGTAGCATATTGTTTTAACTACTGTAGCTTTATAAAGTCTATTGAGTAGGACAAGTTTGTTTCATTCTTCAAAATTGCTTTGGCTATTCTTGGCCCTCTGCTGTTTCATATTAACTTTAAGATAAACTTGTCAAATTCTAATGAAAACTGTTGATAAACTTGTTGATTAACAAATTCTAATAAAAACTGTTGAGATTTTTATTGAAATTGCAATACATTTATAGATTAATGGGGAAAGATACTGACAATATAATTGAGTTTCCAATTCACGAACATGTTATACCTCTCCATTAATTCATGTCTTTTGAATATATCCACCAATATGGTTTTGTAATTTTCTTCATAAAGGTTTTACATTTAAAAAATTTTTATTTTTAAGTGACCTTATAGTCGTTATTGCTAATGTGAATGAGATTTTTATCCATTACGTTTCTGTTGGTTATTCCTGAAGTGGTAATGCTTATAATTTTGGGGCGTTGGTCTTGTATCTGGCAGCAGATACAAGAGGTTGCTCAGAGTTGTTCAGGGTTGCCGAACTCTTAGTTCTAAAAGTGTCTGTCATTTGGGGTTTCTATGTAGATGATTTATCTATAAAAACAGTTCTTCATTTTCAGTTCATATATTTCATGTTTAAGTTTTAATTTTTATTTTTAAACACAATTATCCATAAAACCCTAACCCTTTCCCTAGTCAACAGCAGTCACAGCCAAATGTTTTATTAATTGCTATACTCAGTGTTTCTTGTATCTCATACCTTCTGGGGTTTCTTGTCCTGTTGAAATACACCCTTTAATGCTTCTTTAGTGAAGACCCAACAGTGGCACTCACTCACCTTTGTTTACCTGAAAATTTCTTTATTTTCATCTTAATTCATAGTCTGTCTTTTCTCCAGTCAAGAAAGTGTCTTATCATTGATAGATTCTGGTTTCACTATGCTATATCCGGGGATATATATGTATTTATAGATAGACTTTTAATCTGAGGACTAATGTATTTTATCCTACAGTATTACCAATCGTTATTTCTTCCATAGCTTCTAGACCATTCCTTCTATTGTTCTTTTTTTAGAGTCCTATTAGATGAGTGTTGACACTTTTCAATCTGGACATCTTTTTTAAACTATATTTTCATACTCTTTGTCTCTTTAGGTCTGATTTTTTAACTTTTAAGTTCAGGGGAATACTTCATTTTGGGTGAGTTGTAGCACTCACTTCCAATTCACTAATTCTGTTTCTAATTATATTTAATCTAAAATTTATTCCATCTATAATTTATTTCAATTACCACTTTTTGTTTTCAAAATTTCTGATTTTATAGCTGATTGTTTCATTTTTGTTTTATAACTTCATGTTCTTTCTAGATTTTACATCTTTTTATGCATACTAAACATACTTACTTGAAAGTCTAAGATGGTTCTATAAAATGTTACCTGAAGTGAATTTATGTGCTAATTACTGTTGGCAGTTTTTCTGAGCCATTTTCCTTGTGTCTTTTGAAATTTCTGTTTGTAAGCCCTTTTAACTGGGAGGTGTTTTTTGCTTATGTATTGTTCTCTTTTCTTCCCCTTCTTCTTTTTTTTTTTTTTTTATTGACTGAAAAAATGTACTTTTCATTTTAATTGTATATGTCAATGACGAAGTGCCTATTCAATTTTTTTTTTTTATTATACTTTAGGGTTTTAGGGTACATGTGCACAATGTGCAGGTTTGTTACATATGTATCCATGTGCCATGTTGATTTCCTGCACCCATTAACTCATCATTTAGCATTAGGTGTATCTCCTAATGCTGTCCCTCCCCCCTCCCCCCACCCCTCCCCTTCTTCTTCTCTGTTCATTACTTTTTGTCTTGGAGGGAGTCTCTTAGCCCAGCTCAGCCCAAGCTAATAAGGCCCCTGACTTCAGGTCCCCCCTTGTTGCATGGAGCAAGAAGCGATCCTCCTGTCTCAGCCTCCCAAAGTGCTGGGTAGGCGTGAGCCACCACATCCAGCTTAGAGCACTTACATTGCTACATATTTGGAGCAAACATAATTAAAGTATGACTTATTGTGACCGAGCAGTCAATAACAGATACGGTTTTGTAGTAGAATGTTGAAGGGTGGTAACTGGTGGTTTTACTTCATGGAGGGCTTTAGGTCGGCTATATGGGAGGCTACCATCATGATGCTTTTGTTCTACACATTTCTGCTCAGCCTCCAGAGATGTCTCCTATTCTAAGAGTCTTTGTTTACTCTTGTGTCTATATTTTACTTACACTTCCCTCACGTAATAGTGTATCATTGTATCCCATCTGTGCTCTATCAAGAAATGTAGCACAAGCATGATGTGAACTATGAATTTTTGACAATTTAAAAAATTAGAGGAATCATTCAAGGGTAAAAAGCACAAAGTTGTAGAACAGCTGAAGTGTGTTCTTTTTATGTATCCTGTCTTTGCCCCCTTTCTGGAAACTTGGATTGGCCTACTTGGCAGTCATTGCCACAGTTACACTACTTCTAGCCTCAAAGGTCATTGAAAGGATTGGGATTTTTGAGAACCACAATAACACTTGCTCTAGGTACTGAAAAGGTTGTCCTGAACTCATTCATATCTTTTTATGTTCATCCCAGTTTGTTTTTGCTTTTCCCCCCAGGATTTCGATTACACAGACATCTTGCAAGCGTATTTCCATTCTTTCTCTCCCACTCTGTGCCTGGTGCCCATAGGATCTGAAATAGCATTGGAATGACAGCTAGCCTTCTGGAACCTGCAGTTTCAACCAAGGAAACTCTGATTCCAGATAACCCAGGAGTTTCTTATCCTGCATAGTCTAGGAGTTTACAAAAAGGCTGCTTATGTGTACTCACTGCTAAGTACGGTCCACTGCCAAGTTTGGAAGCATTACCTGCTCTCACAACCCAGGGAAAGTAGCCCTTAGTAAAACTCAGGTTTTTCAAACCAGCCTTAACCTTACAAACAGAATTTATCATCATGATTTTTCTTTCAAATGCAGTACAGCAAACTTTAGGATCAATGTTGACATCATTTTACGTTTAGTCCTGTTAAAATACTCTCAGTGCCAAATACACACTTCTGCCTTTTTTCTCTTTAGAGTCTAGAATTCTGTGGGGTTCCAAAGATGTATGTGCCTACAACCTTTTATATGTAACCACTTAGGGATTAAAGGGCTAAATGTGTAGGAAAATATCTTTACAATATTCATCTTGGGAAGCTCTCATTTTGGAGTTCTATTAGAGAAAATAAGACACAAGCTCATTAAAAATATATATATATTCTGAGCCTGGCATCTTGGTATAAAATTCAAAACGTTTTAAATCTATTTATTAATCAGACTAACATAGACCTAAGTGTGAAGACTAAAATAGTAAAGCTTGTAGGTGATACCATGGTTGAATTATGACCTTAGAGTAGATTCCTTAGGACAGAAAAACACCAACAAGAGAAACAATTGACTAAATGGACTTCATTAAAATTAAAAATTTATGTTCAACAAAAGACACTGCTAAAATAAATACAGAATTTACAGACTAAAAGAAAATATTTGCAACATGTTTATCTGACAAAGGGCTTATATCCAGACTATACAAAGAATTCCTATGGCTCCATAATAAAAAGACAGACATCCCATCCCCATAATAAAAAGAGCAAAAGACTTGAACATATACTATACAAAAGAAGATATAGGAATGGTCAATAAATAAGCAAATGAAAGAGTGCTCGACATCACTAATTATCAGTGAAGATTTAACCACAGGGAGATACGAATTCCAGTTCTAGCTATTTTTACCTCAAGTGAAATAAAAACGTATTTGTCCATGAAAAGACTTATACAAGAATGTTCATAGCAGTGCTCTATTCGTAAGAGTGCAAAACTGGAAACATCCCAGAATAGATAACACATTATGGTATAGTCATAGAATATACTATATTTATCAGCAGTTAAAGAAGGGAACTACTTATATATTCATGGATGAATCTTAAAAACATGGTTAAGGGCCAGGTGTGGTTGGTGCATGCCTGTAATCCAAGCACTCTGGGAGCCCAAGGCGGGTGGATGACTTCAGGTCAGGAGTTCGAGACCAGCCTGGCCAACATGGCGAAACCCTGTCTCTACAAAAAAATACAAAAATTAGCCAGGGGTGGCGCACACCTGTAATCTCAGCTACTCAGGAGGCTGAGACATGGGAATCGCTTGAACCTGAGGGGTAGAGGTTGCACTGAGCCGAGATTGCACCACTGTACTCCAGCCCAGCCTGGTGACAGAGCGAGAAGCTGTCTCAGAGGAAAAAAAAAAAAAAAAGTTGAAAAGGCAGACAGAGGAGTCTATACTGTATGATTCTATTTATATAATCTAGACTAGGCAAAATTAATCTATGATGATAGTAATCAGATTGAAGGATCAGTGGTTGTTTGGTGGAGATTGACTGAGAAGGGAAATAAAGAGTCATCTAAGAATACTGGCAAATGTCCTCTTCCTCAATACAAACGTCTGAGAAAGTTACTAGAAAACAGAATCCAATTTGCCTTCTCACCCCCAACTTTGGAATCTTGAATCCAGATCCTGATTCCACCCAACCACTCTGCTGAATGGATAGCTATATTAGAGAGACAATATAGTGGGCCTACTAGTTTAAAAAAGTCACCCAAAGAATGTCATCTATAATCAGTTAAATTAGATTTTTACCCATTACTGAAGTGTGATTGAATTAGGGAAAGAGGAGAGGTGGTCAAAGGCAGCCTTCTCCAGTGGATTCCTTGTCTTCTTGAGATGGTTTTGTGAGACCTTGCCTGGAAGACCTAGGTGGATAGTTTATTTTCTAAAAGTAGTCTAAGAAAGCTTGTTCAGGGCATTGAACACTGCAAGGACAAGCATACTTCTTGGAGGCCAGCTATCTCCTGCTGGATCTAAGTGGGGTGGCTTCTGCCTCCACCTCCATCTCAGCTTATTTGAGAGAATCCTAGATCCTTGGTGCAGAAGCCCAGGCAGCCTGTGAAGAAAAGTTGGTCTGGTAGTATCCTGTGAATGACATACGGGTTGGGTTTTTCTAAATCTCGTTTACCTGACTCCTACCTTACATTCCAGTGGTGTGACTAAGGAACTGAGCAAACGTAACCCTAGGGGACTTTGAGAGAGGCTTTGGTAGTCCATGTGCACTAGAGTGAGGGGAAAGAGGCCACTCGTGAGCTGGGTACTCTACTGTTGAAGGTGAGCCTTTTGTGTCCAATTTTTCCGTGCATGTGTAAGAACAGTTGTCATGGAGATTTACCACTGACTTGTGCATGAAGACAGCTTGTATCTCACCTTTTCTTATTCACCCTGTTAAATGTCAAAATGTACTAAGACTTAGGTATTTTTTCTGCGTCACCAACTACTAAATCACCCACCCATAATAGCAGGTAGTTACTGAAACTCTTGTTTTGTAGCCAAACAAGTACATAACACTGGTACACATGATGTGAGAGTGCAGATGACTCCTTAGCTTAACTGTGTAAGCTTTTAATTTCTGAGTACTTTTAGGATTGAGAAGTGGAAGACATTCTTGCTCTAGGTATCTCATGCTTCTGCACACCCAGAAGGCTGGTTCTGCCCCCACCCCACCCCCTGCCCCCACCTTTTTTTTTTTTTTGATAGGGTCATGCTCTGTTGCCCAGGCTGAAAGGCTAGTTATCTTCACCACAGGTCTTATGTCTCAAGGACCACGGGTCCACGTCATAGTCAGGAACCAGGCATGTGTGGGCAGAAATCACTACCACTTTCCTTTGTTGCCGGTGGGGAAATTAAGAGCAGAGATTCTTGGATTCTTAAATTCCTTCTCTATGTTTATGTCATGTAGTCTGTTTTATGCTGTTTTATGTAATTCCCTGCTTCTGGGATTTCTTGAATTTTTTCCCCTTCTCACTTGTCATAATTGGCTCTTGCTTGTGAGTCTATTTTCATTCAGCTTGGTAGCAGAAGTCTTCTTCACTATTGTTTAGATTCAGTTTTCACACGGTGTTAGTAACCCTTCATTGGCTTTAGAATCAGCTTTTAACCCTTCCACCAAAAGCTCTTATTTTTTTAAAGGCTTCCCAGAAACATAATTTCTCTCAATCTCATCAAGAAATACTTTTAAATGCAGAAGTTAGAAAATGGTGAATAATTATGTCTGTTCCTGGAAGTCATTGTGTCCTTAGTAATTACATGTTGTAGTCTTTGGTTCTGCTTCTTTGACAGCTCCACCACACTGTAATTTAATGGAATTCACTTAGATTTAATGGAATTCAGTCCTGGTAGAAAACTGCTATTGGGTCACAGAGTTGGCAGCAAGGCTGTGAAATTGATGTGGGAATGGGGGTGATTATGTGCTTCGTGTTGACAGAAGTTAGTTTTTGGGACATCCCATGTGGGTTTTTCCCAGGAACATAAACATTTTACAGAATTAAAGCTAGAAACTTTCTTCTGGGAAAGCCTTAGAAGTCAGTTGTGCTTGGCAGTGAGATGGGACAGTGTGCATTCTTAACAGGTTAAATGTGCCAAACTCTCTCTTCGGTACTATTCTTTTTTACCTTTGCTTAAGGTCAAGTTCCTGCTCTTTTGTTCAAAGTCTTGCTTTGTCACCCATGCTGGAGTGCAGTGGCGTGATCTTGGCTCACTGCAACCTCTGCCTCCTGCGTTCAAGCAATTCTTGTGCCTTAGCCTCCTGATTAGCTAGCTGGGATTATAGGCTTGCGCCACCTTGCCTGGCTATATTCGAAGTCTGTCTTTACTACACTGTCCCGAAGTAATCTACATTTGGGTTTGGGTCTTTACAGGGTGAGAAGGACTGGCAGAAATACGAGACTGCTCGGCGGCTGAAAAAATGTGTGGACAAGATCCGGAACCAGTATCGAGAAGACTGGAAGTCCAAAGAGATGAAAGTGCGACAGAGAGCTGTAGCCCTGTACTTCATCGACAAGGTGAGAGCATTTTCCCATCAGCATTGTCCAGTGTTGAGCTTAACAAAGGGAGTTTCTGCTCTGCCCCAGGCCCTGTGCCACATACTGTATATCACAACTCAACACACACATATTTGTGTGTATAACTGTATCAAAAGTTGCACAAAACAATGCTTAGCCTTACTGTGAGCAGTAGATTCTGATTTTTTTTAACTCTATTTCATTCCTTTAGAAAGTTGCTTATAACTTATAAAATTGGTTAAATAAACCATGCAGGTATCACCATTATATAGTTTTAAAGACCATGCTCTAGAGGAGATCAATTTCTTGGTACTCACAAGAAGAATAAAAAGTTCATGTTTTTCCCCCAGTCTTGTGTTTTAACATAAGTTCTGAATTGTCTCAAAATTCACACTAGCTTTTTGAGTTTGATTGCCCAGAGTAGCAGCACTCCCTCATTTGCTGCCTTATTTAATTTTTTTTCCTTTTCTCCATCCCTATTTCAGAGGACAGAATAGACAGAAAAGGAGCTTGAATATTTAACATCCCTATAGATTTCATAGTGAGTGGGGGAGGAAGTAACACTGCAGAATCCAGAGTTCCCAGGCCATGCTGACTGATGCTGTGGCTTCAAACAGAATTGGGAGGCTTCTGTTTTGGATTCCTAGAAATTGCATAAGGGTCAAAAGGCTGGTGGGCGCAGTGGCTCACACCTGTAATCCTAGCACTTTGGGAGGCCGAGGCAGGTGGATCACGAGGTCAAGAGATCGAGACCATCCTGGCCAATGTGGTGAAACCCCGTCTCTACTAAAAATATATATAAAAAAAAAATTAACCAGGCGTGGTGGCGGGCACCTGTAGTCCCAGCTACTCCGGAGGCTGAGGCAGGAGAATCACTTGAACCAGGGAGGCGGAGCTTGCAGTGAGCCAAAATTGCATCACTGCACTCCAGCCTGGCGACAGAGCGCGGCGAGACTGTCTCAAAAAAAAAAAAAAAAAAAAAAACAACGAAATTGTGTAAGCGTCATGTCTCTTCATTTATGCTCATCTTTTTTCTTTCTTTCCTGGGCAGCTTGCTCTGAGAGCAGGCAATGAAAAGGAGGAAGGAGAAACAGCAGACACCGTGGGTTGCTGCTCACTTCGTGTGGAGCACATCAATCTACACCCAGAGTTGGATGGTCAGGAATATGTGGTAGAGTTTGACTTCCTCGGGAAGGACTCCATCAGATACTATAACAAGGTCCCTGTTGAGAAACGAGTAAGTTAATGTACCCGTACTGTCTGGCTTGTTTTTCATTATTCAGCAAGCATGGGTTGACTGCTTTTTTGTGTGCTCTGCACTTTGCTGGGCACCAGCAAAAGTGACTTGAGACAGGCATTGTGGCACATGCCACTACTCAGAAGGCTGAGACAGGAGAATCACTGGAGACCGAAAGTTTGAGGCTGTAGTGTGCTGTGATCACACCTGTGAATAGCCACTGTACTCCAGCCTGGGCAAAATAGTGAGACTTTGCCTCTCAAATTAAAAATAAATGAAAGGGGGGAGAGGTATTATTTGATATCTTGTGTACCTCCTTTTAGTCACTGTCCTGCCCTGTGCTACCTTCCTGGTAAGGAGTGGCCTTCTCCTATAGCAGTATTCAATGGAGCATGCTGTAGAATAGGCCCTTAGAGCAAACTCAGCATATAATTTAACTATATCTTAGTATCTCCTGGTCCTGTGGCACATTTGTCACTTTTCATCTTTGCTCAGCCTCTCTCCAACTCCTGACTCAGAGAAAGGTTAATGTTAGTCCCCAGATCTCTGAGCCCATCACTGAAGAGGGTACTACAGCTCCAAAGTCCCAACCTAATCTTTTCCATAGTATTGGGCTTGAACCAGAGACCTGTAGTGTGCAGGATCCTAATAATCCAGCCCACCAGCAGTCCTCTTCTTATAAAGACACCTCTTCTCATAAGGACACCATAATCAGTAATCAGGCTTTGCTGGCTGTGGAAGTACTCTGGACAGATTAGATAACAGTATGTATCAATGTAAATTTTTGAAGCTGATACTGTGTAAATGTAAGGGAATATCTGTTTTTAGAACATACACAATGAAATATTTAGGACCATATTGTAAGTACGTACTTATAAATGTACTTTAGGACCATATTGTAAGTAAGTGCTTATAAATGGCTCAGAACAAATAATTATGTGTATATATCTGTAAATATACACATGGAGAGAGAGAGAGCATACATGCGCAATGTGCAAATGATGAATGGGGTAAAATGTTAACCGTGAATCTCAGTGATGGATGTATGCGTGTTTCCTTGTGCCTTTTTCTTTGCAAGTTTCTTTAAGTTTGGGGTTATTTCTAAAGTTAGGATTTTTTCAAAGAGTAATAATTAGGATTCACTTATATCTTTTAGGTTTTTAAGAACCTACAACTATTTATGGAGAACAAGCAGCCCGAGGATGATCTTTTTGATAGACTCAATGTGAGTAGACAAAGCACACAATGTTGAAGGGATTCCCAACCAGAGCCTCACAGTAGCTAAAGGGGAGGGTTGCTGGCAGATGACTTGGGCTCTCCCTTTAGCCTGGCCTGCTCTGTGGCATCCCATACACCCTCTCTTCCTCCTTCTGAGCTCACGGTGAATCTGTAGTCAAGAGAAGACACATCTGCTGCAGAACAACTGCTAAAGCACTCAGGGTCGGGGGTAGATGAGCCCTACCTTTTATCCTTCCCTGCTCCTGCAGAGCTTTCCCTTCACTGGATGCCCAGCCACCCCTGCTGGAGACCCAAAACCTGTCCCTGATATCTTAATAGGGAAGGACAAATTTGCTTTATTGGTCTGTTAAGCCCACCAACCTGGGCCAGGCTTGGTGGCTTACGCCTGTTATCCCAGCACTTTGAGAGGTCAAGTAGGGCAGATCCCTTGAGGTCAGGAGTTTGAGACCAGCCTGGGCAACATGGCAAAACCATTATCCAGGTGTGGTAGTCCACACCTATAATGCCAGCTGCTTAGGAGCCTCAGAAGGATTGCATGAGCCCGGGAGGTGGAGGCGGCAGTGAACCGAGATTGTACCACTACACTCCAGGCTGGGTGTCAGAGTGAGACCCTGTCATACACACACACAAAGATTGAAATACTTCATAGAGAGGCATCATGTAACCCTGTATTCTGGAATTCTTTTCCTCTTTCCCTAACTTCCCACTTGTAGGGCAATAAACTTGACAAGACTGTGAATGCACTGGCATAAATTACTCCTAGGGCTGCCAGAAGGAGCAGGTAGTATAGCTTTGACCTAAATCTCTGTTGCTTTGTCCCCTCCAGACTGGTATTCTGAATAAGCATCTTCAGGATCTCATGGAGGGCTTGACAGCCAAGGTATTCCGAACATACAATGCCTCCATCACGCTACAGCAGCAGCTAAAAGAACTCACAGCCCGTAAGTATTGCTTGGCCAGACAGGGCCCACACCCCTACTAATGGTATCCGGTGATCTTGCTTAGCTAAGTCCTAGAGTCAGTTCTACTTTTTTTCCCTACCATTGTGGTCAGACACTTTTTCCCTTTAGACCTCTAGTAGTGAGCTAATGCTTTGTTGTATAAACATAGGATCAGTGCTGTTTCCCCCTTCCCACCCCGACTTCAAGATTAATTTCATGGAATGCTGACAGCTTTTCACCTGCTATAAAAATGCCTGCATTTGTGTTTTATACATATATTACTTAAAAGCCCACAGAGTGAAGACAGTGCTGTGATGTTCTGTTAAATTGGAGAGAGTAAAGTTGTCATGGTTACCAGAAAAATACAGAAACAAGTCCTTTCCTTGAGGTTTCTGTCATTTTTTTCCCATAAGAGAGTAGATACTTTCTATAGCTGATTTTTAGAATATTATCACCAAGATCCATGGGCTTTTTTTTCCTGGAGCTCAGTCACTATTGAATTTCTACTGCCCTCTGTAAATAAGTCAGATGGCCTTAGAATATGAACCAGAAAAGCCAGAGGTAGCTATGTTGAGGGTCAGTATTTTAAGGTGGTATAAAGAATGCTACACTATACAAATAAAAACAATTTTTTTGGATGGCATTTTTAATTTTTCTTTTTAAATAAGATACTACCAGGCCATGTGCGGTGGCTCACACCTGTAATTCCAACACTTGGGTAGCCGAGGCAGGAGAATCACTTGAACCCAGGAGTCCAGACCAGCCTGGACGATGTAGTGAGACCTCGTCTTTACTAACATTTCTAAAAATTAGGCAGGTGTGGTGGTGTGCACCTGTCGTCCCAGCTACCTGGGAGGCTGAGCCCAGGAGTTTAGGGCTGTAATGAGCTACGACTATACCACCTCACTCCAGCTTGGGTGACAGAGTGAGACCCTATCTGTAAAATAATAATAATAACCGTAATAATACTACCAACTGTGGCTTAAATTTTTTTATTTTTTTTTGAGACGGAGTCTCACTGTCACCCAGGTTGGAGTGCAGTGATGCGATCTCAGCTCACTGCAAGCTCCGCCCCCCGGGGTTCATGCCATTCTCCTGCCTCCGCCTCCCGAGTAGCTGGGACTACAGGCGCCCGCCACCTCATCCGGCTAATTTTTTGTATTTTTAGTATAGACGGGGTTCACCGTGTTAGCCAGGATGGTCTCGATCTCCTGACGTCGTGATTCGCCTGCCTCGGCCTCCCAAAGTGCTGGGATTACAGGTGTGAGCCACCGTGCCCAGCCAAAATTTTTAAACTTTTAACACCCCTTCAGTTCCTCATTCTGTTCTGGCTACATTGGGTGGAGAGGTGGGGAGGTAGGGAGTGGCCAGTATAGAACTTATGAATATGGGCAACAAACCATAGTAATATCAGCAGCACCTATGATGAGCATATGGGTGGGGAGGAAGCAAGGAGATGAAGGGTCCCTAGCCAAGTTCCCTGAGTAAAAAGAAAGGTGTAGATTTTATTATATTACTTAGACTCAGAGTTCCTCTTGTGATAGGAATTTACCCAGGCCAAGCTTACATATAAACGTCCTACTATCATTTTCTTAAGACTATTGACTCAAATTTTGACCTTAGTCTTTGGGGGCAACTTGAATTAATCATCTGAGTAAGATAAGGGCCAGGAAAATCATGGGGACGAGGCACTGGGGGAAGACATACTGTGTGTTCACTTTTGGTGCACAAACTGACCCTCTCGCTACCATGTTCCTTTCTTTACAGCGGATGAGAATGTCCCAGCGAAGATCCTTTCTTATAATCGTGCCAATCGAGCTGTTGCAATTCTTTGTAACCATCAGAGGGCACCACCAAAAACTTTTGAGAAGTCTATGATGAACTTGCAAACTAAGGTATCTTGGATAAAATGAAGGGAACTGTGTCTGCTGTGGGCAGATCATCTGCAAATGAGAGGATTCAGGGCTGACATATCAGCAGGCCAGTTCTGGGTCTACCGTAGAAGGTCTATGCTAAACATAAACAAATGGAAATATGATAGTAGTTAATCTCTGATCAAGATACTGAATATCAGAGTATCCACTATTCAAGAAATCTTTATTCTACGGATAGAAGTTCTATACTGG
Organism: Hylobates moloch; assembly: GCF_009828535.3. Taxonomy (NCBI): domain Eukaryota; kingdom Metazoa; phylum Chordata; class Mammalia; order Primates; family Hylobatidae; genus Hylobates; species Hylobates moloch. Next base: position 19,634,508 of record NW_026652296.1, on the reverse strand, counting down.
CCACTCCCTATTTTGAAAAACTAACTTTGGTATACCTTCTAATTGCTAATTACTGTCCTTATTGTACATGAAGAAAGTGGATTTAAAGAGTCTTCATAATTCCTTGCCACAGCCCAGAAATACAGCCATTTCCAAATTAGATTGTTTCAAACTGAAAAGATGATGAAACAATTATATATTTGAAGTATTTCAAATCCTAGCATAGCTATTTTTATTTTTACGCATTCCATGTGAATCATGTTTTTATATAGTTCATCATCAAACATCTGTTGAATACTGGCCATGTGCCAGACAAATTGCTGCCCTAGAGGGAAAGACTGGTGTGCAAATAGGTGCTATTCCTTGTCCTTGAGCCTCTTTCCTCCTCCTAACTCCGCCTGGTACTGAGCTTTTAAACCATAAGGCACTTAACATTTGATGATGAACATTTTTGTGTTGGCAGTGACTTCATAACTAATTCATCCTAACGTGGTGGTCCACAGTGAGAATTTGCAGATATTTCATTATAGAACAGATACACAGGGTTAAAAAGGAAACAAATTATATTGAAATACAGTTATCAAAATACATTTTAAAGTCCGATAATAAATGTGCTTCCTTATTAAGGTCTTGAGGTGGCCTGTAGTAAATTTCAAGGTAGTAATTAATTAATATCAATGATACTTTAAGATTTCTGCAGCAATTCAAATATGAAATGAAAATGTCTAACATCTATTGATGATAAAGTCATAGGTGCTGCTGCTATTACTATGGTTTGTTCTGCATATTCATAACTGAAGAAGAAATACTAAGTTTCAGGTAGAAGCTGGGTGCAGTGGCTCACACCTGTAATCTCAGCATTTTGGGAGGTTGAGGTGGGAGGATCACTTGAGCTGAGTAATTCAAGACCAACCTGGGCAACATAGTGAGACCCTGTCTCTATTAAAAATTTAAAAATAAATATAAATAAGTTCCAAAAAGAGGTTATTGAAATTATAGATTTTTTTCTCATCCAAGTTCATGGAATTCTATACTTGTACAACTGGAGTTTAAGAACTACTACTATGGAATGAGACTGCATTTTAAGGCCCAGAATGTTTTCCATTTGTTGAGATTTCCTTAAGTACCCATGAGTAATACAGCTGGTTCAAAAGGTACACACAACCTGTAATTTATGCTACAGATGCCATCTGGCTTTCTTGAAGAGATTTACATGTCCACAGTGAATGAATGTACATCCATAGACCTTGAGTCCTTGGATCATATGATTGGCAGGCAAAGAACTCTATAGACGGCCCATCCTAGCAGCTCACATTTGCTGCCACTCTGTTAAATGCTGGTCATCTGGAATTGTTTATTCTCCTCATGTTATCGTTACAAGCCAGAAATAAAAGCATGAATATTCAGGTGCTGTTTACCTAATTCAGGAAAACCCCTCCCAGGAGCATGAGGTGGCCTTTTGTTACTCTCGCTCTGGAACCACTGTTTGGGCAGCCCAGGCTGCCTGCCAGACGAGCCCTCCAAGCCCAGGATTCCTCTCCTGTGTGCCCACAAAGCAAACACACACCCCTGTTTGCCAAGTGAATCAATGGAGTCTTTGATGGTTTGAGAGAATTTGACATAGCCTGCCAATTTAGCATTCACAGAAATGGTTAAAAGATTGTGGTTTGCTACATTTCTATCCTAAAAAGAATCTGGCTAGTGGTGTCTGTGATGCTTTTGTATATAGAATCAGTTCCCTCAGTTTGGCTTTGGACAACATAGATGTTGGAAGTAAGCCATTCATAGTAAAACATATTTAGCGATTCTCTCACAATGGTGGCCTCTGTTTCCAATCTTGGGCTGTGTGTATCTAACAACAAACAATTCTAGGTTCAGTGAGCAGCCCAGTGTGTGTCACACATGTTATTTACTCTGTGGAGGCTGTCTTCACCTCACATAGATGATCATAGGTATGGGGTTCTCCTGCCCTCTGAGCAGCATGAGCTCATTGACAGGGGCTCTAGCTCCATGTTGTTATCCACTGCTGTCTCTAAGCAGGAATCTAAGAAGAACTTAGATTCACCAGGGGTGCTTCAAAGATTCTAACAAGCAAGAAAGGCTGAAACTGCCCTTGTCTCTTCCCTTATAGATATGGATTCCATGAGAGTTCACATGGGAAAAAAAGCTCCACAGCTAAAAGTGTTTTCACATCCATTGAGTGACAACTAAGGTCCTTCCCACCTCAGACCTCTCTCCTTTTTTTTTTTTTGAGACAGAGTCTTGCTCTGTCGCCCAGGCTGGAGTGCAGTGGCGCGATCTCGGCTCACTGCAAGCTCTGCCTCCCGGGTTCACGCCATTCTACTGCCTCAGCCTCCCGAGTAGCTGGGACTACAGGCGCCCGCCACCACGCCTGGCTAATTTTTTGTATTTTTAGTAGAGATGGGGTTTCACCATGTTAGCCAGGATGGTCTCAATCTCCTGACCTCATGATCCGCCCGCCTCAGCCTCCTCAAAGTGCTGGGATTACAGGCGTGAGCCACCGTGCCCGGTGACCTCTCTCCTTTTAATAACAGAATGCCAAAGCTAAGCCCTGCCATGTCCTGGTTTGGGACAGACTGGCTGAGCTCTTTGGCTTCCTGGGTGTCTTTTAATTGCCAGTTTGTAGCCCCTTGAGTACTCTCCTCAGTGCATCCATTTTCCTTGATAAGCTGGCACCACCTTCCCAGAGTACTGGTGGGATCTGAGGAATGAGCTGGGGTTCCCCAGTAGATGCAGGTATCCTGCTTCAGCTTCCTAAAGAGTGGCTCCTACAGTGTTCTTGGAATGAAAGCTAAAAACTGGCACAGGATCTATTTGATAAACAGCTGTCATTTGTAGCCATCCTCCCAGATGTATGACAGCAGAGTGTTCTCTGATGGAAAGATCAGCACCCAGATTCCCAGCCCCAGCGGGTTCCTTTCCCTGAGCCCCTGGTTACTGCCCTATAAAACCCTTGTTTCTTTCAGGATCACTGAAGAACAAATAGTTGAATTCAATAGTCCTTGTGCATCTTCTCCCTGCCTTCATGAAGCCACCCCTTTTTTTTTTTTTTATCTAACCACTGACAGAGACAGCCTGGTCCAGATAACATCTTGGTTTCACCTTCTCAGGTGGAGCCATTTTTCCTCTACAGCTCATAACTTTACCACTATTATTTCCCCTAGATTGATGCCAAGAAGGAACAGCTAGCAGATGCCCGGAGAGACCTGAAAAGTGCTAAGGCTGATGCCAAGGTCATGAAGGATGCAAAGACGAAGAAGTACGTACCTGGTATTGTGAAAGTTGGGGCTGGTAGAGAAAAGTGTGTGCAGCATGTCAGGGCCCCTGGGGCCCTGGCTTTTTGATGGTTTCTGAGGGATGTCTTTTGGAAATCTCTGTACTAGGGCTTTTATTGACTCAAAGTGGCAGGATGGGTACAGTGTGCTCTTGTCTAGAGCCCAGGCCTGGTTCTTGAGGACTCTTGCTATTCTTCTAGGGTAGTAGAGTCAAAGAAGAAGGCTGTCCAGAGACTAGAGGAACAGTTGATGAAGCTGGAAGTTCAAGCCACAGACCGAGAGGAAAATAAACAGATTGCCTTGGGAACCTCCAAACTCAATTATCTGGACCCTAGGATCACAGTGGCTTGGTAAGTGTTGAGCCCTCCTTGAGCTCCTGCTGTTAGCTCGAGAAAGGTGGAGGGGGTTCCGAGAGCACTGGTGGCCTTCACATGCCATTCCTAAGCTGCACACTTTAGTCCTCTGGGGAAACTTCTGGCTTCAGCTGTGTACAAGTTACTCGGGTTGCTGAACCTTGTCTGTAAATGCGTTGCAACATTCTGGTTGCTCCTAAATGGTCAGTGCTGTCATACTGCCTCGTAGTGTATGTTAATGTTTTTAAGAGGCAGGTGCCATCCCTATTCCTAATGGAACTTTAGGACAGGAATGGAAACTCTTAGCTTCTGGAAGAATAGGAAAGAGCCCATCCATCTCTACACTTCAACAAAACTTTTCATTGAATTTTTTTTGCAGTTGAAAGTAGGAACAAGAGATAAAGATGAGAATACAGATCTGAGCAACTTAGGCAGAGGGACCTTTAACAAGGCAGATAAATATTAGGTTTCTCTGTGTGTCACACACACTGTCACATAACATCTGAAACAAGTGGCTTTGTTTTGGAAGATGTTTAGTTTGAGCTGTTAAGTTCTGAGCATAGGTGGAGATATCCTCCCCTATGGCACTTGCTAGTCCAGGCTAAAGGTTCCACCTAGCTCTTTTGTACCTCTTTCTGCTCGTTTTGCCTTGTTTGGTGCTGGAGATTTGGTTAGCTCTTAAAAGGCAATATAGTATAGTGGTTAAGAACATGGAGAAAAACTGCTTGGGTTCAAATTTCAGGTCACTTACCAGCTAGCTGTGTGAGAAAATCAGTAAATTACCTAATGTCTCTACCTTAGTTTCATTTGTACCTTTTTCACTTGTACATCTGCAGAAGCACCTACTTTAGAGATCACTGCCAAGATTAAATGAGTTGATCACATAAAACCTTTAGAACATGCTTGGTGCACTATTAATTTGCATCCTCACTAGACAGATGTGAAAGAGAAGATGGAACATCTGACCCTGGGCCTCAGATATGGGCCATTGCTGAGTCACCCTAATCCCCCCCCCCCACTTATTTCTCCTTTGTTTGCAGGTGCAAGAAGTGGGGTGTCCCAATTGAGAAGATTTACAACAAAACCCAGCGGGAAAAGTTTGCCTGGGCCATTGACATGGCTGATGAAGACTACGAGTTTTAGCCAGTCTCAAGAGGCAGAGTTCTGTGAAAAGGAACAGTGTGGTTTGGGAAAGATGGATAAACTGAGCCTCGCTTGCCCTCGTGCCTGGGGGAGAGAGGCAGCAAGTCTTAACAAACCAACATCTTTGCGAAAAGATAAACCTGGAGATATTATAAGGGAGAGCTGAGCCAGTTGTCCTATGGACAACTTATTTAAAAATATTTCAGATATCAAAATTCTAGCTGTATGATTTGTTTTGAATTTTGTTTTTATTTTCAAGAGGGCAAGTGGATGGGAATTTGTCAGCGTTGTACCAGGCAAATTCACTGTTTCACTGAAATGTTTGGATTCTCTTAGCTACTGTATGCAAAGTCCGATTATATTGGTGCGTTTTTACAGTTAGGGTTTTGCAATAACTTCTATATTTTAATAGAAATAAATTCCTAAACTCCCTCCCCTCTCCCCCATTTCAGGAATTTAAAATTAAGTAGAACAAAAAACCCAGCGCACCTGTTAGAGTCGTCACTCTATTGTCATGGGGATCAATTTTCATTAAACTTGAAGCAGTCGTGGCTTTGGCAGTGTTTTGGTTCAGACACCTGTTCACAGAAAAGCATGATGGGAAAATACTTCCTGACTTGAGTGTTCCTTTTTAAATGTGAATTTTTATTTCTTTTTAATTATTTTAAAATATTTAAACCTTTTTCTGGATCTTAAAGATCGTGTAGATTGGGGTTGGGGAGGGATGAAGGGCGAGTGAGTCTAAGGATAATGAAATAATCAGTGACTGAAACCATTTTCCCATCATCCTTTGTTCTGAGCATTCGCTGTACCCTTTAAGATATCCATCATTTTCTTTTTAACCCTAATCTTTCACTTGAAAGATTTTATTGTATAAAAAGTTCCACAGGTCAATAAATTTAGAGGAAAATGAGTATTTGGTCCAAAAAAAGGAAAAATAATCAAGATTTTAGGGCTTTTATTTTTTCTTTTGTAATTGTGTAAAAAATGGAAAAAAAACATAAAAAGCAGAATTTTAATGTGAAAGACATTTTTGCTATAATCATTAGTTTTAGAGGCATTGTTAGTTTAGTGTGTGTGCAGAGTCCATTTCCCACATCTTTCCTCAAGTATCTTCTATTTTTATCATGAATTCCCTTTTAATCAACTGTAGGTTATTTAAAATAAATTCCTACAACTTAACGGAAACTTAAGTGTCTGCCTCTTTGTTACAAAGGGCCTCAGGCCAGAGTTGGGGCTGGGACTTAGTGTGAGATGAGGTCTCACCACTCAGGTGCACAAGAGTAGATTCCTCCCAGGAGCAGATAAGGCAGGGCCTGGCCTGGAAAGGGGTGTTGTGTGCCTGTCCTGCTGCTGTGGGTGTGGGTTAAAGGGGATCCAAAGTCCATATCCTTTCCAGGAAAGGAAGGAAGGGTGCAAAAAATCCACAGTAAGAGGTGTGGTGCAAAGACAGCATCAGAGGCCTAGCGTAGGTAAAGTATATTGAGCAGGATGTTGCAGCTGTATTTGAGAGTCAAAGTTTTGGAGAGCTTTCCATGTGTACTGGCCAGAAGCAGAAGGGAGCTGCTTTAGGTTTGCTCACGTGGCTAAGCTTACAATTAGGATGGGGAGAATTAAGGTTCCAGATCCCAGAAGTCCCTTCCCAGGTGGGATGCAAACTTCGCCCTGCATTGACTGCTTAATTGAAAAAGGCAGTGTGGTCTCTGACCACTTTCTGGTGCTCCAGATACCCTAGCTCGCTATGGTCTCTACAAAAATTGTTCCTTTGCTCATCCTAAATTATAGGTAAGTCTGGAATTCAGAATGAAAGTGAGGTCTCTAGGTCAAATGGACTGCAGGGAGCAGGAAGGCCAGAAGGGTCAGAATTGGTAAATTAATGGAAGGGCCCTGGGCCCTCTAGCTTGTTAGCACAAGCAGGTAGGTGTCTTCGGGGAGGCGAACCCATAGTCTCTGTTCTCCCTGAGGCTGGAGGCAGAGCTGGTACTAGGCCCACAACAGAGAATCCTGGAGGTCCTTGGCAGCCTGTATTTTTGTTAACCAGTGAAAGAGGCAGCATTCACCCCAGGGAATAAGGGAGGTTATGTAGCCATCGCTGCTTTGGAGCAGAGAGACTCCAGCCAGGTGTTTTTGAATTCTGTGTTGAAGTAACTGGGCCACTGAATGTAGGGAATACAACAGAGAGGCTCTTTTGGTACCCATTTGATACACTGTGGCTGGTAGGTAAGTAGGTAGGTGTAAGTGGACCTCAGATGCCACAGCTAGTCGGGTAAGGAGGCCTTGCAGGCAGAAGACCTTGCTGATGAACAGGAAGTAATGTCTACCTCTCTGGCAAGGACCTCCCTTGCAAGTCTGAGGGGAGATGCTGGGCAACAAGATGCTGCTCAACACAACTGAGAAGGGCATCCCAGACAGTGGCAGCAGGCCTGGGAGACCAAAGCCAGAGAATGGGAAGCTGACCTGGCCACTGGGGATGAGAGAAGAGGCTGAACCGGTAAGTGGGGGCCAGATGTAAAGGGCCTTGAAGATATGCTTGACCCAGGAGTCAAGAGTAAACTTACCCACTTGCCTAGTCCAGTAGGTTTTACTTCCAGCCACGTCCAAGAACAGGCCAGATGGGCAGGGTCTGAGAAACTCCCTCCCATCAGGCCTTTCTATGATGCCCGAGTTCAGTGTGGGCAAAGGGCTTCCACGTGCTACCCAAGCCAGATATCTGTGTACTGACTTGGCTTTTCTCTTCTCTTACCTTCACCTCCCATCCCCCAAATCTGGCCAGCAAGTCCTGTCTGTCCATTCTCCCTGCCAAAAGCTGTCAAATTTCAGACCTCTGCTACATTAAAACATGAAAAAAAAAAAAACCTTCACAACCCTCAGCCCTTTCCAGCCACTACCTTTCCCTTTTTTCCCAAACAAGCACCTGCAATGAGTCATCACCATCCAGTCATTCCCCCACCCACTGCAACTAGCTTCTGTCCCATGAGCCCACAATTCCTTCTCTTTCACTCTGACCACTATCGCCAATGACTAAATGACCAAACCAATACACGGGCTCTCCATTCTGCGTCTTACTTAGAGTCTTTGTGGCACTGGACACTGTTGGCCACTCCTTCCATCATTTTGAGGGTACAATGATTTTTAGCAACTTTGCTGAGTGGTGCAACTATTAACCATGTCAATTTTAGAACATTTTCATCTCCCTGTAGGATCCCTTATGCTCATTTACAGTTAATCCACATTCCCACTCCCGGCCTCCACTAAACTTTCTAAATTTGCATTCTGAACATTTCATGTAAATGGAATCATTCAATAGGTGACCACTCCCTTCTCTCTGGTTTTCACAATGCCACCCTCTCCTGGTTTTACGCCTGTCCCTATCAGGCTTTTTCTGAGTCACCTCTTCTATCAGGTCCTAAGTGCCATGATTCTTACCTCAGCGTAGTTGATTTCCTTTGCACCTAAAGGTAATGACTCCTCTTTCTCTCTAGCCTAGAGCCCTTTTCTAAGCTCCAGACTCACATTATCAACTACACCTCTGCAGGGCCTATCTACGAGCACCTCAATCTCAGCCTCTCTAGAACTGAGCTCAGTACTCACCACCCCAAGCCTGTTGGGCCTGAGTTTCACATCTCAGGGAAGGGCACCAGATCCTCTGTCCCCCAACCCAGAAACTAGGGTAGCCACCATCCTTTACTCTTCTCATTTCCACACCCAGTAAATTACTCCAAAATCATCTCAATACCATAAAATTTTTTTCTGAAAAAATTTTACTCCTTAGAAATTCTTCAAATAATAAGACACTGTCAACTTGTTTTGAACCAAAAAGCACTTTTTAGAGAAAACACATTACCCTGAAATGATCTGAGTCAGGCCAGTTTTGGATGCTTGTAAGTAGTCCCCTGATAAAAATCAGTAAACAAGGAGACAAATTTAACATAGACTTAGTAATTATTTTTCACAATCCCAAGAATTCCATTTAAACAAGCCTCTTAGAGATCACAAAATAGCAAAGCCTTTTTTAGATTTTATAATTGTACTGTGTGTGTATATATACACACACACACACACACACACGCACACACAATTTTTTTTTTTTCAGACGGAGTCTAGCTCTGTCACCCAGGCTGGAGTGCAGTGGTGCAATCTTGGCTCACTGCAACCTCTGCCTCCTGGGTACAAACCATTCTCCTGCCTCAGCCTCCTGCCACCATGTCCAGCTAATTTTTGTATTTTTCGTAAAGATGGGGTTTCACCATGTTGGCCAGGCTGGTCTCAAACTCCTGACCTCGTGATCTTCCCACCTCAGCCTCCCAAAGTGCTGGGATTACAGGGGTGAGCCACCGTTCCTGGCCCACACAAATGTTTTTAAAGGAGTCTTTTAGGCCAGGAGCAGTAGCTCATGCCTGTAATCCCAGCAGTTTGGGAGGCCAAGGCAGAAAGATCACTTGAGCCTGGGAGCCCAAGGCTGCAGTGAGCTATGACTGTAACACTGCACTCCAGATTATTAGGTGAGAGTGAGATTCTATCTATACACACACACACACCACACAGTCTTAGAAAAATTGAGATAGTAATGGATAACATAAGAGTTGAGGTTTGGGTCAAAATAATATGGGAGGGGTTAGTGGGTAGAATTTGGCATGAAACAAGAGTGGCCACCAATTCATTATTGAAGCTAGATGATGGGTACGTGGGCATTCACTATACTATACACTTAGACACATTTGAGATTTTTCTTTTTTTGAGACAGAGTCTTGCTCTGTTGCCCAGGCTGGAGTGCAGTGGCACAATCTCGGCTCACTGCAACCTCTGCCTCCCAGGTTCAAACAATTCTCCTGCCTTAGCCTCCTGAGTAGCTGGGATTACAGGCATGTGCCACTTGTAATACTAATTTTTTTGTATTTTTAGTAGAGACCGGGTTTCACCATGTTGGCCAGGCTGGTCTCAAACTCCTGACCTCAGGTGATCTGCCCACCTCAGCCTCCCAAAGTGCTGGGATTACAGGTGTGAGCCGCTGCACCTGGCCCAGCCACCATACCTGGCCCAGCCACCATACCTGGCCAAGATTTTTCTTTAAAAATGTCTTTTTTATTTAGACACAGGGTCTCACCTCTGTTGCCAAGGCTGGACTACACTGGTGTGATCATAGCTCACTACAGCCTTGAACTCCTGGGCTCAAACAATCCTCCCACTTCAACTTCCTGAAGAGCTGAGACTACAGGTGCATGCTACCATGCCTGGCTAATTTTTTTATTTTTATATTTTTAGAGACAAGGCCTCATTATGTTTCCCAGGCTGGTCTCCAACTCTTGGGGTCAAGTAATCTTCCTGTCTCAGCATCCCCAGATACTGATATTATAGGTGTGAGCTACCATGCCCAGCAGAGATTTTTCATAACATGTTTAAAGCAATACAGTAACTGGTTATTTTGAAGATTATTAGTATATATCCATAGAGGAATTGAGGGGGAAAAAACAATATCTTAATGTTATACTAAAAGGTAATTATGCTTACGTTACAATTTTCAGTGATAACATCACATACTAATTCAGAAGGTATTCCCTTTGCTGCAACATGGATGAATCTAAATAACATTATGCTGAACGCAGACACAAGAGTACATACTGTATGATTCCATTTATGTGAAATTCCAGAATAGGCAAAACTAATCTGTAGTGACAGAAAGTCAGTCAGTGGTTGCTGGATGGGGACAGAGGAGACTGACTGCAAAGGGGCACCAGGAAACATTTTGGGGTGATGGAAATAGTCTCTATCTTGATTGGGTGGAGGTTACATGAGGGTATACATTTGTCAAAGCACAAATTTTACACTTAAAAATGGATGTATTTTAAATGTAAATTATTCCTCAACAAAAATTATTTTTTAAGTAAAAAAAAATCTAAGTAAAAAAAGTTGGCCAGGCACGGTGGCTCACGCCTGTAATCTCAGCACTCTGGGAGGCCAAGGCGCATGGATCACCTGAGGTCAGGAGTTCAAGACCACTCTGGCCATGATGAAACCCCATCTCTACTAAAAATACAAAAAATTAGCCGAGCATGGTGGTGCACGCCTGTAATCCCAGCTACTCGGGAGGTTGAGGCAGGAGAATCACTTGAACCCGGGAGGTGGAGGCTGCAGTAAGCCGAGATCACACCATTGCACTCTCCAGCCTGGGCAACAAGAGTGAAACTCTGTCTCAAAAAAAAAAAAAAAAAAAAGTTGTTTGCTCTCTCTCTCAACTTAGAAGGGAGGGAAAGTGATGATACGCTTTAAGAGATTCTATTAGATGACTCAAAAAGCGACTCATGGTGAAAATACAGAAATCCAAGATTCATGTAAAGAGTTGAATATAATTTACTGAAAATGTGAGTGTGGGAAAAATCAATATTCATGAATCAATATATCGTTTTAAATATGTGATTTAAAGTATGTACATGTAAGTAAACTATTATATGTGGACATTTGCATCTCTAAAAAGTTTATATTTTAGTTGCAAAAAAAAAAAAATAACCCACAAAACAACTTGGAGTGACCCTATCATGAAAATGAGTGTTTGCCTTGTATCTGGAGTGGCCATCTCTTTCAGGCATATACAGTCTCTCACTTTGCTCTACCTCCACAGACACCAACAGGTTTCAATAAAGCCAAGTGTCCTTTCTCAGTGCTCCAAGGCCCCCATCACACTGAATTGTCATGGTCTGTTGGCATTTCTGTACCCACTGCTGGAGTGAGAAATTGTTCTGACTCAGCTGTGCTGTCTTAGTGCTCTAGAGGATGCATTGGTGAAGCGTGTTGCAAGGAGGAGAGAGAAAAACAGAAAAGTGCAGGTCTTCCCTGGCCTGGGCTTTCCCCTTCTCTTCCTTTATTGCCATATGTTGCCTCAGTGACACAATCACAGTGTCCCTGCCACCTTTCAGAAGAAGGTACATCTGCAGCCCAGCTGGAGAACCTCAACATTTGGGTCCCACTGCGGGGGCCAATCAGCAGAGATACACCAAGGTCAATGGAGAGAGCAGTCCCTGGGAGCAGCCAAGCCAGGTGTGATTTTGCCTTGAGAGAAAACACGAGGCTCTTGAGGGACAGATAATACATCCCAGGTGAGGAGGAAAGCAGGTGGACATGACCTAAGAAGTGTGAGGCCTGATGACTAAGTTGGAGCCACAGATAGATTTGGGGGCCAGGGGTCAGGAGCCTAAACAGCAGGTTGTGGGTGGAGTTCAAGGTGCACTGAGGTTAGTTCTTAGGAAGTAGTGCTGGCTGTGTGCTGAGGTGCAGGCTGGCTCACAAACCCAGAGGAGCGGGGCTGTTCAGATGTCTAACACGAGAAACAGTAAAAATTAAAGAATGGTTTAGTCTGGGTGCAGTGGCTCACGCCTGTAATCCCTGCGCTTTGGGAGGCTGCAGTGGGTGGATCACCTGAGGTCAGGAGTTCGAGACCAACCTGGCCAACATGATGAAACCCCGTCTCTACTAAAAACACAAAAAAATTAGCTGGGCATGGTGGCATGCACCTGTAATCCCAGCTACTCAGGAGGCTGAGGCAGGAGACTTGCTTGAACCCAGGAGGCGGAGGTTGCAATGAACTGAGATCGCGCCACTGCACTCCAGCCTGGACAACAAGAGTAAAAAAAAAAAAAAACCTCCGTCTCAAAAAAAAAAAAAAAAGAATGGTTTAAAGAAAAAGGACAATGTTTTACACATGGATCAAATTAGACACTGCAAGACTATAAATCTGCTCCCTTCTAATGTAAAAAGGGCTTCACTGAGCTATACTTGTGTATTATGCCTTTGATATTCACTCAAGGCCATTACAAGGAACAAATGAAAACAGCATCAGCATTTGCTATTAACCAGTTGAGAACATTCTCCACTATTTCAATTAAATAAGTATCCAGGTAAGAAACTTCTTTTATAATTTAACCCCAGAAATTTTTTTTACTCCAAAGAACCAGTGAACAGAATAGAAAGTGTTATTGTTTTGGCTATCAGGAAGCTCAGCCATGTTTAATTCTCAATCACATCAGCTACATTAACCCATAAACCATATTATCGTCCTCCTCCTTATAATCTCATCTCCTATTTCTATATTTTGTTCTCTATTTTTAAGTACTCAAAACATTTTTTAAAGGGCTGAAAAAGAATACATTTGTGGTAGACATAGCAACGTGCCACCCAGATCCCCTTCAAGGAAGGACTTGTTGACCCAACCATTGGGAGAGCTGTCAGCAGAAAATCTTTAGCTGTCAGCCCCTCGAAGATCATCTTGGCTGCAGAGTGCCATCTGGCCCAGGCTAGGCTCTTCCCAGGACATTACGACTCCTTTCCAGGCTAGTGCCAGACAACAGAGATCCTGGGGGTTGGCTGAGACTGTCATCAGGCCTGCGTCTCAGTTTAGTTTTCCCTGTGCCCACTTCCGTTTCTTTCCAGTACCTCCCAGAGTGTTGATCCCAGGGCCACTCCCCAACAAACATGCTGTACACTAACCTGTCACAGAGTCCGCATCCAAAGAACCCAACATGTGATAGCACTGAATCAAAAGAGACTCAGGAGACTGAGGCAGGAGAACTGCTTGAACTCGGGAGGCGGAGATTGCAGTGAGCCAAGATTGTGCCATTGCACGCCAGCCTGGTTGATGAGAGAGAAACTCTGTCTCAAAAAAAAAAAAAAAAAAAAAAAGAGAGAAAACATATCAGGTAGGGATATTCTACAAAGGAGAAAGGATATACAGTAAAGTGTTCATACGCACATGGGAAGCAAAACAGCATTGACTCTGGGGCCAGACTACCTGGGTTTGAATCCTGCCTTTTAGCTCTGTGCCTCAGTTTTTTCATCTGGAAAATGGGGATAATAAGAGCACTTATAGGGCTGTAATGAGGAAGAAATGAGACAATGTGGATAAGGCAGTTCCACAGTGTTTACTATATGCCAACCACTGTTCTAAGTGGCCATTTAATGAACAGCTGTGAGGCCAAACCCACAGGTCCCGAGGGGCAGTTGGGCTGGGACTCTCCCCAGACTCTGGGCACAGGCACAGGTACAGTGTAGGCCAGGGCATGCCGAAGCATGTATGTTCACAGAAATAGGCCTGAGCAGGGCTAGCATGGGTTACGTCACAGGCGTGTGCCTTGTGTGGGTGCTGGGCTGCTCCTCCCAGACAGCGCAGCTGCACGTATTGCCATTCACACCCACGCACCCATATATATGCTGAGCTGGGGGAAGCCCACACAGACCACACCCTCTGTGTGCCCTGTTTTTCCTGCACTTCCTTTGGTGGAAGGAGGCACCTGAGGCCTGGGATGCTGGCCCAGAAGTCCCAGGAGGAAATGGGCACTGTTCCCTGATTACAGGCCTGGCAACGGGCTGAAAACTCAAGCTCTTGTTGGCAGGGATTTCTTGAGCCCCTGGAGGTCCAGACCCAGAGGCAAAAGTAAAAGCAAGGAAGCCTTACCCTGCATGTTAGGAAGCTCCCCAAAAAATGGAGAAACAGATGTAAAAAGTGCATCAGAGCCCACAGGCTGCCCGAGTCAGCACAGGAAGCTCAATGAGGGCTGCAGCACTTAGGAGGGTGCCTCCTGTAAAAAACAGGATCAGACAGCCAGAGAGGGGCCCCATTCAGCCCCTGTCTGCCTTCCTGGCCTCATCACTCTCTATCCCCTCCTCAGTCAGGAAACTCTAGCTTTGTAACCCTAAATTCAACAACCTCTTCCTGGCCTCAGGGCCTTTGTACATGCTGTTACCTCTACTTGGAATGTACTTTTCTCCAACCCACCTTTAATAATTCACCTCGCCATCGACTCACTTCCTTTAGACCTCTGCTGAGGTCTGAAGTGATCTCAACCCAATGTTTTTCCTTCTAGCCCTCATCATAATTGTCTTTATGTAACAGAGTGTTTATTTAATATCTGAACTCCCGGAGAGCTGGCGCTGGGTCTCTCTTGTGCTCCTCATGTTGTCAATGCCCAACACAGAGAAGAGCAGGGTCCACAGAACTTCAAGCCTCAGCCAGTTCAAGCCACACTCTGAGCATTCACGTTCTGCTGGATTCCCTGTGCCCAAGGCCAGCGGTGAGCATGCCTCCCCTCACCCATGCTAATTAACCAGATAGCCTCCATGCCCACTGACTACTGACCACCAGGACTTACCTAAGCCAGTGGATCTCCTGTGAGGCAGAAAACTCATGGAGTCAGGCCGACTTGGGTTCTAATTCCCACCTAGTTATGTTAGTTATGTGGCTTTGGGGCAAACTGTAGAACTTCTCTGAATCTCTGTTTCCTCATCAGTAAATTGTGGACCATCATTCCTGATTAGAGGATAATTATGAGGATCAGGTGTGACCACAGGTGCACGCCTTCAGCACAGGGTCTACGCTAGCTCCCTCCCGCCCACGTAAAGGCCTGCCACTAGGTGGCAGTCCATCTCAGCTACCCCACCACTCCTTACACCACAGAAGCTGGCTAGGACAAAGTGTCCCAATGTCATGCTGAATTCTGAGCTTCTTAGGGGATGCACTTGAGTCAATCAACGTTAACACACAAGTTTCCACTACAGCAAGACAAAGTCAGAAGCAGCAGCCCCAGGTCACTATCCAGCTGAGTGGGTTGCCTGAGCACACACTCTTACATACTTACAAACTCTAGTCTAGTCCTACTATCTCACAAATCCCAGGAAGCCTGGCTCTTTCTCTGGCATCAGCTGGAAGCTCTGTTGGGCTTCTCACCTCTGAAATGCAGTAAGTTGTCCTGCTGTGTCTGGCAGCCGACCCACTGCCTGGCTCAACATGTCAGACAGGCTCCACCGCGACCGTGGGTGTCCTCAATTTTGGCGGTGCTGACAAGGGTAGATAGATTGCAGGGGTGAGTTTCAAGAATGGCTTCAGAAAGACGAAGAGTATGAATTATATTCCATAACCAGAAAAAGGCCTTGTGGCTGGAGAATGGAGAGTGAAGGATCACTTGTGAGAGATGAAACTGGTGAGATGGGCAGGTCACATAGAACCTGCTAGGCCAAGCAGGGAGTATGGATTTTAGGTGCAATGGGAATTCATGGAGGGTTTTAGGCTGGATGTAGGGGATCATGATTTAATTTCATTTTAAAGATTTAAAGCATGATAGATCCAGGCAAAACCAAACAAGATGAGTAGTCTGGGTGACACGAGATGGGGCCTTCAGCTTGTGGGCTAACTGAACAGGTCTTGATGGATTGGAGGTGAGGCAGAGGGAGGAATCAAAGTTAGCTGCAAGGTTTTTGGCCTTCCAACTTAGAGGAGTTTAGCGCCGCGTTCTGAGAAAGTGAAGACTGTGGAAGGACTCGTTTGGGGAGGGAAGGTGAGCTGTCTAAGGGGGGGATGTGGAACATGCAGTGGGATGCTGGGGCCTGGAACGTAGGGGAGATGCAGGTTTGGAATCACCGGTGCCCTGTTGTGAGCAAAGCCAGAGGAAAGAAAGGTCAGGTCGCCTTGGGATCTGGCCTAGCACTGAGTGCAGAGGAAGAGAAGCTTCTGAGATCGAGAGGCAGCGGCCACAGGAGGAGGAGGAAAGCAAGGCGGGGAAAACCAAAGTTCAGAAGAGCATTTGCAGGAGGGGCGCTGCGCGGTAGGGTCTGAACCAGCGCCCCGAATCGGACTCGAGTCCTGCCGCGTGGGGACGGAGCGTGCAGAGGCCCATGCGAGGGACAGACACAAAGGCCCTGGGAGCTGCAGGTCAGACCGCTGGACAGCGCAGCCGCGGACCTAACGCCCCTGCAAGGGGTGCTCACGCTTGGGGGGAACTCTCCGAAAGAGAGGACCACTGAAGGCCACCCTGGCAGCAGGGACGGAACAGACAGACGTGGGTCTGGCCGTCGCCAGAGCGGCCTGCGGGCCAGGGGGGCGGGACATGTCGGCTGTCCATCAGTGCCCGCGACCAATCCGCAGGCAGCCCCGCCCCCGCCCCTCCCGGGAGAGGGCGCGCAGAGGACCCGCCGCCGCCGCCGCCGCCTCCGGTGTGAGGCGGCCCGGCCTGGCTCCCTTCTCCGGGAAGCCCGCCCAGGTAACTGGGTTTGGCCGGGCATTCCCGGAGGACGCGCCACCCCCTCACGTCCCGTCCCGGTCGCTGCATGGGCGGTGTTCGGGACGGACGCGGGGGCTGCGTCTGTGCGGGACCGCGGGCTGGCGGCCGCCCGTGCGAGTACGCCTGACTGACGCGCCGGCCGCGGGGCCTGCGGCCTGTGGGCGGGGCTGCCGTGCGTGACAGGGCCGCTCGTGGCCGCCGGGCTGGGTCCAGGGCCGCGTGAGAAGGCTCTGCGGGACTGAGGGCTGGGTAGGTCGACCGGGAACGGCGCGCGCTCCCGCCGCCATCGCGCCTCCGTCCCCGCCTGCGGCCTGTCTGGGGGTCGCGGGGCGCAGGCGCGGCGGGCCGGCGGGCGGGGGTCCTCCCCACGGGTGCGCGGGCGCCTTTGTTCCAGGCGCGCGAGCGGGGCGGGGCCTCAGGGCAGCCCCGCCCCGTCGCGCTCAGGCCCCGCCCCGTGTCCGCCTGCAGGAGCCGCCGCCGGGTCCCGCTCGTCGGCCGCCTCAGCCTCAGCCCCAACCTCAGCCGCCGCCGTTGCGCCTGCTCCCGGGCCATCCCGGCCTGTGCCGCCGCCGCCCCCAGCGTCGGAGCCATGGCGGGCGCCGCGTCCCCTTGCGCCAACGGCTGCGGGCCCGGCGCGCCCTCGGACGCCGAGGTGCTGCACCTCTGCCGCAGCCTCGAGGTGGGCACCGTCATGACTTTGTTCTACTCCAAGAAGTCGCAGCGACCCGAGCGGAAGACCTTCCAGGTCAAGCTGGAGACGCGCCAGATCACGTGGAGCCGGGGCGCCGACAAGATCGAGGGGGCCAGTAAGTGCGCCCCCTTCCTGCCTGGGCCCGCCGCGCGCGGGGGTCGTGGGAGTCCGGCCCGACTGCTTGCGCCCCGGCCGGCCGCCCCAGCGACTTGGGCAAACTTTCGGGCCCTTCCCAACCCCCTCCGGGCCCCGCCCCCGTTTCGTCTCGGGTGGTCACTGGGGGCGGGGGGCATCCGGGTCCTCGGTCACCTGACAGGACACCCCCCTCCCCCAGCTGGGGGGAGTGTTTCAGGCGCTTTGCCCTGAGGCCTAAAAATCCTCGCAGGCTGGAGACCTGCGGTGCAGGCATCGGGCCCCCCAGACCCTGGGAGTGGTGGCGGCATCGGCGAGGGAAGCTAAGGCAGTGGCCCCCACCCTGCACGGGAACCTGGGGCCTGACCAGACGGTCCCCGCCCACTCTTTCTCCAGAAAGAGCAGTCTGTGAAACTCTCCGGGCCCCCAGGCTGGGCTCTTATTTGCAAAGGAACCTTTGGGTTCCCTAAGTAGAACTTAGGCAGATGTTGGGTAGGGCTGGTCTTGGAGCAGAGCCAGGCCTACTCATCTCCCTCTGGGGGAGAGGGAGGAAGGTGGTCTTGTTTGGTTTGGAAAAGCCTGAGAGAAGCCAGTGCTGGATTTTTTTTTTTTTCCTGCTACTTTTGTCCCAAAGCTGGGTTTTGGAGGCCTATGTGGGTGGACAGACACTCAGTGCCAGGGCAGGGACTCCCCTTGCCCTGGGAAGCACGTTCCCAGGAGATGGGCCCCATAAAGGCCTGCCCCAGCGCCTTGGAGTCAGGTACTCTTCTCAGGAGTGCAGCTGGTTTGTGAGTCTAGCCCTTTGTCCTCTGTCGGGTGGCTTCAGGGAGCGGGAGCGGGAGCGGCTTCTCTTGGTTTCCTGCCTTTTCGCCTTTCCAGGCCTGAGCTTGGCTGCTTTTGCGCTGGTCTCTAGTGGGAGGAGGGAGTTGGGGGATTTTGAAAAACCCCAGATCTTTGAGAGTTGTTCCACTTAGCGCGTGCCTGTGCTGTGGTTGGATGGGCACTCTGCTCTGTCCTCTATTCCTCCGCCTCTCAGTGTGAAGAGATGGTGTGTCTGCAGCTCTAGACTGGGTTGCTTCTTGCAGGGACCCCCGGAGACTGGGGTTAGAGAGACCCAGGCTCAGAACCAGATCTGTGTGAAGGAGGGGGATCAGGAAGTGACACCCCAAGGGGAGGTCCCACACATCTTCTTGGGTATGGTGTGCATGTGTGTAGATAGTTGAGGAGATTGGGAGGAAGGAAGGTCTTGTGGTGAGGCAGCCAACCATCCTCGGCTACAAACTCCAGATCTGACACAGATCTAACGCAGCTGCTCAACTTAGAAATGGCAGCTGCCTTCCTCAGTGCCTCCACTGACCCTGTCAGCCATTGGGAGAACATTTTAGTGACTTGAGAGCCTGTGGATTCCAAAGTAAAGGAAGGATCGACACTGCAAAGAGCTGAGATAACCCTGGGAACATCACTCAGGCATCAGGCTCCAGGCACGGTCCTCTTCGTTGCTGCCTATGCTGTGTTGAGTTGGTGGCACTGGCTGGAAGTTCTCAGAGATCTCCTGGGTAACAGACTGCATTTTAAACCACGCATATTAGCAGGCAATAAATGTAGCACAGTGGTTGATGGCAAGTCTGGATTTGAAGCCCATATATTCGTTGTATGTTTCCCGGCCAGTTACTTACCTTCTCTGAGCCTTGATTTCCTCATGTGTAAAATGGGGATAATAATATATCCAGTATATATGGTTGCTGCAGGATCAAATGAGACAATTCATGTAAAACATCTAGCATTATGTGACACATAAATGTTTAATAAATGTGAGCTGTTATTAGCAATAACATTAACAATAGACCGTGGCTGCCCTTCAAGACCCTGAACTGGGAATGGTGAGGGGGTGAGGTGTGGCTGTAGGTGAGGATGAAGGTGCAGGAAGGGAGGAGGACGGTGACCAAACTCACATTTCACTTAGATTGCTACTCAGAAAAAGGCAGGAAACGGTTTTGTTTTGCCCCAACCCACGTAGAACAGTGTTTGTTTTGCCCACCCACCATGTAGAACTGTGTTTCTGTAGAGAAAGTGTTTGCAGTTGTGCACATTTGACCCCCTTTCTTGTTTGTAAGTTGGGGCCTGAAGAGAAAAGAGGGGTGCAGAGAGGGGATGATTTATCATTCCTCAGGTCTTTGGGGGATGGAGGCAGGCATACAGAAGACCTGATAACCCCCTACCCAGGGGTGAGCAGGTGGGTCAGCCAGAGGTGTACACATTCAGTGATCTCATCAGTTAGCTGGGATTTAACAGGCCTGGAGAGTAGGCAGAGGATGTAGGCGGACCCTGGCTCTTGGATTTTGGGGGCTCAAATTGAAAGGAGCCTGGATGAAAAGTCTGGTCGATGCTCGTGTGTTCAGGCTTTACTAATGGAGGCTTCCACTGAAGCCCTGCCCTGCTTCTCCCCATTCGTGGGCTCTCGTTGGTGGGTTCTGATCCCTGCGGCCTCTGAGGAGGTTGGACTGCCAGCCGGGTTTTCTGCCACCTGGACTCTTGCCCAAGCACCTCAGGTATCTAGCCTTTCCTGCTGACCCTACCAGGGTACCAGCAGTGCCTGAAGCCTGGCCTAAGAGAGAGACACTGTGCTACCTTCAGGGTGTTGGTAGACCTGAGGGAGAGACAGTGTGGTTTAAGGAGCACTCATATGTAAGACCTACTTCTGCCCTGACTCTGTGCCCTCTCTTGTCAGCACTTGTGAAATAGAGCTGACACCTGCTGATTTCTAGGGTGGTCATTTGGCTCAAAAGCGGGGTGGGGAAGTGCTTAGGTGTTGCCAAGTTTGGTTGTCCTGGTGGTATGACAGGAACCAGGTTGGTGTTTGGCCTTTTATGTTGCAGATACTGACATAAATGAATAAAATGCAGTTATGTAGAGTTCCAGCTGAGTGCCATCGAGACCTTTCGTCCCATTTTACAGATGAGGAAATGGAAATGGAGAATCGTTTGTGCCCAAGGTGTTGTAAGTGTCAGTGTGTGCCAAGGCCTCAGCTGGGGCCACCTCACTAGTCAGTGGCTAACTAGCAACCCCAAGCCCATGTTCCCTGTGGTCCACGTGGCTCCTCTGTGAGACACCTTTGTGCTCAGACCATGCATTACAGGGCAAAGACCACTTTGGCTTTTGTATCCCAAGACAGCCTCAGCCTCTCTAGGCTCTGGCTCCACACTTTTTCTTCTGGTGTCTTCTGAGTTGAGATGGTTCAGACTCGTGTTTAATGAGGTTGTCCATTTGAGGGTCTTTGTGGGCCCAGTAAACACTGGTGTAGACACTGTGGAGGTACTCTGTGAATACTGACTGAGCATGTCCGTGGGGACTTCTGGGGCCCTAGGCTTCTGTCTTTGGCTGATTCTTCACTAGATACTTTTCTAGATGCCAGGCCCTCTGAGGTGAATGAGTATGGGTGCTTGCTTTTAGGGAAACAAAAACAGGCAATGACAATTGTGAGCAGTACCTTTGATGAAGTGGGTGAGGGTGGCGGAAGAAAACAGCTAACTGCCTTGATGAGGCAGGCGGGCTCAGAAGGGAGGTAGTAGTGGAACCAGCTGGCTGGGGCTTGACCCCTGTGGCTGGGGGGCAGACCACACCAGGAGGCCTGCTCCAAGGGCTAGGCCCACAGCACGGGAGAGGGCAAGGCCCAGGCCGGTGTCATCAAGGGTTTTCTTTGTACTGGCTATTACTCCCAGTGGGAGAGGGGCAAGAGCACATGTCCGGATCTCCAGAGCTAGCCATCCCTGCCTGTGTGTTTCCTGTCTGAATGTAGTTTTTTCCAAGGGAAGTCAGGCCTTTTAGTGTTTCCTCAGCACCCCAGGCTTGCCCCGATGTGTGGGTTTCCAGGCGCCCCCCCACCGTCCAGCTGGGATCCTCTGTTTCCTGTGAACCTAGGAAAAGGGCCTGCTTCACAGATAACTGGAGGAGCTGAGCACACCCAGTTCTGGGACCCACAACACCTCCAGCTTCTCTCCAGACTCTTCTGTGTATGTGTACACAGATGCACAGGATTCAGTTGGAGTTTAGAGATCTTGGCTACCAGCTTTGCTCTGGGTATCTTCTTAGAATGAGGCACATTTATTAATATTTGCAATAAGTATTATTACACCTCCCCATTTGCCCAGTGCCAGGCACCAAGGATTCAAAAGTTTATTGAGACATGGTTTGTGCTATTGATGAACTCTTGGAAAAGACAGATGTAGAGGCATATGATTATAACCCTGTGTGTTACAAACCATAATATAAAGGCTTCTGCCAAGAACTGTGAGGAGCTCTGCCAGGAAGGCATTAAAGGAGAGGTGACCTTTGAGGTAGGCCTTGAATTACTGAGGCACCTGCCTGTGCCGAGGCTGAGGAACTGGGAATCACTCTGTGCAGGGGTAGGGAACAGATACGGTGTGGTAGAGAGGAGGCTGGGACTGGTTGGAGACAGCTATAGCCTTGGCGTGCTGTGTCCAGCAGATTACACTCAGTCCTGGAGGTGATGGGAGTCAGTGGAGGCTGTTGTGGGACTGACTTGCCTCTGCCTGGGAGACCACAGTGGCAGTGGTTTGTCAGGCAGGTGTTGGGGAGGGAGGCCAGTGAGCTCCTACAGTTTGCACAGTTTGCAGGAAAGAGCTGATGAGGGCCCAGACAAGACCTTCTTGCTGAGGCAGGGCGGGGATGCCATGGTGGTAGATGGGAGAAGGGCTGGGTCTTGAGGGGTGAGACAGAGCTTAGTAGTTAAGCATTTGGGCCGTAGACTCTGCTTGAATTAAAATCCCGTTGTGCAACTTACTTGCTCTGTGACCTTAAAGCATATAACTACCTCTCTGGGCTGCTTATCTGTAAAAAGGATAGTATCAAATGGCATTTATTTTATAAGGTTTTTGTGAGGATTTGATGAGAACCTGTACAAAGTGCTTAGCACGGAGTGTGGCACAGTGTAAGTGCTTACTACGTAGGAGCCCTGACAGGACAGAGATGAGGATTAAGTTCCCAGGAGGACCTGGTGGGGAGGAGTTCGAATGCACCTGTTGTCCTAAGGGGCTGGTGCCTGGCCACCAAGCCCTTTGATTCAGAGGCAAGGAGGCCCGCCCATCCTCTCTTGCAGCTCTCAGCAGTCCCTGTAAAGTCAGGGCTCTTTCCCACTGCTGGTTTTGCAGGGAGACAGGGCAGTTGGCTGGAAGCAGCTGCTCTGGGTGGTAACCCCTTCTGTAGAGTGAAGGTATGATATTGTCCTATTCCTAAGTGCCTAGTCCAGGACGCTATCTGGAGAGACCTTGTCTTCGAGGAAGTGCTCTAATGCCACAGCCTCCATGTGGTAGGGCCTGCCTCTGCTGTCACTGTTCTGTGTCAGTCTTCGTTAACTCACAGCATCTCTTCTCACTCTGTGCCTTTTCCTGTGGGATGTGGCTTCAAGGAGACCACAGACGATAAGTTGGAGGAAGGGAGTGAGGCCTGAGATTGCAAAGGCGTGATATTAGGAGACTGATTTTTCCCCCTTTCCACTTGCTTTGTTAGAACTAGAGAAGTCACTGCAGACTTTGAGGAGAGTCCTAGGAGAGATGGGTGTGGGACAGGAGGATGGGAATGTTCTGGTGCCCCTTGTAGAGTGCTTTGTTTTTTGTTTTTTGTTTTTTGGTTTTTTTTTGAGACGGAGTCTCGCTCTCTCACCCAGGCTGGAGTGCAGTGGCGCGATCTCGGCTCACTGCAAGCTCCGCCTCCCGGGTTCACGCCATTCTCCTGCTTCAGCCTCTCTGAGTAGCTGGGACTACAGGCGCCTGCCACCACGCCCGGCTAATTTTTTGTATTTTTAGTAGAGACGGGGTTTCACCGTGGTCTTGATCTCCTGACCTCGTGATCCACCCGCCTCGGCCTCCCAAAGTGCTGGGATTACAAGCGTGAGCCACCGCGCCCGGCCGAGTGCTTTGTTTAGAGGAGCATGGGAACAGTGCTTCCTTGGAGGGAATCTCTGAGAGCAGCGTGTTTACAGGTGGCAAGACTCAAGGTGGAGCCATGGGTGAGGAGTGGCTTCAGGCCGCCATTGACCAGATAGTCCCACCTTGCTGGTAATTGAGCTGAAGTGCCTGGAGATTTGTGGCTAGAGCTGGTCAGATTTGGGTTCAGGTCTCAGCTCTTACTGTGACCTTGGGCAGATTACTTTTCCCTGTCTGAAATTGATCTTTAGCTGTAAAAGTAATTTCTCCTCACAGAGCTGTATCTTAATAATAAGGGAGATTGTATATGAGAGTAAGAGATTTTATGTGAAAACTACCCAGCACATTTGTCACTTAGTGGCCACTTACCAGTATTCATTTCCTTTACTCTCACCTTCGTTAACTACAGAGCTCCAATCTTTTCCACCACTAAGCTCGGCCACAAGTGGCTGCTCCAACAACCTGGGCTAGGAGTCTGTTTCCTACTTGCTTTCTGTGTTCCTTCCCTGAGTCTGTACACAGAGGACTGGGGCATCAAAAAACTCTGGAATTGGAATATCATATTGGGAGTTCGTGGAACATTTTCTCACCTGTTGTATTGTTTGAACTTCACAGCAGCTCCATGAATCCATGGAGGGCAGGAGTTACTATCCCTCTCTTACAGAGGAGAAAACCAAGGCCCTAAGGGTAAGGTCACAGCAAGTTCATGGCAGATCCTAGGATTTCTGATTCCTGCTATAGTATTCAGTTTATTCTCCCATTCTGGGGAAAATGACAATAGGATGGACTGTTCATTAGGAACAGAGGGTTATTTTTTTTGTTTTGTTTTTCTTCCCTCTGGCCACATGTGTGTGACCAGCCTAGACTTCCATCTGTGGACAAGCTGGACTCATTGCCTCAATTTCAAAACCCATCCTGCACTCATCCTTGCCATAACACCCATGTCGAGATGCTTGGCCCACCCAGACCTTTCCCACACTCTTACATGGGGGTGAATGTAGCCGCTGATTGGGGGCGGGGCACAGAAGAGCC
Organism: Hylobates moloch; assembly: GCF_009828535.3. Lineage (NCBI taxonomy): Eukaryota > Metazoa > Chordata > Mammalia > Primates > Hylobatidae > Hylobates > Hylobates moloch. The sequence goes on along the minus strand of NW_026652296.1, from coordinate 19,609,899 downwards.
TCAACCTCTTGACTTTCTGGTTCGTGGTGACACTTCCGCCTAAGCTTCTACAGAACATGGGAATCTGGGGCTCCGTGCCCCAAATGTCCTGAGAAGGGCTTTTCCAGGATTCTCTATGACAACTCAAGAGCATGCATTCATTCGTGTGCTCTTTAATTTGTCATACATTTATTGTGGGTCTTGCTACTGTGTGTTGGGCACACTGAGCTGGATGTGATTACTCCAGCCCCTGACTTGTTCTTGGTAGCAGTAGATCTCTAGCCTGGTTTGTGTTCCATCTCACCATAGCTACTCTCCTTAAAAAAAAAAAAAAAAAAAAAAAAAACTAGCTTTCTTGGGCCTCAGTGGCTCATTGAATAAGTGAGACACGACTTGTGCTTCCCTGGCTTTAGACTCTGGCATTTGCTAACTGTGCCAAGCACTGTGGAGACCAGTAGTGGACATAAGGTTAGGGTAGATACAGCCAGAAAGGAGATAAATAGCCAGACAGATAAAATACTTATAGGATTTGGTGAGTTCTATGAAGGAAATAAAGCAAGAGGCTGCTCTGTCAGGGTAGGTGAGGGTGTGCTGTGATAACAAATGATGCCCACATATCAATGGCTGGCAACAAGGAAGGTTAATTTCCCCTGTTTGCTATGTGTGCTGACCTATACCACCGTCCCTGGAGAGTGGCCTCAGTGGTTCTGGGTGAGGCCTCTAGTACAGAGCCTGAACACCCTGGGCAAACTAGGCTGGAGAGAGATTTGGAGTATGGAGGTTTAGAAGGAATTAATTTCTATGACTTAGGATGCATGTGGTGAGTGTGGCTTTGCTGTTGTGGTAGAGTAGAGTGCTGCCTGTGTGGGTCAAGAGACTGTCTTGGCTGACATCTTTGAAATAAGTATATTCGTGGGGCCCTTGCCTAACTGTCACCTCTGCCATAGCTGCCCCCCCTTCCCCACTGACCCATGGCCCTACTTGAGCTGCCCGCTGAGCCTACTCTGTTGTGGCCACAGTATCCTGCTGCTGCCCAGAGTTTGAGATTCTCGCTACTTCTGCCACTCATCACAGTTGCTTCCCAGAGCTTTGCTGGGTGTGCTGGAGTCTCCAGAGAAAGTGGGGAATATGGGTGCCTAGAGACTTCTAGGGGGTGTTTTCAGCCCCTAGAGAGTAGAGAAAGAAGTGTGAGAAGGGGTTGGTCCCCCAATATTCTGTAGTTTCGGAGAAGAAGCAATGGAGACAGTGGAGTTGGTTGCCTTAAGAGAGACTATGGTCCCAAGAGATGGGACGTGGAGAGTCTCTACTTGCATTCCTGGCTAAGCCCTTAATATTCGCACACCCCTCCTTGCAAGACTAGTTCCTTTTGAGGTGGTTCTTGGCTAGCTTTTGAGAGGCTGCAGTGGCTGTGTGCCCAGGCTTAAGTCCTAGCTTTCTCCCCACTCTTTACCTCCTAGGAACCGGGCCCATCCTGGGGGAGGCAGGGAGGAGCTCCTTTTTATAGTCCACATGTAGGCTTTGTGTATAGGCTCTGCTGCTTCCTTCCGGCCCTGGCCCTTCCTGGTGTTGGCCGGTGGCCCTGGCTTCAGCAAGACTCAGGATGCAGAGTAAACGGGGCAGGGCGTTCTCCTGCAGAAGACTGGCATCCGTTTTTACTGAGCCCTGGCCTGGCACAGAGGAGGCTGGAGTTAGGAAGCAAGAAAAGGAGGTGACCCAGTCCTTGATCCTGAGAAGCTTGTGATCTGGACCATGCAGAAAACCACTAATGCCCAGGGCTGGCAGGAGACAGCTGTGCCTAAAGTGCTGTAGGCTGAGCCTGAGGGCCAAGATGGAATCGCCTTTCTCCCTGTAGCAGCCCATCCTACCCCCTGGGGTCCCTCCACCTGCCAGCTGGCACACAGGTGTTGGGTAAAGCATCTGTACAAAGGCTGTGAGGGGCCTGGGCGCAAGACAGCAAGGCTTGGGTACGGAGGAGAGTGGGTGGTCTCACTGATGTTCTGGGCCCTGACAGTGAACAGCTGGCCAAACTGGTGAGGAGTTGGGCCATGGCGAGTTTGGCTACTTGTTTGTGTGTGTTTAGTTCTTCCTCAGCACAGGTGGGGAGTCCACTTTGGGGTTGGCTTCCTGTTTTCTTGGACACCTGGGGATACGGTTGAGTTAAAATGTTCTGAGGGATATATTGTTGAGGGTATGGGCTTGGGTCATAGTGTCCTTGGCTTGGCCTTGCCCGTGGTAGGAGTCGGGTATTGACCACACTGGGTTCTGGCTGTGTAGGTGTGGATGTGTGGTGGGAGAATTCCAACCCCACCTTGACTTCAGCCTAAGGCCCAGAGAGTGTGGGCCTGAGTTCACAGGGTGACTAACCGTAGGAAGGAGTGAAGGAGAGCTCCAGTTGGCCATAGGTCCCACAGGTTTCTCAGCTTACTTGGGGGCAAGAGGTGAGCTAAGGAATACAACTCCATTCCCTCAGTTGGGAGGTTGGGCAGCGTTGGGTCCTTCTCTGAGGCGCTGAAGACCCACTTTATGGTCACCCTATTCTGCCTGATAGTCCACCAGCTGTTTGGAGGCAGCTCCCCTCTTCCTGCCCTAGTCACTTCCTCCACCTTCAACAGTAATTGAGTATAATGTGCCTGTGTTAGCTTGTCCATCCTAACTGGGACGGTGGCCTTTTCTTAGGAGTTCTTAGCATATCCACCAAGGAGGTTAGAAAAGGTAACATATGTCACTTTGTTAAGGATTTTGCTGAGGGCCTTTTGAGGCCAGCAGTGAAACACAGAGCATTCCCTCCAGTGAGAACAGAATGTCTGTTGCCAGACTGATCCCAAGAGGATGGCCTGGTTCTGGCCTGAGAACTGGTCTACACTGGAAGCATGAAGCTCCATACAATCATGTGTGCTAGTAAAGGTTGGGCAAGCAGCTCTCCTAAGCAGGTAAAACGATAGGGTATTCAACTTCAACTTCGGAGAAAGAAATCCAAGGTAGCCATCTCTCTCAGTAGGGGAGGTGAGTTCAAAGAATTTAAGCTGGGCCAGGCGCGGTGGCTCACGCCTGTAATCCCAGCACTTTGGGAGGCCGAGGCAGGTGGATCACGAGGTCAGGAGTTCCAAGACCGGCCTGGCTAAGATGGTGAAATCCCATCTCTACTAAAAATACAAAAATTAGCCAGGCGTGGTGTCGGGCGCCTGTAACCCAGCTACTCGGGAAGCTGAGGCAGGATAATTGCTTGAACCCGGGAGGCAGAGGTTGCAGTGAGCCAAGATCATGCTACTGCACTCCAGCCTGGGCGACAGAGCAAGACTACATCTCTTAAAAAAAAAAAAAAATTTAAGCTGGGCTTTCTGGGCAGGCAGTGAGTGAATGAGATCCCTGGCACCTTGGAGTGAGGTCAGAGACTAGATCACTCACTGGGGCCCTGTTTCCCAGGAAGCAAAATGGGGACAGGAGAGTGGCTTGGCTTGGGCTGGCATGGCCCAAAGGGAGTGCAGCCAGATGCTGTGGCGGCTGGGTCAAGTAGCTCTAAAACAGGAGAGCCTAGTGGGTTCTGCTGAAGCAGGATGTCTCAGCAAGCAGGCCTCTGACCTGATGACTTCTGGCCATTATTTAGAATGTCTCCAACCCCACAGATTTACTCTGTTGGAGGCTTAAGGACTAAACCCACATTTACCGTCCAAGAGGTGGCAGTAACACAGAAACCAAAGAGGCAGGAGCCAAGGTTGGGGTGGTGAGATGTCATGGGGTTCAGGGAGTGGCAGAGGGCAAGGCCTCTATTCTCCCTCTCCCACTTGTCTCCCTGCCTCAGCCCCTATTGCTCTGACGCTTCCCCCACCACTATGAGTCCTAGGCCCCTGTTGTTTCCTTGTAGGAGGGAGACCGCAGATTTTTATTTCTCCTCCCTACCCATTCCATTTCCTCTCCCTTGTGAGAGGGCTCTGCAGAGACAGGGCAGCAGAGAGAGACTTGGAGATATGCTGGGCTGTGGTCAGGAGGGCCTCATTTATCTAGTGAGCAGGAACAGGTTTTATAGCAGTGATGCTTTCATTGTATTTTTCTTGAATAAGGTCCCCAAAACCTTATTAAGTTCCTGGTAGGCATGGAGCATTGAAGATGACAGACATGGTGCAGTCTCTCAAGGAGTTTACCCTCTAGTGGAGAAAACAATCAGACAGCCTTAAAATACATGTATGGCTACCACTGTAATAAATACTGTGAAGCAGGAGTGCACCACGCAACCTGGAGTCCTCTCCATCCTCCCCTTCTGTCTGTGCTGGCCCTGCTTGGCCACTTTCACCAAGGATTCTGAGGCGTTACAGAGCACACATCTAGGGTACAGGAAGTCTTGGCTTTGAAGTATTGTTGTCTTTGCCACTCACCAACTGCCACCTTAGGTAAGTTAATTAACCTCTTTGTGCTCAGTTTCCTCACTCGGGAATTGGGGACCCTAATATTTACTTCATAGTGTTATTTGCAAGGATAAAATATAAGGCGGTTTTTATCCTTGTAAGGCAATCTTATCAAGAGCTTTATACAATGTCTGTGCAAAGTAAATATGCAAGAAATGAGTGTTAGGATGCCAGATGCTGCTGTTGCTCATCGTCTCTTCCTACCCAGCAGAGGTAGTAACTATTTCATCCTCTACTTCTCAGCTTCTCATAGTATTTGTCTGTAGACTCTAACGTAAGCTATCTAGCATAATACTCATATCTAATTTTTCCTTCCACATTCAAGCTCCTTGAGGTACTTGTATTCCAAGTATCTAGTTTAATGTCTCTCATGTAGGTGCTCAGAACGTATGGTTAATTTTGAATGATAAAGCCAGTAGGACTTGTCAGAGGGCTGGATTGGGGGCTGGTGAGAGAAAAGGAGATGCGAAGGATCATTCTGAAGTTTGGAGTTTGGGTACCTGTTTGAATGGTGATGCTCTTAGCTGACCCAGGGGGCATGGCAAGAGGCCTGGGTTCTAGTGAGAGAGGGAGCACAGTGTTTGGTTTTGAGGAGTTGTCTTTGAGATGTTTTGAGATGAAGAGTGGGGATAGCAAGTAGGCAGCTGAATTGAAGGATCTGAAGCTTAAGAGGAGAGGATTAGGCTAGAGACCTGTTCGTGAATTATCTGTACATGGGAGGTAATTAAGGGTGTGGGCATGGCTGACACTGATGAGGAAGAAGGCAGAGCACCGGAAGAGAGGACCTTGACCTGAGCCTTGATCAAGGCCATTGCTAAATGCAGGTGGGCCTGTAGCACACAAAGAAGCATGAAAACCAGGCAGGGTTGTGCAGGAGAAATGAAGGGCAGAGCTTCAAGGAGAGAGGGCGTGATCAACGGTGTTGATTGCTCTGAGGGATCAGGAAGGAGGACCATAGATAAGTGATTTATGGGTCAGGCACGGTGATTCATGCCTGTAATCCCAGCTCTTTGGGAGGCCAAGACCGGCGAGTCATTTGAGCCCAGGAGTTCAAGAACAGCCTGGGCAACATGGCAAAACACCATCTCCGCAAAAAATATAATTAGCCTGGTGTCGTGGTTTGCCTGTAGTCCCAGCTACCTGAGAGGCCAAGGTGGAAGGATCACCTGCACCTGGGGAGGTAGAGGCTACAGTGAGCCCTGGTGGTGCCACTGCACTCCAGCCTGGACAACAGAGTGACTTATGGGCCAGGCATGGTGGCTCACACCTGTAATCCCAGCACTTTGGGAGGCCGAGGTGAGAGGATCACTTGAGGCCAGGAGTTTGAGACAAGCTTGGGCAACATAGCAAGACCCCATCTCTATAAAATATAAAGAAAAATTTTAAAAGTGACTTATACCCAGTGCTCTGGTTCTCCAAGTAGCCTGAGTATACTATGTGGGGGAGCATTTTCTGAGGGACTTTTGAGGTCCTGGGCATCCCTGAGACATGGCCCTGGTGGGTCCCCAGTCTCTCTCCTGCAGCCAGGAGCCTGGCATACACAGGCCATCTAGAAACAACTTAGGCAGCATCAGTCTGCAAGGGAGGCAGAGTTTGAAGCACACTAGACTCCTGACACAGAGGCTGACCCATGGCTGCCTGGAGAATCTTCTGGGCTTGTGCAGAAAAGTTGGGGAAAGTCACCTTTCCCTACTGTGACAGTCAAGGCTTGGTATAGGCCATCTTCCCTCCCTTCTCATCTATGATACTCTGAATGCCCTGTTTGTGGAACATAGTGGACTCCTGCACCTCTGTCTTGGTTTCCATGAACCCCTCTGCCCAGTATGTGCTTGTCAGCCCTCCAGACCTGGCTTTTACAGAGCACTCCAAGACATTGCTCTACACACACTCAGCTCCACAGACACCTCCCTGTTGTTCTACTCTTTGCATGACCTCATAGTTATCTGCTTCCCCATCTGTTTCCTCCATCAGGCAGGGGTTTTCTCAAAGGCAGGAACTCAAATGCCTTATTGATCTCTGTTTCCCTAGGACCCATCCCAGGGCCTGACATGGAGTAGACAGATGCCCGATAAATGTTTGATCAGATGATGGAATGACTGCATAAGCCAAATAGATCACTGCTGAGTGCTCTTCCAGCTTTAATTTCTCTGGGTGGGACCTCCTTTCCCTTCCTTCCTTTGGATTCTGTTCTTACGTCTGAAATAGGTAAGATTAATTTAGAGTCCTAGGGAAGAGGGCTGCCTGCCTGGATGGTACAAAGGCTGGCTATGGCTGCTCTGTGTTTCTCTGTATACCCAGTGTCAGGGATAGCAGCTGCTGTGGGGACACTGCAGAGTGTCCCAGTTCTGCCATGACTCACCATATGACCATGACAAGACCCTTTGGACCCTCTGTTTCCTCACTGTTTCAAAGAGATTTGTCTAGAATCTAGACCAAGCTTGTCCAACTTGCTGCCCGCGGGTCTGGTTTGAAGGCAGCTGCTGCACAGTAATGGGAAGGACAGTAAGCCCCACCATCGCCTTCCCTTTGCCATATAACCCTGTGACCCTGGAAATCCCTGAACCCAGATCCTTGTTTGTAAAATGGAAATGGATAGCTACCCACCCCTCCACTTTGGCCTTCCTTTGGTGGCAGCCAGATGTGCTCAGGGAAACCTCAGATTTGTGAGTATGTTTCTACTGAGAGGCAGCAGGAAGAATATTATAGTCTCAGGAAGAGAGAGGAATGAGAGGGAGAGAAGAACTCTCACCCTTTCCACAGGCTTTGGGCATACACAGCCAGCTTGGAAATCGCTGACCATCCTGTGGCCTGGCTACTACTGCTTCAGGCTTCCTTCCCACCTATGTCCAGGTCTTATCTTTGTCTCTTCTTTGGCTACCTCCATCCTTTTCCTTCGGAGCTGCAAAAACCTTGCCAAAGCCGTATGGTCCTGATGGGTGCAGAGCCCCTGTGCCTCTGGCTCCCTGTGAAGGGGGATCTGCAGTGCAGTGCTTGCCCTACCCCACAGGGAGTTGTATGGGAACCTGGGGATGGGGTGACTGAGGTAGGGGGCCAGAAGTGGCCCAGATGATACTCACTTCTGCTGGAACTTTTCTTTGTCCATCTTTCAGCATCCTCTGGTAGAGAAGGCTTAGCTCCATTAATGCTCTCCTAGGTCCTGGCTGTGTATTTTCTTTGGTACGAGGCTGGGGAACTGGGAGGGGCTCATCTGTTTCCCACAGGCTACATGTGGAGAGGGTGATTGGTGAGAGGTCATTTTGGAGATCTACACACCTGACCCCTGGGACCACTCTCCTGAATCTCCTCGTGGTCTTGGCTTAGGGCCCAGCAGGGCGTGGGTGCTCAGCATCCTGCTGCTTTTACTGTTCTGTTTTTCCCAAAGCTCTGTTAGCTTCCCATGGCTCCCATTGGCTATAGGAATCTTTATGTAAGGACCTCCCAGTGTTTCCAGACTGTACTTGCCCCCAGGGGTCACATTCCCCCCAACTATGCCTGCTTCTTCTTTTTCTGTTCCCATTGTTACCTCACTGACCACTGCATTTTCAGTATTTGTTGTAGCCCCACAGCCTCTGTGGCCCACTGTGCCACCTCTTCCAGGAAGCCATCCTTGATACCATCTTTCTGGTACCATCTTTGAGCATCTGTGGCCTTTGCTAACTGTTAGATAATTAGCTCTGGAATCTAACTCCCATGTGTTTACTTCTGCTCTTAAGTACTCTAAACATTTTGAGGCCTCCCCAGGCCCTGGGTTTGTGTTGGACTGGTAGGGAATGGAGAGAAGAGTCAAATGTGGTTTCTTCCTTGGAGGAGCTCATAGGCCAGTGGCCTAAGACACCAGGGAAGCACCAGCAGGTGTGACAAGTGGTGACACACAAGAGAGGAGGGGGCACCTAGTGTGCCCCTGGCCTGGGCCTGGTGGGGGCTTAAGTGAGGAGGTAGGAGTGGCTTGTGCAAAGGCTGAGGCAGGAAGGAGTATGGGGAGACATGGGCTGGTGTCTTGTGTTGTGTTAATTGGACTTGGACCCTTTTCAGGAGGGCTGGGCTTTCCCTGCCTTCCTCCAGTGCCCTCTGCAGAGCGGGGCACACAGGCCTTGAGGGGTTCTGGGGTCCACAGCCCACAGGTAGGGGTAGTAAAAACCCCCAGAAGAGAAGGAACCTGTCCAGGAAATCTTCGCTTACCTCTTTCAAGCTCTTTAGATTTTAAAGAGCCCTTTCATATTTACTATAAGTTGCAGTTTTTTTAAGTTACAAAATTTCTTTACTCCATGCACGTTTAAATGGATAGTTTTTGCTACCATTTACATTAATTAGCTTACACACTTTGTGTTTTGTGTTTTTGTTTTGTGTTTTTAGAGAGAGGATCTCGCTTTGTTGGCCAGGCTGGAGTACAGTACTGTGATCATAGCTCATAGAGCTTCCTCCTCATCTGCAGCCTCAAACCCTTGGGCTCAAGTGATCTTTCCCACCGCCTCCCAAGTAGCTGGGACTACAGGCATGTGCTACCATGTCTAGCTAAGTTTTTTTAATTTTTATTTTTTGCAGAGGTGGGGGGTCTTCCTCTGTTACCCAGACAGGTCTTGAACTCCTGGCCTCAAGCAGTCCTCTTGCCTCAGCCTTCTAAAGTGAGCATATGCACTTTATAAAGGGAAAACCCTCTCTGAAGAGAAATATTTCAGACAGGGCATGGTTGCTCATGCTTCTAATTCCAGCACTTTGGGAGGCCGAGGCAGGCGAATCACCGGAGGTCAGGAGTTTGAGAGCAGCTGGCCAACATGGTGAAACCCCGTCTCTACTAAAAATACAAAAATCAGCTGGGCATGGTGGTGTGCATCTGTAATCCCAGCTACTTGGGAGACTGAGGTATGAGAATCACTTGAACCCCGGAGGCGGAGGTTGCAGTGAGCCGAGATTGCACCACTGCACTCCAGCCTGGGCAACAGAGCGAGACACCCAGACCCAGAGAAATATTTCGGTGAAAGCATGTTTCATGTTCAGAAATTTGGGGTACTTTTTGTTATGGTTTTCTTGGCCATATCTTCATCATTTGGTGGGATTAGTTTTCAGTATGTCCTCCTATCCCTTTCTGATTAAATCACTTTTGTATCTCTTACCTCGTTGGCATCTCACTGTAGTCCAATGAAGGAGGTGCCAGGAGTGGTGATTCTATTTTGCAGATGAAGAAAATGAGGCTCAGAGAGATGGGTCCAGGCCTGCCCACCTTGCCAGTGCTTTTGCTCATAATACCTCTCTACACCCTTTTTGCCTGACGAGTGGTTAACAGGCTTATAAATTTGGGGGACCTCTGTCTGTTGGGCTATTTGAAAGTGGCTTTTTTGAGCACGGGGGATACTAGGACACAGGTTCCAACAAGAAGCTTAGGTCTAATTTAGGGTCTTGGATTTGATGATTGGGCTCCCTCTCCTCCTTCTAGGGCCTGCCATGTGTCTGCCCCCTAGGGCAGGATTGGCTGGCTCTCACTGGCTGTGCTCTGAGGAGCCCTGCCTTTGCTCTTATCTTTATCTTCCCTAGGGTTCCTGCTGTCCTTGAACTCTGCCAGGGCAACAGGAATACTGCCCTTATGCACATCCTCGTGGTGGCCAGACAGGGTGGTTATCCCACTTTACTGGACAGGAAGAGAGCTGGTGGCAGACCTGCGACTTGGCCTGATGTCTCGGGGGAGTCGGGGTGGGAGCAAGAGTCAAAGACGGGAAGCAGCCCTACCTTCAGAAGAGCCAGGCACACAGATGGGTCCTCTGTGGTTATTGTCTTCTCCCTTTCCCAGGTTCCAGACTGGCTGCCCGCCATATAGCTTGTTCCTTCGACAGCACCCTCTCTCCCCACTCAGTGGATTGGGTGCTGTCCCAGGGTGGGGGCTTACTCTCCTGCAGAGGCAGGTTCTCAGCTGGCCCTGAGGGTTGTATAGCTTCACAGCTCCCAGAGTGCTTGGGCATAGGGTGGCTCAGATGAGGAAACAGTCTCCTCTTTTAAAGGGAAAGCAACTGCCATTACTGTCATGTCCAAAAGGTGGATGCTGTCCAGGACTGCATGGCCCAGAAGCTCCACTCTGAGTAACTGCTGGTCTCTAAATCTCTGTGGTCTCAGGCCAGGAGTCTGTCCCCGGGCTGAGAAGGGAGGGGAGAAGAGGGAAGAGATGGAAAAGGAACATTGCCCTTCCCAGTCTCCCTGGCCTCGTCATATAAGCTTTTATTTTACAAATTCAGTCTTGTGGCATTTTGCCTTAATGCTTAGAGCTGGCCCCAGGTGCCAGGCAGCAGGCACATTTCCTTCTGCCCAGAAAACAAAACACACATGAATCCGAGGTTGGGCGTGGTAAGGGCAGGCCAAGGCTGACCGTCGTATGTGGGTATCTGTGAGGTAGTGTACCTACATGTAAGGGTCTGTTGCGGGTCTACTCCCACGAAAGCCTTCACCTTATGATGGACCAGAGAGGACTGCAGACTTGCCAAGGCCTAGCTGTATACTTGGAGCCAGGATTTGAAACTTGATCTTTGGGGATGCATGTGCCTCAGACTATTGGTGAGTGTGTAGGTGGGGCACTGCAGGCTCAGGAAGCAGCGTGTCTGCATATGCTTATCTGTATACAAGTCTGTAAGAGTGCCCCTTCTCCCCATACAATGCCCCCATCCCTACCAGGCTTCTTTTTGAGCTGGGGAAATAGCTGCTTGTATTCTTCTCTTCATGGACCATCTTTATTTCACCTAAGTTTGGGTTTGCACCTAGTGGGGCCTTGGCAAGTAGCCTTATTTGTCTCCACTACTGTAGGCTCCATGTCAATGACACTAGGCACACAGGTAGACAGGTGGGCTGTCTCCAGACTTCTCTATTACCAGCACTTCCCAGCATGGCCCTCACAGCAACCATGTGAGGTAAGAGGAATTTCCAGTTTTCTGATGGGGAAGCTGAGACCGAAAGAGTGAGGGACTGCCAGGGCCTGATAGCTAGAATTTAAGAGCTGTGTGGTTCTCCTCACTAAGCTGGGAAGGGGATGGTCAGGGAAGGCTTCTTGAAAGAGCAGGAGAAGGCAGATCTCCACCAGGGCAGGGAGCAGAGCAAGGCCCCAGGATTCTGCCTGGGGCACCAGGAAGCCTGGCTTATGAGAAGGTTCTCAGTCCTCAGAGCTGACATGTGATATACAGTCCAGGCACAGGTGTGTGTGGTCCCTCATTACTTCAGAGCCCCTTAAGAAAGACTGAGTCTGTTTCTTCATGAGAGTTTGTGAACGATTAAATATAAAGGACTAAATCCCCCTCACTGCCCCAAGCGGCTTATCTTGTCACTGTCTACCATAGCCACATTTGGAATGGTAATGCCCGGGCCATTCCTGAAGCCCAGGCAGCATTCACTGTGGGCTTGGGTACATGGTGCCATTTCTGAAGCCTGGGCAGCCATCACCATGGGCCTGGGGACCTGGTGCTGGGCAGAATGAATACGCTGCAGCCCTGATGGGCTGTGCTGGCTGGGCTGTGCCCTCTTGGGTCAAGGCGAGCCTGGGCATTAGGCCTTTGTCATCATGCTATACATCAGGCCTCTGGGCTGCTACTTGTGGGATCTGCCCTTGTTCTCAAAGAGTTCCTCCTCACTGCCCCAACTTCTTCATAGTGACGGCCTCTTCGTACCCCTGGCTTTTCTTTTCCCCAGAGTTCCCCTGAATGTTGTTCTCTCATGGTTCTGAGTTGGGGAGGAGTGCTAGGTCATGGATTTTTGGGTATAAGGTGTGACTTTCCTACTCCCCTAAGTAGTTCTCCCCTTCTCAAGCTCCTAAGTTCTGGGAAGGTCTCTTTTCCTGCCCTCCTGACTAATGGCAGGGAGGTCTGACCCAGACTGTGCCAGACTGGATCAGTCTCTCTGTCAGCTGCAACAAGGGCAGAGGCCATTCCTCTCTGGGGAGTCTCCTTGTGAATTCCTGGGGACCAGCTCTGGCTCTCTCAGGAAAGAGGATGCTGCCATATTTGTTCTGGGAGGCAGGAAGATGAAGGGTGAGGTTGGGAGGTAGCACAGGATGTGGCTTTCAAGAACCTAGTAGAGCATCTCACTGTGCTGCCAGGGCCAGGCTGGTGCCTTCTTATGGAAGACAGTACAAGGGACCAGGTGTGGCCAACAGGAACTTGGGAGCATTGGATGCCTGGCCTGGAGCTGCGCGGTGCCTACCTGGTCCCTATCTCAGTCACCTGTTCTGCCTTCAACTGATCTCAATGGAAATACGTGCAGGAGTACAGGCCTGTTGAAAGTGTGTGTGTGTGTGTGTGTGTGCGCGCGCGCGCGCGTGTGTACAGTCACACTCACCTTTGCAAGAAGGTGTGGGAGGGAGATGACAGCAGCTCCACACCGGAAGAGCAGACTGGTTTCTGTTTCAAAAGGCAGAGTTTGTGGTTGTTCTGCAGTTTCTGATCTAGCCATTTCCCCTGATGGAAGCTCCTCCTTCTGTCCTTGGAAGCCCTGTGTTCTTGGTTAGGTCTTTTATGGCCCAGTTCTCCCTGCCCCTGTTTCTACCCGAGTGTAACTATTCATTTTTTTTCCCCATCCCTATTTGGTTTTCCCTCCTTCTGCCTGTGTACCTGCCTTTTTCATTTCTTCATTGAGTCATTAAGCAAGCCCTGGAGGGGCCCTGCCTGGCCTTAGGTATGTGAGCAATGTACGTACATGTTTGTATGCACGAGGCGTCAAGTGTATTAGTATCACAGGAAGGAACTTCTCAGTTGGGCTCTTGGTGGAAGAGAAGGAAACCTGGGAGGTGGACATTTCCAGACTAGGAATCAAGATGAAAGAGGGATGGGAAGCAACAGCTATTCTTGCCCTTGGTGTGGCTTAGTATGGATGGAGCAGAGAGGGTGAGAGGGCAAAAGCTGGAGAGGTAAATTCTTGAGCCCTGTCACAAAGAGCCTTCAAGGCCATAGAAGGTGTTTGTTGTTTGTTCTCCTTAGACTGTCAGTGGGCAGCCTCGGGAGGGGCTTGAATGAGGTCTAGGGGGGTCAGAATAATGTTTTATGAAGAGCCAGAAGACTGGGGAAGGATGGCTGATTGGTGAGAACCAGGGGTCAGAGAAAACAGCAGAAAAGGCAGGACTCTCAGCTAGAGGACAGGCTGGAGGGGTTTGCTGAGGGGACAGGTGTTTCCAGGTAGAACCAGAAATGTGTCGGGGAGCTAGGGTTAGGGCCAGAAGCAATGCCCACTGTTCCAGGTGGGATAGATGTGGAGTTTTGTGGCAGTTGCTAGAGGGACGGGACAGGAAGAGAGCATCTGGGGGAGCTGGGCTGGAAGGGCTCCTGGGGTGGAGGTTGGCCAGGCAAATGCTGGCACTGCATCTGGCTCCGAAGTTACCAGGCCAGTCTGGGTTTAACGCATGTTTTTTTTGTTTTTTTTTTTTTTTTGAGACGGAGTCTCGCTCTGTCGCCCAGGCTGGAGTGCAGTGGCGCAATCTCGGCTCACTGCAAGCTCCGCCTCCCGGGTTCACACCATTCTCCTGCCTCAGCCTGTCCGAGTAGCTGGGACTACAGGCGCCCGTCACCACGCCCGGCTAATTTTGAAAGGCTTCAGAGCTTGGGGAATACTCAAAGAAAGTCATAGCTGTTGGCTAAGCCAAGCTTTTTTCCTTTGACCTAATCTACCTTAAATCGGTGATTTCTGGGCTGGAATGTCTGCCCTCCAGCCAGCGGGCAGCCCCTCCCTGTGCTGGAGAGTGTGTCAGAGCCTGTGCACCTTTGCTGAGGGAGCAGAGGAGTCCATTGGATGGGCTCCCTCCATGTCCCACATATAGTGCTGGGTGTTTCTAGCTGTTAGGACTTTTGATCTTACCAACATCTTTCTGATGCTATTGTGTTACTCTTATGTTACTCTCTTCACAAGTGTAGCAGTGAGGTCAGAGTGGCTGTCACTATTGAGATCACATAACTAATGTGAGGTGGAGCTAGGATTTTAGTTCAGCCAGTCTCACCCAGAGCTCGTGCATGTTTTTTCTACCACCCTGCCTTCTAGAGAAACTCAATCAAGCCCTTTGCTTTACAGATGGTAAAACTGAGACTCTGAGAAGTTAAATGGTTACTCGTCATTTTCTCAAGTTTTAGTGGCTGAGGCAGATCATCTGCTATTCAAGCCCGTGTACCTCTCTGACTATGCCCTGTGAAGGCCAGGGGAGCATGCAACGGCCTAGGATAGCTAAGATAAGGAAATGGTCACAGGCAAAATGGTGGTCTGGGTCTAGGATGGCTGCTGCTCTTGGACAGCCAATGCCTTGGTCGGGGGATGGGGTGGGGATTAGGCCCCTTGCTGAGACTTGTGCGGGGATGTCTTTAGCAGTTAGGCATTTCAGGGATGCACCAGTCCTCTGGGCCAGAGCCTGCTTTCTCCCAGGGATCCTGAGGCCCATCTTGACCTACCCAGCCCTGCCTCTGGGACTTTATGATTTGATTTGTGTGTACCTTGTGTCAGGAAGTGGTCCTAATTAACAGCCTTGGGTCCCTATTTCTCCTTCTGGAGTCTAGCTCTTTTGCAGGTCAAAATGTCTCAGTGAGGGAACAAAGATAGGGAAGGGACACCCCACAGAACTGCCTTTCCCCCATATAGCCCTCTCTGACATCTCAGCCCTTACTTAGCAAAGGCCTATCCCTGGACTCAACCCAGCCCTCTTATTACCAGAGTGACTGAGTGGTCTTGGCTCTGCCTCTGGGGTTCCTCCCTGAGAGAGAGTGTAAGAATGAGCAAACCAGGCTGCCCTCCTTTCGGTGTTGATTCTGGGAGACCCCAGCTTGATCTTGGTCTCTTTGCTACCTTCCTAGTTGATATTCGCGAAATTAAGGAGATCCGCCCGGGGAAGACCTCACGGGACTTTGATCGCTATCAAGAGGACCCAGCTTTCCGGCCGGACCAGTCACATTGCTTTGTCATTCTCTATGGAATGGAATTTCGCCTGAAAACGCTGAGCCTGCAAGGTGGGAGTCAAGGGGGTGGAGGAGGTAGAGGATAGTTAGGGGAATGCCCGCTGGCTCCTGCCCAGTGGGAGATATGTGCCCTTGGGGCAGCTGTTGATACCTTGCTCACAGCCACATCTGAGGATGAAGTGAACATGTGGATCAAGGGCTTAACTTGGCTGATGGAGGATACATTGCAGGCACCCACACCCCTGCAGATAGAGAGGTAAGAACCACTCCTGAAGGGGTTAGGGCTAGGAGCATTAGAGACCAGGGGGACAGGGACAGCAGGCAGACCTTTGTGTGCCCAGACATCTCCCAGGCCTGGCCGTAGATGGAGAAGTGGCCCTCACCTCAGGCTTCTCTCTCCAGGTGGCTCCGGAAGCAGTTTTACTCAGTGGATCGGAATCGTGAGGATCGGTAAGTACTGAGCTGTGGCTCTAGCCCAGCAGGGTGGGGATGGGCATCCAGAACCTTAGCCGGGCCTCTAAGTAGCTGCCTGGAGAGCCAGAGGACCCAGGGGACCTTAAGTGGGGCCAGGAGGGTGGGCAGAAGGTTCTGCCACAGGTAGCTTTCTGCACAAAGTCCTCTGGTGGCCTTGGTGTGAGCTGGTGAGAGGAGCCAGCCACATGCTGTATGCCCTGCTGCTATGGGCAGAGACTGGATGTGTAGAACTGGCTTTGGATGTCCTGGAGGTGAGGGTGGCCAGTAGTGTGTGAAGGGTGCCCTGAAACTCTGGCACTGAGGCCTGGTGTGGCAGCCAGAGGGGCCAAGGAGAGAAGGGGGAGCAAAGATCAGATGGTGTGGGTGCTGCACCATGGTGAGGTCCTTTGTCCTGAAAGAAATGGGAAGCCATGGAAGGGTTCTGAAGAGACGAGTGATGTGACCTGACTTGGGTTACGCAGGATCACTCTGGCTGCTGTGTGGAGAGCTCAGTTAGGAGCTGTTTCCACACTCCAGGTGAAAAATGAGAGGGCTTGGATCATGATAGTAATGGTAGGAAGTGGCTGGATTTTGGCCATGTTGTATTTTGAAGATAGAGCCAGATTGATTTTGGGGTGTCCTTAACAGACTGATTTTGGGGTGTGAGAGGCATTGAGGATAGTAGTATGCTCTTTGGCTTGAGCAACTGGAAAACAGAGTTGCCATTGACTGAGATGAGAAGATCATGGGATGAGCCCATTTGGAGGGAAGCTCAGGGGTTCAGTTTGAGGCAGGTTAAGTTTTCTGATGCCTATTAGCTGTCCAGGGAGAGACGTTGAGTAGGCAGGTGGTTAGAGTAAGTTTAGGTACATACACAGTGGGGGCTACAGATTTTAACTTGGGAGTATGTAGATAACACTGAAAGCCACAGGGCTGGGTGAGATCACCTAGGGGGCAAGCAGACCAAGAAAAGGGCAGGGTCCAGTGGCTGATCCCAGACCACCCCCATATTAGAGATTGGAGGGGTTGGGGACAACTAGTGCGGTAAGAGGAGAACCCCCAGAGTGTTGAGTTCTGGCAGCCCAAGGAAGAAGACAGTGGTGAAATCTGACCGTTGACCCTTGGATTTAACATGGTGAGAAGAGCGGTATCAGCCTAGTGGTGAGGGGCTCAAGGGAATGAGAGGGAGCAAGATGACGCTTGCAAGGAGTTTTGCTGTGGAGGGGAGCAAAGAAGAGGGCAGCAGCTGGAGAGCCAAGCAGGGGCAAGACAGGTGTTTTTGGTGGAAGAAGTAACAAGCTGTTTGTACGCTGATGGGCAAGAGACCACAGAGGGCAAGGTTGGTGATGCAGGCAGTTGCAACCAGAAGGCCTCTGTTTCCTCACTGGAAAACAAGGACCCTGATAGCACCTACCTCCTGGGTAACTGAGGATCAGAGGAGGCGGCACCTGTACAGAGCCAGCCCTCCCTCCGCGGTGCTTGATCCACTCAGTGTGGCGCTCAGCCCCCTCGGGGAATTTTGGTGCCTCCTCCCAGGCTCTTGGGGCCCAGAGGAGGTGGTCCCACCCTCCCCTCCCCTCCTTGACACCACCTTCCGGGAGAGAAAGCTCCCCCTTCCCCCTTCTTGTCCATCCTGTTGCCAGGTCCAGCAGTGTCCCCAGCCTCACATCCTGGGCAGGACACCCCTGGAGAGCAGGGGCGCTTGTTCTCTGAGTTTCTTTCCTGGAGCCAGGCCCTGTCTAGCCCCAGGAGGTGCCAGTTGCCAGTCATTGTATTTGGTGGAGCATGCACCTCCTCCTTCCTCCCTCTCATGGGTTAGTGGGTTCTGAGGACCAAACTCCCAGCATCCCAGTGGGCAGCAGGTAGGGACCTGCTGCCGTGCTGCCCCCAACAGGGAAGTTGTGAGTGAGCCCTGCCTTCTGTCTTGGATAGGCTGACTGCCACGTTGGCACAGACCCGAGCAGTGCCGGTGGGAGGGGAGGCCTGGAGGAGTGGTGTTTCTTCCTCCCATGCCTGACCCACTTTACTGAATCTGTTCACATCTTCCTTGCCAGAATTACAGGCTTTTTTTTTTTTTTTTTTTTTTTTTTGCTCAGATGAGGAACTGAGGTCCAAAGAAAGGAAGGGACTAACCTTGGTCACCCCATGGGTTCTGATCCAGTCTTGCCCTCAGGACTCCAGGTTCCCAGAATAGTGTTGTTTACCTGTCCAGCCCCAGGTGGGCTCGACCTACAGGTCAGAGGTCATGAGAAGCTGGATGAGACCATTGGGGATGTCCCTGTTTTCTCAGTATATCAGCCAAGGACCTGAAGAACATGCTGTCCCAGGTCAACTACCGGGTCCCCAACATGCGCTTCCTCCGAGAGCGGCTGACGGTAAGTGCCACCCAGGGCTGTCTGTAGATGGGGGCAGGGGAAGGCAAGAGCCCTGCAGCTGGGGGCCTGACTGCCTGACTGGCACTCCTGCTCTATACCATGCAGGACCTGGAGCAGCGCAGCGGGGACATCACCTACGGGCAGTTTGCTCAGCTGTACCGCAGCCTCATGTACAGCGCCCAGAAGACGGTGCATGAGCCACCTGCCCTCCCTCAACCCCTGCCCCTGCTCCTCCACCCCACCCCCCAGCTCTGCCTGCCTCAGCCCTGCTGCCCTGCTTAGGGGCTTTTGGGTGCTATTTCTCCAGTTCTTCTCCTCTTGAGGCCTGCCCCCATCTGCTGCTCTAGCCTGCCTTCTTACTAGCCCCTTTCCCACATGGCCTCCCAGGGGCTCTTGCCCTGACCAGGTTCTGTTTCCTGCAGATGGACCTCCCCTTCTTGGAAGCCAGTACTCTGAGGTTTGGTTTGGAGTGGGGAGGTAGGGTTTTCCCTGGGCCCCCTTCATCTCTCCACTGGGCGATTCTTGATCCAGGTGGGAGGCAGTGGGAGTAGGGAACCATGTTGGACCATTCTGGGAAGCTGTGCTGGCTGGGAGTTGGGATCTGCCTTCCATGGGGCACCTTGTTGTCTGTTGACCATACTAGCTAGCTTACCTTCTCTACCTGCAGGGCTGGGGAGCGGCCGGAGCTTTGCCGAGTGTCCCTTCCTGAGTTCCAGCAGTTCCTTCTTGACTACCAGGGGGTATGGCTGGGCTGACATTGGCCCAGGCTGTCAGGTTGTGAGGGGCTGGGCTCATCCCTGACTGGAGGCTTCTCTCATCCCTTGCCCTCCCTACCCCATCAGGAGCTGTGGGCTGTTGATCGCCTCCAGGTGCAAGAGTTCATGCTCAGCTTCCTCCGAGACCCCTTACGAGAGATCGAGGAGCCATACTTCTTCCTGGATGAGGTAAGCCCGATGTTTCACCCATTTTTTGTCAAGAGAATGAGTAGGGGTGACCAGAACCCCACCTGGGCTCCAGGAGCTAGATGCTCCTTAGGGATGCCACCTTGTTCCTACCTACTGTGCACCTTGTCCACCCCCAGTTGGGACAGAGCACTCTCTCTCCTACCCCCAATCTACCATCTCGGGTTGGACAGGGCAGGGACTCACTTTCTCTTCCCTTCCACATGTTCCTGGACAGTTTGTCACCTTCCTGTTCTCCAAAGAGAACAGTGTGTGGAACTCACAGCTGGATGCAGTATGCCCGGACACCATGAACAACCCTCTTTCCCACTACTGGATCTCCTCCTCACACAACACGTGAGTGTGGCTCCTTCAGGCCCACCCAGCTTCTTCCCAGGAGGGCCCATCTGACCATACCTGCCTCTCCTTGCCTATCCAGGTACCTGACCGGGGACCAGTTCTCCAGTGAGTCCTCCTTGGAAGCCTATGCTCGCTGCCTGCGGATGGGCTGTCGCTGCATTGAGTGTGCGTGGGGTCCAGGGCTGGGGGAGGGAAGATGGGAGGCCTTGCCCGCTTGACCATGGTGATGTTGCTCCCCAGTGGACTGCTGGGACGGCCCGGATGGGATGCCAGTTATTTACCATGGGCACACCCTGACCACCAAGATCAAGTTCTCAGATGTCCTGCTCACCATCAAGGAGCATGCCTTTGTGGCCTCAGAGTGAGTCGGAGGCTAGATGACCCAGGGGTTAACTTGGCTCCAGGTCTCTCATTCTAGAGGGACAGAGGGCAGAAAGACTCCTTGAATGCCCTGTCCCCTCTCTCTCAGCCTTTCATCTTTGTCCTTCCTCTTGGCCTCTCCTCGTCACCTGCTCCCTACTTGAGCTGTTGTTTCCCAAGTTACACTTTGTTTCCTACATGTTGGGCCCACTCTCTTCTTCATGGGTCCTTTAGACGGTAGAACGCATGTTCTTCTCATCTTCAGAAAACATGCCCTGGTTTCTTTAGGCCAGTGTCCTGCCAACTCCTTTGCCTTCACAGACCAGAAGATTGTCTGTGTTCCCTATGTCCCATTCCTTCAATTCTGTTTACAGCTTAAACTGTGGTCACTGGTCTCCCTTAGCTCACCAGGACTCTAACAGCTAACTTTGGAGGCTTCTCCTCTCTCCTGGCCTCTTTGGTGTGAAACATTTTTCTTGCACTGCTGAGCAGCCTCCATAATTGGGCCAGCTCGGGACTGCATCAGTTGCCACCCTTTGGTTTCCACTGCTGCCACAGCTGTAGAACCCCCCTCTGCCCCACCAGTGGCTATGGCCTGCCTCTTTTCTGGGATAATTTTTATAGACAAGAAGCCCCCAGGCCCTTGGCTCCCAACACCTCACTGTGAGGGGCTACTTAGACCCAGAGAATTGCAGAATCTATTTGACTGTGCTTGTCCCCCATCCCGCAGGTACCCAGTCATCCTGTCCATTGAGGACCACTGCAGCATTGCCCAGCAGAGGAACATGGCCCAGCACTTCAAGAAGGTGCTGGGGGACACACTCCTCACCAAGCCCGTGGAGATCTCTGCCGATGGGCTCCCCTCACCCAACCAGCTTAAGAGGAAGATCCTCATCAAGGTGGGGTGGCAGGCTTATTGCGGAAGCCCCACGCTTCTCAGTGCCTTGCCCAGGCCATGGCTTCAGCTGTTGGGCCTAAACCTGGGTGAGGAGGTGGGATGAGGACTGGGGTCTGCATTGCCCTGTTCTGGTTGCCCCTACAGCACAAGAAGCTGGCTGAGGGCAGTGCCTACGAGGAGGTGCCTACCTCCATGATGTACTCTGAGAACGACATCAGCAACTCCATCAAGAATGGCATCCTCTACCTGGAGGACCCTGTGAACCACGTGAGGACTGGGCCAGGCTGGGGGTGGTAGGCCAGTGGGTGTGAGAACCCTGGCTCACAAGTCCCTCTTTGGTCTTTTCCAGGAATGGTATCCCCACTACTTTGTTCTGACCAGCAGCAAGATCTACTACTCTGAGGAGACCAGCAGTGACCAGGGCAACGAGGATGAGGAGGAGCCCAAGGAGGTGAGGAACCAGCTCAGGTCTGGGGGCTGGGCCAGGTCAGGCCTGGGCCAAGGTCACAGTATCTTTGCTGTTGCCTTCCCCTGACAGGTCAGCAGCAGCACAGAGCTGCACTCCAATGAGAAGTGGTTCCATGGGAAGCTAGGGGCAGGGCGTGATGGGCGTCACATCGCTGAGCGCCTACTCACTGAGTACTGCATCGAGACCGGAGCCCCTGACGGCTCCTTCCTCGTGCGAGAGAGTGAGACCTTCGTGGGCGACTACACGCTCTCTTTCTGGTAACACTTCCCATGCAGATGCATATGTTCAGTCAGCATGTGTACACAGACATGACATCACCCAGAGATAATCAGTTAACATTTGAGCCTTTGATCCAGGACAATAATTATGCTTTACATGGAACATAATTTCACCTACATACACACACACACACATACACACACACACACACACACACACACACACACACACACACACTCTCTCTCTCTCTCTCTCCCTCTCACCCCCCCCTCCCTCTTCGGTTCATTTGAAGCCCACATCTTCGGTTCACGTGACTGCCCACACCTGAGCTCCTCAGGAGATTGGCCTCCCTCCTTGAGGCTCCCTCCTTGAGTTCCACCCTCATCTGGGGTGGAACTTGGTCTTTGGGGCCCTGGCCTGTTTCCCCCAGCCTCCCTCACCCTGTGTCTTCCACAGGAGGAACGGGAAAGTCCAGCACTGCCGTATCCACTCCCGGCAAGATGCTGGGACCCCCAAGTTCTTCTTGACAGACAACCTCGTCTTTGACTCCCTCTATGACCTCATCACGCACTACCAGCAGGTGCCCCTGCGCTGTAATGAGTTTGAGATGAGACTTTCAGAGCCTGTCCCACAGACCAACGCCCATGAGAGCAAAGAGTGAGGGAGGGGCCTGGGGGCGGACAAGGCAGGGCAGGGCCATGGGTGGTGCTGGCCGGGCTTGACTCTGACTCTGCCTGTTCTCAGGTGGTACCACGCGAGCCTGACCAGAGCACAGGCTGAGCACATGCTAATGCGCGTCCCTCGTGATGGGGCCTTCCTGGTGCGGAAGCGGAATGAGCCCAATTCATATGCCATCTCTTTCCGGTGAGGGGTGTGGCACTGGGTTGTGGGGCCTTGCTTGGGTCTGAGCTGCCCTGACCCTGTGTGACTGTTTTGTCCTTGTGAAGGGCTGAGGGCAAGATCAAGCATTGCCGTGTCCAGCAAGAGGGCCAGACAGTGATGCTAGGGAACTCGGAGTTCGACAGCCTTGTTGACCTCATCAGCTACTATGAGAAACACCCGCTGTACCGCAAGATGAAGCTGCGCTATCCCATCAACGAGGAGGCACTGGAGAAGATTGGCACAGCTGTGAGGGGGCTGTGGTAGATGGGGCACGGCAGGGGAGGCAGGAGAGACCCAGAATCTTACCAGTCTCTGGATGTGTGTAACAGCAAGACCTGGGGTGTTGTAGGAGTTCGTAGGAGGGCCCCTGAGTCCAGCTGGGAGCCACAGTGTGGGTACCAGGAGGGTGTTTGGAGGAGGGGACATCTGAGCAGTGTCTGTAAGGATGGGGACAGGCACATAAGCAGAGGGTTCCTCATGAGTCAAGGTGTGGAGTGAGGAGGTTCTGGGGCTCACACTGGGAGAGGTGCACACAGTGGAAGCTCATCCACCTGGGCTTGGCCTGGACTCTGTCCTAGGGCAGATGAGATGAGGCTACCCAAGAGTGGTTGTGGAGCCTCCGCCTGGTGGATGGTATGGAGGGCAGAGCCACAGGAGGTGAGACCAGTGAGGGAAAAAGTCAGGACCCATGGCAGCACAGCTGGTGATAAGGGCCCTGGACAGAAGGAAGGGGTCTAGGACCAGGAGATCAGTTGAGAGACTGCTGTCCTCAGTAGACAGGGCTGGCTGGGGGAGAGAGGCCTGTTGTCCACTGGCACCTGGGGCTCAGGTGATGGAGAGGAGCAGCAGGAGGAATGTGGGAAGTGGGAAGGCCCTTCCTGACTTTGGGCTCAGCAGTGAACCAATGAGCCACTGAACTAAAGCACTGAATATGGGTAGTCTGTGAAGGGCCCACCTGCACATAGCTCAGAAATACTTGGGAGTTTGGGCATTTAGGACCTGAGTGATTTTAGAATCCTGGGCTGGGCCTCACATATAAGAATGCGAAGAAAGGAAAGGGAAGGGTGAGGCCGGGCCTGAGGCCTCTGAAGCTGTCTCCACTGAGATTGAAGGATCCCTGTGGATCAGGTGCACGTTTGCTGCACTGGGGGAAAGGGAAGCTGCTCCAGAAACCAGTAGCTGCTTTCTACCTCTGGGCTCTGGGGCATTAACATATCCCATTGTGTCCTGTTTCCAGGAGCCTGACTACGGGGCCCTGTATGAGGGACGCAACCCTGGCTTCTATGTAGAGGCAAACCCTATGCCAACTTTCAAGGTACAGCTCAGGCCTCTGGGCATAGGAAGCTGGGGAGGGTCCCCAGCTGCTTGGGGCTTCATTTCTGTGTTCTGGGCCATCTGTGGTCTTTGTGGAGAAGTGGTGGTTGTGGTTTTCCGAGGCCCAAGAGGTTGTGAGAGATGTGTGGTTGGTGAGCGACCGCAGGTCTCCCAGGGCCAACCCACTCCCTAGCCCCTACCCCTTAAGTCAGCAGTGACCCTTTAAAACTGCTCCCCGTGGGTGACCCGTTTCCTTCCTGGGCAGCAGCAGGGTGGGAGCTGGGAGGCACACTGGCCACTCATTCCCCAGCCTCATGGAGCTCTGTTACACAGGTTCTTTTTCATTTTGCCTTTTTCTCTAAAAAGTCCTGGGCCCTATTTCTCACCCCCTCCCTTCCACAGCCAGGGGACCTGGAAGGAGGTTTTTCTTTCCACTTCACAGATGAGTGATGGGGTCCCATCCAGGCCCCATATGCTTCTAGGTCCCGGGGAGGCACTCAGGGCCACTGCAGACCCTGCCTTCTTGGCCTGCCAGCCCTGACTCCTGGGAGTGGATTCAAGGTTCTCCCTGTGGCCCGGGTTGGGGCTTCAGGTTCCACCTGGGTCCTGAGGTATTTCACTGGCAGCGGCCCTGCCTCTCTGATTATATCTATCCTGGAGCCTCCCTGTAGGGCAGTAACAAGAACTATAACTAGGGCCTGTTGATGGCAGTGTCGTCTCCTAGGCAGGGAGGCCCAAGCATACGTGTGTGTGCACATGAAGCCCCAGGTCGGCAATGGCAGGGAGAGCCTTTCTGCTCTGAATGGTGCTTCTCACCTCTGCAGTGTGCGGTCAAAGCCCTCTTTGACTACAAGGCCCAGAGGGAGGACGAGCTGACCTTCACCAAGAGCGCCATCATCCAGAATGTGGAGAAGCAAGAGGGAGGCTGGTAAGCTAGTGGTGTGGTAGGCCCAGAGTCCAAGGGCCCCAGTGGAGCAAGGGCCCCAAAGACATGCATTTGTGATGTGCTTGTCTCCTGTGTGTACCAGCAGTGCCTGCCTCACCCTGGCTTAGGCATGGGAACCCCTACCAAAGGATACCCTCCTCATGGGAGTTTGGGGTGGTTGCTGGAGGTCAGCACCCTGTGGCTCCCACAGGTGGCGAGGGGACTACGGAGGGAAGAAGCAGCTGTGGTTCCCATCAAACTACGTGGAAGAGATGGTCAACCCCGTGGCCCTGGAGCCAGAGAGGGAGGTAAAACCGGAACCACCTGAGGAACAGCATTCCCTAGTCCCAGATTCTCCTTGGCATGCCCCCATTACACAGTCCCAAGCACGCACGTGCATGCAGACATCTGTTACGTGGGCTGGTCACACAGCCCATGTGGCCATGCTTGTAGTCTCCCATATACCTGTGCTACATTTGGCAGTCACAGGTACACCCACAAGATGTATTTGTCCCATGCACACGGATATCCCCTCACACACATATGCAGTAGCCATGCTAACCATTGGTGGGCTTTGCTTCCCACAGCACTTGGACGAGAACAGCCCCCTAGGGGACTTGCTGCGGGGGGTCCTGGATGTGCCGGCTTGTCAGATTGGTGAGCTCCCATCCGTTTCTCTTGCCCACTGTTCCCTAGGGTGAGGTTCTTCTTTGTATCTCTTTCCTGCTCCTAGGGAGGAAGCTGATGGCTGAACCCCAAAGGCTGCCCTCACTCCAAGCTCTCCCCATGCTCTGGACATCCCCTTGACGCCCTGGGCTCCCTTTGTCACCCTCAGCTTTGACCCCTGCATGTTTACCCTATGCCAGGCACTGGGGAACCCGTCAGAATCGGCAGAGCAAAGATGATGCTCCTGGTTGGCTGACATCCCCAGGCCTAATGGGTTGTACCACAGGGGTGTGACAGAGGCTTGGAGATGGGGTGGAGAGGGAGACATGGCCTGAGGAAGAAGCATGAGTCAGAGCTGAGTTGGAACACTGGCTCCACCACAACCAGCAGGGACTTGAGTTGCAGCAGCATCATCTGTCAAATGGGCCAGCAGAGTAGTCCTTCCCCTCATGGGGTGTGGGAAGGAGGAAATGGGATGAGATAGAACTCATTTGAGCCAGTGCCTGCAGTGTGGAGTGGGGTGGAGGGGGTGAGATGCCTATTCCCAGCTGTTATCTGCTCTCGCCCTCCCAGCCATCCGTCCTGAGGGCAAGAACAACCGGCTCTTCGTCTTCTCCATCAGCATGGCGTCGGTGGCCCACTGGTCCCTGGATGTTGCTGCCGACTCACAGGAGGAGCTGCAGGACTGGGTGAAAAAGATCCGTGAAGTGGCCCAGACCGCAGATGCCAGGGTGAGATTCTGCTGGAGCCTGCTGGGGGACAGTGTGCGGGCCTGTCAGGCAGCTGAGGCCTCCAGCTCCCAGCACAAGCCCCCTCAGAGCAGTGGGGCAGCCGATGGCCTATGCTAGATAGGCCACAGCCCCTGCTTTAGCTAGGGATTGAGAAGAAACAGACACATAAGATGCAATGTGGTGTGTTTAGGTTGTGTTGAGTTTGAGATACTGATGGGTCGTTGAAGTGGGTCTGCTTAGTGGGCAGTTGGATACACAAGATCAGAGCTAAGAGAAGAAGTCCTGGGCTGGAAGCAGGAGTGGAGTGGAGTGGGGGCTGAGGCATAGAAGGGATGAGGTGGTGTCGAATAGGAAGAGAACTTGGGATGGATTGAGAAGCTCCATATGAGAAGGTGTGGGCGAGGAAAGAAGCCCAGGAAAGGCAGGTCAGACAGACTGCAGGCCACTGGTGAGGGAGGGGGCCTGCTGTGTAAAGAGCTACAGAGGTAAAGACAGGCACGATAAGAACTTGCAAGTGCCCTTTGGATTCAGCAGCAGCAAATAGCCCTGGTGAGACTTTTGAGCTGCATCAGCAACATGGCTGGCATTGGATGGCAGTAGGCAGCAGGGAGTCTGGAATGGCAAAAGCAGAGCCTTTGTAGGGCCTGTCCTTGAGGGAGAGGACAGGTGACTGGGGTTTGAGCAGGCTCTCATGCAGATGGCTGAAAGGAGCGAGCAGGGTGTGGGAGGAGATGGAGCCCAAGCTTAGCTGGTAGGACCAGCCTTCTGGAGAAGGGTGGCCTCCTCCACTGAGCCTGGGGGAACAGAGAAGTATTCTAAAGGGTTAGGGAATTCCTACTTGGTGGCCCTTTCACCAAGTGCATTTGGTAGATGGGTCTGTAGCTGCTTTGGAGAGGGTACCTGCAAGCCAAACAGAGAAGGGATAGGGTGCTTGCCAGGCTGTCCCCTAGAAGGAAAAGGTGCTGGCATACCAGGTGGTTGAAGGACTGGATCCGGGGGTCTAGGCTGAAAAGGGAAGAGTCTGAATGTAAGAGCCACTGAGGCCGGGCGTGGTGGCTCACGCCTGTAATCCCAGCACTTTGGGAGGCCGAGACGGGTGGATTACTTGAGGTCAGGACTTCGAGACCAGCCTGGCCAATATGGTGAAACCCTGTCTCTACTGAAAATACAAAAATTAGCTGGGCGTGGTGGCGGGCACCTGTAATCCCAGCTACTCGGGAGGCTGAGGCAGGAGAATCACTTGAACCCGTGAGTTGGAGGTTGCAGTGAGCCGAGATCACGCCACTGAACTCCAGCCTGGGCGACAAAGCAAGACTCCGTCTCAAAAAAAAAAAAAAAGCCACTGAAAGAAAGTCCTCCAGGAGTGAGAGGATGGGATGGGGTGCTTGTAAGTGGGCTTCTGTAGAGATTTGGCATGGAGATTTGCCATGAAGAGTGGGTGGTTATATTTGAGTTGGGGGAACTGAGGCAGTGAGGATCATCCTTAGGACACAGATGGAGACCAAGCCAGAGGCCTGTATCCCCAGTGCAGTCACAGGTAACACAGAAGAATCATTTTTACCCCGGGATGAGGCTGGGTAATGAATGGTCAGAAAGTGTCACTTGGGAGTGTGGCCAATTCCAGGATCCCTGGAAGGTCACTGGGAACATGGGTGGTGATGAGTCTGTATCCCCCACCCCCCTAAGAGGGTTGGAGGGGAAATGTGTCTTCTGGGACAGAAAAGAGGAAAGATGATTCCAGGATGAGGCTGAGGACAGAGCTCCCTCATTCACTGTTGGGTGTGGTGTCTGGAAGGTACAGGGGAAGGTGGGAGAGGGGCCCAGAGCACCTGCAGTGTGGGCGTGCCCAAGGTTGGCAGGGGCTTCCTTCTCCTGGGCAGGGCTTGTAGCCTGGGGCTACAGGGCCTTGTGTGTGTCACCAGCTCACTGAAGGGAAGATAATGGAACGGAGGAAGAAGATTGCCCTGGAGCTCTCTGAACTTGTCGTCTACTGCCGGCCTGTTCCCTTCGATGAAGAGAGTAAGGGCCAGGGCCCAGGCGGGGTGTGCATGTGCCTGGAGGGCCTGGTGGGTGCAAAAAGAGTATTTAGTTATGCCCCCAACACTTCCTGGGTGGGCAGGCTCTGTAATTGTTTTCCCTGTTTGGCCCAGAGATTGGCACAGAACGTGCTTGCTACCGGGACATGTCATCCTTCCCGGAAACCAAGGCTGAGAAATACGTCAACAAGGCCAAAGGCAAGAAGTTCCTTCAGTACAATCGACTGCAGCTCTCCCGCATCTACCCCAAGGGCCAGCGACTGGATTCCTCCAACTACGATCCTTTGCCCATGTGGATCTGTGGCAGTCAGCTCGTGGCCCTCAACTTCCAGACCCCTGGTGAGGAGGTCACCTGTGAGGAGGGTGGGGAGGGGGCACTGTGGGGCAGCTGGACTGGAATACACCATAATCTCTCTCTTCCAGACAAGCCTATGCAGATGAACCAGGCCCTCTTCATGACAGGCAGGCACTGTGGCTACGTGCTGCAGCCAAGCAACATGCGGGATGAGGCCTTTGACCCCTTTGACAAGAGCAGCCTCCGCGGGCTGGAGCCATGTGCCATCTCTATTGAGGTGGGTGCTGCTCATCTGGGCTTCAGGGTGGGAAAGGGGCTGCTTGCCATTGGAGTCTGTTTATATTGAGTTCCCCAAAAGGCATTTTCAGGCATCAAGGTGGTCAGGGTGGGTGGGGCCTGAGCAGAGTCTTTGAAGGGGTGAAGATAGCATGCAGTCACTGTATGCATCTAGGATGTGCAGAGCCACGGTGTCACTTGTTCTGATGACTTGTTTTGTTCTGATGAGATCTTTTTTTTCCCCTAAGGGGAGGTCATTTAAAAGATTTCTGTGTTAAAATAGTAATAGATTTAACATGAAGTAGATTGCAAAACTCACATGGAAATTTTGGCTAAAGCTCAGACTTCAAATAAACTACAGGCAGCAGCTGCTCTGGACAGCTTAGGGTCCCTGATGTCGTGAGGGACTCCATGGGCAGTGTCCCGGGGGCCCAGCAGAGGGCGTGCTGCCTCCACTTCACAGATGCTGCCTGAGCCTCCGCAGGGGGGGATTAGAGGGAGCAGGAAGGACAATCCCAGGCCCTTCTTTGTCTGCCTACAGGTGCTGGGGGCCCGACATCTGCCAAAGAATGGCCGAGGTATTGTGTGTCCTTTTGTGGAGATTGAGGTGGCTGGAGCTGAGTATGACAGCACCAAGCAGAAGACAGAGTTTGTGGGTCAGTCTTCCCAGTCATCCTCCTCATCCTGCTGGGGCACTGTAAGTCCCTCCCAACCAGTTATCCCATCCTCTCCCAGGGTGACCTGAAGCCTTTTGTCGTTGCCTTCACAGTGGACAATGGACTCAACCCTGTATGGCCAGCCAAGCCCTTCCACTTCCAAATCAGTAACCCTGAATTTGCCTTTCTGCGCTTCGTGGTGTATGAGGAAGACATGTTTAGTGACCAGAATTTCCTGGCTCAGGCTACTTTCCCGGTAAAAGGCCTGAAGACAGGTGAGGACCATTCCTGGAGGCAGTGCCCCTGCAATCTTGCTGGCAGGGCGGGGCTGGGCCCCTTGCTCTGTCCCTCGTGGGCTGAGGGCCAGGCTTTTCCTCCTCCTAGGATACAGAGCAGTGCCTTTGAAGAACAACTACAGCGAGGACCTGGAGTTGGCCTCCCTGCTGATCAAGATTGATGTTTTCCCTGCCAAGGTATCTGCAGCAGGGGTGGGCTGGCCTGGGGTAGGTGGGAGGAGAGCCAGGCAGCAGCCTCCAGAAGTGCAGAGGAGTCATTGACCCTCTTGTGCACCTGGCTTCGTTGAAGCAGGAGAATGGTGACCTCAGTCCCTTCAGTGGTACGTCCCTGCGGGAGCGGGGCTCAGATGCCTCAGGCCAGCTGTTTCACGGCCGAACCCGGGAAGGCTCCTTTGAATCCCGCTACCAGCAGCCATTTGAGGACTTCCGCATCTCCCAGGAGCATCTCGCAGACCATTTTGACAGTCGAGAACGAAGGTGAGGGAGATGGAGGGGTGCTAGAGCCAGGAAGGCAGTGGCTAGGTCCTCCTTCAGTGTTTCTTTCTCCTGGGTAGAAAAGTTGTAATATTGTCTGGCATTGGGCTGCAGGGCCATGCCTGCCAGTAAGGACACTCTTCCCTTCTGTCCAGGGCCCCAAGAAGGACTCGGGTCAATGGAGACAACCGCCTCTAGTTGTACCCCAGCCTCGTTGGAGAGCAGCAGGTGCTGTGCGCCTTGTAGAATGCCGCGAACTGGGTTCTTTGGAAGCAGCCCCCTGTGGTGGCCTTCCGGGTCTCGCAGCCTGAAGCCTGGATTCCAGCAGTGAATGCTAGACAGAAACCAAGCCATTAATGAGCTGTTATTACTGTTTTGGGCCTCCATGCCCCAGCTCTGGATGAAGGCAAAAACTGTACTGTTTCGCATTAAGCACACACATCTGGCCCTGTCTTCTGGAGATGGATCCTTCTATCTTGGGCCAGAACCATGGCCAAAGCCCCTTGGAGAGAGAGGCTGCCTTAGCCAGTGGCACAGGAGACTCCAAGGAGCTACTGACATTCCTAAGAGTGGAGGAGGAGGAGGAGCCTTGCTGGGCCAGGGAAACAAAGTTTACATTGTCCTGTAGCTTTAAAACCACAGCTGGGCAGGGTGAGAAGCTAGATGCCCCTGCAGTTTGGCCCTGGAGCCAGGGCAGAGGAATGCAGGGCCTGCATGGAGAAGGGCTCTGCCCTGCCTGAGGAGGAGGACACAGCACAAGGGCACATTGCCCATGGCTGGGAACATGACCCAGCCTGAAAGATACAGGGGATCATGTTAAAAATAGCAGTATTATTTTTCTTCTCAATGGTATTGTAACTAAGTTATTTACTCCTCCTGCTCCTCACCCTTGTAGGGAAACCTTGGAGTAGAGCCTTGGAGAGGAGAGTGGCAGGTGGGCTGCCTGCTGTGTTAAGAGGGCTTAGTTTGTGATGTTAAGGCACTGTCAGGAATCGGGGGGTGGGCCGGGGTGGGAAGAGAAGAAATAGCAGAGCCTATTTTGGTGAGGTTTTTTAAGTCAAA
Source organism: Hylobates moloch (assembly GCF_009828535.3). Lineage (NCBI taxonomy): Eukaryota > Metazoa > Chordata > Mammalia > Primates > Hylobatidae > Hylobates > Hylobates moloch. The sequence goes on along the minus strand of NW_026652296.1, from coordinate 19,578,937 downwards.
GACGACTCAATATGCTTTCCCTGAGGAATGAAAAAGGGATTGAGGAGTTGCCTGCCTCCTGGGTGGGTGGGGTACAGGCAGTTGGGTGCTGAATGAAGCTGCCATCCTTATTGCAGCTTCTAACTGGTAAAAAGATCCAGGGATGGAGATGGGAAGGTTACAAAGGCAGCCCTCGCCTCTGAGGACAGAGGCCGGGATCCAGGCCCGTGGGCGCAAAGGTGCCTCATAGCATAGCCAGCATTCAGCACACACAAACCTACTGCCCACATTTGGGCTCAGGGTTGGCCATTTGCTAGTTCTGCTGCCCCCTTAAGATCTGACTGCCAAATAAATCATCCTCATGTCCTTTTTCCTTTGACTTGTATGCTGTTTCGGGGGCTCAGGAAAGCCTGTTGCATGGGGACATACTCACTAGAAACAGTCGCCAGATGATTATTCTGCAATAGAAGCAGGCGGGAGGCTTCTGGAAATTTCTCAGGTGAGGCAGCTCTTCCCCCCTCTGGGCTAACAGGAGTTGTGGGTCCACTCTCTCCTGCCCATCCTCTGAGGGTGTGTCTGAGCAGAGTACATCCTGCCTGGGTTCTTTGTGGCCAGCCAGTTTTGGTGGTGAGCTGCAAACAACCAGAGCCCCTTTCCAGTTCCACAGAAACCTCTCCTTTCAAAAATGTTGCATTCAGTTAACAAACACTGCCAGGTGCCATTCTGGTTGCCTCTAGGACTTGGCAGCTGAGATCTCTGTGCCCAGAACACAGTTGAAAGGCCCTTCTCTTCCTGAGGCTCTGTTTCCATAGTGGGCTGTGCTGGGATAGAACAAAAATGACGCCACACAAAAAATTTAAGATAGATAGATCCGGTTCCGTGGATGACATGAACTAATAGCCAGTATCAAACAGCGATAGTGCGCAGGTTCTTGTGTGACTTTCTTTTACAGCTTCACAGTCCCAGCTCATAGAGAGGAGGTTGGCTTTTTCCCATACACAAGAAGGTGGTGGGTGGGAATTCACCTGGGCCCTCATGATCCTTGTTTCCTCTCTAGGTTTTTATGGCCTGGAGAGAAAGGTTTCCTATCAGAGAAGGAAGAGGACTGTGCAGGCTCTTCTGTTAGGGCCCATCCACGTTGGTTAGGACGTCCTTGGCCTGTTAGTGTTGACCCTTTTAATTTTCATCAATACATATCTCTATTTGCTGAACAAGTGTCTTTCTGGAACACAACCTGGGGAACAGACAGCTCTGCCTTTCTTAAGGCAGCTTTGTAGACCTGAGGCTCACCTCTCTTGGGCTCTGTAAGACACTGCCTTTGCCTCACTGCAAATGTTTTGATTGTTCTTCCTAGTGGAAAACGTGCCAACTCTCAAGCAAATTTAAAGATCATTTTCACTTCAAGATTCCTCCAGACCTGACAAATGTTGATTGACCCAAAAGGCAGAGTGTTGGTGGGGAAGACCCTTGGGGCTGAATGCTTTGGCATCAGGAGTTGTTTGCCCTGTCCCATGCATGCAGGCCATGTCCCTACAGTGCGACAGCTCAGGTTTATGACCTGTGGAGTCAACCCTAACAGCACATTAGCACCACTTGGGGAGCTTCTGAAAAATACTGGTACCCGAGGCCTTAGCATAGGTATTGTTCAAAACCTCTCAAGGCGATTTAAATGAGTAACAAGGGTTGAAAAACCCTGATTTTGGCAGCACAAACCAAAAGAGCAGGCAGGGCCGGGAGAGGCAAGTCAGTGGTACTGAAGGTAGATGGGCTCCCTTGCAGGCTCCTTGCTCTCCTGTCATCACCAGTAGAACCTTCTGGCGGACAGACCAGGGACACGTAGACTGGGTTCAAAGTGACAGACCTTCACTTTCAACAGCTTTGGCCCAACAGACATGTACACATATAGAGCAGAGCCTACAAGATCAGGGGCATTCTGCCCCCTGCCACAGGACTAAAGGCTGCCCTGCGGGAAGATGACAGGAGCAGTTTCTGACCTCAGTTGAGTATCCATGGCCATGAGCAGAAAAGGCAGGGGTCTGCCTCCTGACCAAGCACATCTTGAACATCACCTGAGAGCTGGGTCTGGACCTAGAAACTCGCTTGTCTTTCAACTTGAGCCCATCACTCACCATGAGTTCTGTTGAGGGCAGGTAGAAAGCAAGTGGGTTCAGGTTATCCCACCAGACTAACTTGGTGAATGAAAAGATCACACCTTCTTTACATTTTAATTAAATGGATCAAGCACAGCCTCAGACTGACTCCTGTCTTCTCTGGGTACTTTGGTAATTCCCAGGGGACTTGTGCTTAGGGGTTAATCTAGGCATTCTGTTCCCTGCCTGGAGGAACCCCACGGCAACCTCCTGGCTGGTCGCTCCTGCAAATTCCACCCATAGTGTCCAAGTGAGTCACTGCCTGAGTCTACCCACTACAGCATTCAGCTGATTGGCTTTGCCAGTTGCATGCCAGTTTGGTCTAGTTTCCAAGGACCTGGCTTTTGGGATTCAACACACACAGCTGCTTCCCCATGACATAAGCTGGACTCCTATTCTGGTGTCCAGAATCTGCCTGGCTCCACTGTAGGTGATTTCATTTCAAAGGACCCTTTTTCCTTCTGTCCCAGGCCTTCAGGGCCATCCCAACAAAATTCAAATGCTTTGGGTCTTAAGTCTTTTTCCTCCCAGAAGGCCCCTGAGTCCTTATGCATATTGCCTAACCCCCGCACCCTGCCCCAGCAAATGACAGGCTATGCTTTTCAGCACTCTCACAGGAAACAGAAAAAAACTTGCCAGTGTCCTCTCACCAGATAATACCAGGTTTGACTGTTTGCCTTTGTCTATTTAGCATAGTTTCTAAAATATCACAGTTTTCTCATGTAGAAGCCAGTGTGGTGAACTCAGCAATGCAGACGACAGTGAGGTGGAACTTCTCTGGTGAGCTGAGGGAAACTGCCCCACCCATCCACTGGAGTTTAAGATCCACAGAAGTGGGCAAGAACAAGTGAAATGTTTCTGGCTTTTTTCCTGACTCCCCCACAAAATAAGTCAGCAGATGTGAAATATATTTATGTTTTTATTTAGGAATAATCAAAGGTTTGAAGTACCATTGAGGCCCATTTCAAATTGTACAAGCAATTTGTCCCTGTTACCCTCCCTTATCCAAATCCACAGATACAAAATCTAGGAAATGTGCAATTTGCATCTTAGAAATAGCAGCATCCCCACAGGGGACCTCGTGAGGCCTGGAGATTCAGCCCCAAGAGGGCAACCCCACTCCTGCCTCGGCATGACCACAGTCCAAACCAAAGTTAAGTTCCATTTTTTTGTTAAAATGTTTACCCAGGGTAAATAATTCCCATTCTACCCAAGGCTTAAGTGATAGAGTATGCCATCTTCTCAGTTTGGTCTCTCACACCTGGCCATGGCAGGAGATGGGACCCTCTTGCAGAGTTTGGCTAAAGTTTCATCGTGCCTCAGAACAAACAAAAACAGGGCAGCAGTTGCCTCTTACTTGTTTAGCACCAAGATGATCACCTTTTCAGCCATCTCTCCTGACAGCAGACTACTCAACAGTCACTCCCCTGTCTTACTGCCCAGCAGTCCGGCCACAGGGAACAAGGCTTTGTGCTGAAGACCAAAATGCAAATGGGTGCTAGAAAACTAGGAATCAAGACCTTGTCAGGAGGCATCTACAGGCCTTTGGCAACCTCCCTGACTTCCACAAAGGCTGCGCTCAGTAAAACTCAACAATGGCCAGCAGGGCAGAAAGGAAGGTGGGCGTGTTTTCTCTTTAATAACAATTATGGCACAATATGACCCTCCTAACACTTCTGAACAAAGCAACTGCTCAGAAGCACAGTGGGAACCCTCTACACAGGGGTGACTGCTTCTCCCCTGGCCCCGACCCAGTCTAACAGGGAACAACCCGATTGCTGTGCCGGGTCCCTGCTTAGGAGTGGGCACTGGCGCTCCTCACTCCTGCTGACAGTCTCGTGGGGCTCTGGCCCTGTTTCAAGCAAACTGCAAGAATGAGACAAAACTGTATGGGCAAGAACGAGGGATGAGTGACAAGATCTCCCTAAACAAATTACAGGATTCATAGGTACCATGTGGTAGATTTTTCTTTTAAATGTATTTCTACTCAGGTTTGACTCTTGGGAAAGACCAAGCACTTGTAGCTCCCTGTATTCAGTGACTAAACAACCTGACATTTCACTTTTAACTCCAGTCACATTAATTTTTTTTTTTTTTTTTTTTTTTTGGAAGTCTTGCTCTGTCACCCAGGATAGAGGGCAGTGGCACTATCTCAGCTCAATGCAACCTCCGCCTGCCGGGTTCAAGCGATTCTCCTTCCTCAGCCTCCTGAGTAGCTGGGATTACAGGCGCGCACCACCACGCCCGGCTAATTTTTGTATTTTTAGTAGAAACGGGGTTTCACCATGCTGGTCAGGCTGGTCTCAAACTCCTGACCTCAGGTGATCCGCCTCCCTCGGCCTCCCAAAGTATTGGGATTACAGGTGTGAGCCACTGCGCCCAGCCAAGTTATGTTAATTTTGAATCATCCACTTATGGAAAGGAACAGAAGTTAAAAAGCGTTAACCAAGAAAAACTATTCATTAACACATACAGGTGCTCGTGTGTGTGTGCACGTGCACACACACATTTCAAGCCAGTCTCCTGAAGGAAGAGGCACTAATGGCAGGTAAATGCTCAGGCTCCTCTCAGTACCCTGGGGCTCACCACCTATCCAAGTGGACAGCGGGGAAGGTGCCTAGAGTCCCCACCAGAGTGGCTGCCTTCCTCCCTTCTCCCTTTGCTCGGCTCCTGCCAGATTAGCCACGAAAGCCAGGTTCTCAGGGCTGTGGAAGCTTGGGACCAGCAACAACAAGCTAGTACCTATATGTTCTTTATCATCCTCAAAGTCCTGCGAACCCAAAGATAGGACTTTCAGAAGTTGAGGAAGGGGGTGCTTTCCCCTGTCCTTGTCCATATAGTAACCAGGGTCTGCCTAGTCTCATCCCCAGCCTCTGGGTTCCCTCCTCTGTTCTAGACTTCAGGGCAGTTAGAATGGATGACTCTGCTGGATCTAGAGCTAAATAGAAACTTCTCTGTCATATCTTCCGTCTGATGAAGGACTGTGTCCCCATTCAAAGAGGTCAGATTTGTGGCAGGCAAGAGCTCAGGAATGAAGAACCAAAAAGGAGGCTCTCAACCCCTCTCCAAGGCCAGATGCTCTATGTACTCCCATTAACTTCACAACTAAGTGCAGATGCTCAGTGAATTCAGAGACAACTTGGTTAGCCCTGCCCCACCCCTCCTGCTGTGACCTGGCACTGGGAACACACAGATTGCAGCAGAAACCTGTTGGTTCCATTTGCACTCAGAGCAAACCAAGCAGCACCTTGATTGCCACTTTTCATCCAGCCACTCTGTCAAAATCAAAACTGGTTGCCTCACCAGCCCTGGTGTGGCATGGCCCAATCATGTCCCTGCCGCCCCATTTAAATGGCCAGAGAAAACTACATGGTGGGTAGATGAGGTTGACGCCTTGCTTGGGGAAGGGACTTGAGCACAGGAGAAAGGCTTGAGCTCCACAACTCCCCATTTGCTCAGACATTGGAGCTTTTCTGAGATCAAGTGCTCCCCAAGCTACATGGGAGTGGCCCCCCGTGATCTAGGCAGGCTGGCTGAGTGAGAGAGGTCTGTGCTCTCAGACCTCTCCTTTTACCAAAGGAGAGAAGGAAGCTGGGTCAAGAGACCCTGAAAAGGAGGGTCCATGTCTGGAGTGAGGGGAACTGAGCCCTGCTGGCTACCTGACCTGGGTGGGCTGCTGGCTTTGCCCTGGAAGACTTGACTATGTGGGCCTTCATGTGTCTAGAGGATTTTTCTTCTCCAGCATATAACTACCTTGAGAATGGATGTGATACGTGAAAATTTAAATTTAATACAAAAGCACATCTTCCGCAAATGGTGAGTCAAACTGGTGAAATCTCCCAGTAAACTCTGAGCAAGAAAAAAGAGATGACTTTAGGAAAACCCCAAACTAGGTTTGGTTTTAAAATTTTCTTCTTGGCTGGCTCTCCTCTCCTGCAAGTTGCCTTTATCCACTTGGGGTGTGATATCTGAACTGAAAAAGCTGCACCAATCTGAGGATGTTTGTCCAAGAAGAGACAGGAGACCACGAGGCTCAAGCAGAGAGCATCCACACAGCATCCAACCAGAAAGGCCAGTGTCCTTCCTCCATGAAAGGCAGCCAGGGACAGATGTCCCAGAGCTGGGAGGGAGAGGGAGAGAACACAGGACCTGCCACTAGGCCACTGACTGAGCAGGATAAAACCCACCAGGGCCACATCTCAGGCTAGAGAATACACACATTTCCTGGTGGGACGGCCTCCCAAGGTCAGCTGGAGATGAGACCACTAGTACATGTGGGAGCCCACAAGGCACTACCCAATGTTCTGTCCAACTTCCTCCTTGTGCTACTAGAGAGCAGAGTGTGGAGTCCTTGTGTCAAGGTGCTTTGGTCCACCTGAACAGCCACCTGTCACTCAGCCAAGAGAAAGGAGCTTTAAGTTGTACAATCACTACCAAACCCCAAGGCCCTGGCAAGCCATCCAACTAGGGTGTTCTTTTTCAGGAACCCAAGATTCTCAAAAATGACACTCCTCCCCTCCCAAAATAAAAAAGCTCCTTTATAGTCAAAAATGAAAACAAGTAATGAAAATATACAAAGCCTATGTAACAAATTTAAATTTCCTTTATCAGAATGATCTGGTTTCACCTTTGAGAACTCAATCTACAACCCCATGTAAAAAACAAACGGGCACAAGACATCAGCAACAAAAAAAAACCCTAAAAGATGATTTTACTATCTCTGACGAGTCCAACTGCATACAGAGAAAAGGGGTAAGTTTAGCCACTTTTTATAAGCTTTTTCTTCAGGAGAGACTAAGCTCACCCACCTCTCAACTTTGCAGCCCACAAATGGCTTCTACTGAAGGCAACAACAAAATTTAACCCTTTGGCAGTGTGCAAAACCACAGTGAGCTGTCCTGTGACAGGGCTACATACCTGGCTGCTGCCATCCCACATCCCCCACTGCCACTGGGCTAATGTGGGTGTGTCTCTGTGCACGACTGGCTGGATTCAGGGTTTTGCCCCCAAACCCTTGAGTACCTCCTACAATGTCCCTTTAAGCACCTGCGTGATGACTGCCTCCCTCATCATCGCTTTTGATCATCTTTCAAGGATAAGGTCCAGACCATACTCACTCACTCTCATCCAAGAGCAGAGGAAGAAGGATCTGTCCAGACTGCTGGGCTCCTTACATGGGCATTCTTGCCTTTTGTGGTGTAGCCCTGGCAGTTGGGCAGGGCTAACATCTGTAAGAAAAACATACCAGGGCAGGCAGCACTGTACTTTTCCACCTGAAAGATGAGCTAGTGCCCATGGCTGGGTCACTGTAGGTCCTGCATGAACTTGTCCACCAACTGTTTTGCTGTTTGGGTTGTAAATTAACTGTGAATACAAGTAACCAAGAAAATCCTCTCCACAAACCAACTCTTCAGCCAGTGCATACAGGGCTCTGGAGGTGATGCCAGCAGGATCTGGAGGTGAGGCACTGGGTGGTTTCTCAGGCACCCGGAGATGGCTTCGGCCTGGGCCGCCCCAGCTGCCTAGTGCACTGGTGTCCCTCCAACACAGGCTACTTCCCCAACACCCATGTCACCAAGTTTCTCAACTGCACACGCCAGATGCGCATTTTATGAGAATCAAATGAGTATTTATACTGTATATGTGTGTATATATATATATATAAATTAATCTGCATGTATATAAACACTAAAAGAAGAAATTCCAAGTGTCTGTTCTCTGAAGGAAAGCAATCACTCGCCATTCTTGGCAATTCCTCAAAGGTTTTTGAGACCAAACATCTTTACTCCCCAAATTAAGAATACAAAAATAGGCTGCAAAACTTGCCAAGTACTCACAAGTCCCTGTTTGAGACAAATAAGATGTGGTCCCTACTGGGACAGGGAGGGCAGAAGATGACACTTTAGAAGAACATGATTTTGGTTTCCAAAGCAAGCCCTCTCCTGGAAGGCAGAAGGGGCCACCGCCATGCTTGTCCTTGGAGCCACATGAGCACGGTGCCCTGCCAGGTCCAGTTCCCTGGGTAGGGGAGAAGGACGGTCCCTAAAACACCATGAGTGCTTCTTGCCCAAAGCCCTTGCCCTCTCTCTGGGGTCTTCTAGCACTGTCACCCAGCCCAGCCCAGGAGGTGTCTGTGCCCACGAAGCCTGGTACCTGTGGCTTGGCACTCTGGGAAGCAGGTGGTTTCTAAGAAGCGAGTGGAGCTACAGGTGGACAGGTCTTTAGTTCGCCCCTCTTCACCAGCTACTCTCAGAGCAACCGGTCTTGGGGAAATTGAGGATTTACCATTTAGTACAACTCTGTAAACAAGTTTTCTAATTTTCAAAGGCACCATTTCCTATAATTTTCTCAATTCAAAAAAGGACATGAGGGTTAGGCTAAAGTAGAGTTCTTGTTTCCAAGTTTGGGGATATAAATACAGAACTTTAAAAGCACCTCTCCCAGGTGCCCAGCACCCTCGGGCATGCATCCAGCACACCAGCCAGACCCTGGGGTGGGAGCCAGGGGAACTCTGGGTGTTTTGCCAGGGATCTCTGCATGCAAGTCTTTGTGCTAAAGACCACCCTACCTCTGATAATTCCAAGAAGTCAACAAACCCTTCCAGCCTTCACCCTTACTAATGGGCCAGTGTGTTATTCTTTCCCAAACCATAGGAGGCTCTGAAATGAGTGTGGAGAAAGGGCTCTGAAAACCACAGTGGTCAAAGCTACAAGCTGTGGCTATAGACTTCCACTTATATCCCTACCCCATGTCTTTTTTCCGTCTTTCTCTCACTCCAAACATGTCTAGATTAAAAAAAAAAAAAAAAATGCAGGCACATAGGTCAGCACATTAGGCTTAACAACAAATGTTTCTTTAGTTGATCTGATAACTGAAAAGTTATGGTCCATGATCCAAACTCCCATGAAAAAACAGAATTATGGTAACAACTAAAGAGAATGGTAAAGCATCCAACACTAATCACATTGCCAGTCCATTTTTTGAACTGAGGGTTACAGCAGGTTCTGCACTGAGTAGCCCACAAGGCAAAGCAAGCCTGACATGAAACGTAGCCGGTCATCATTTAATGCAGCAGAGATCTCTTCAAAGGTACTGCTTCCTTGAGGAACACAAAGGGGTTCCAGACATAGCTTTGTGCCTGTAACTTCCCTGCCTGACTGTGGAAGGTAAGGGGCACCTGTGACCCAGCAATCCCCAGAGAACAGACACAGGTCATTTTTAGAGATGACGTAAATGACAATGCACTGCTTGGCTAACCAAAGTTTCTATGTAATGACAGTGTTGATAATCTGATGTTTTATTTAACATATAGAGGTGGATGTATATGTTAAAAGCTTGATTCTGTGTCTATGAATATGATTATTAAATCTGAACTATTTTATCCATTGGAAGGTAAAGGAAAGGTCCTACATTGTGGGAGGAAGAACTGATGAGAACCCCATCTTGCTTGCTGCTTGCTTGGTGGTGGGCAGGCCAAGGGTAGCGGCAGGCTCTGGGCTGTCTGCGAGGACTCTGGAAGCTCTCCCAGGTGCCCAGCAGCCGGGCATGGGAACGGCATGTGGCAGCAGAGAGTCGGGTTTGGCTCTTCCATGTGGCAGGTGGTTTCCCAAACTGGCCAGTCCTTCACATTAATCAGATCAAATTCAGTCTGTTTCTGAGAAGAAAACACATGCCTGTCACTCCACGGCAGCTGCCACCACCTGCCCCCCAGGCAGCCTGGTCCTTGCTATACCAGGGTGGCATCACTGGCTTTGAGGACCTCTTAATTCCATGAGCAATGGCCTTCTGCCACCCACCTCCCCACCCTCCAGCCTGAGGGAATGTGGGTTAAGGACAGGATGCTGGCTCAACCTTGTAAGGCCATCAGATCTCTGAGAGACCCCGCTAAACCCTAGGCCTAGCAGCAGGAGCAGCGGTTTGGCTTCTCCAGGCCCACTAAATTCCCCCTAGCTCCCCAGGCTTCTGCCACCACTGTCTCTGGAGTGCTGTCCTAAAATGCTTCATCCTGCCCTCTCCTTCCAGGCTCTCCAGAACATACTGTTCCAATATAACAGCAGCTGGGTCTAGTTCTGATATGTATTCTACTGATGTCTTCACTTCATTTGTAACTTGCAACCCTAAAGTCAAAGTCAAAGTAAGGCTGATATCAGAGAGGTCCATCATCTGTGATTCATAAAGAAATGGTCCTTAATTGCAGCTGGCTGAGAAAGCCATGAGAAACCAGGTACAGATAAACAGACTGGCCCTTCCTGTACCCACAGTTACCTGTCTCAGACAGAAGAGAACAATACCAATGGCATAGCCACCCTGCCATTCCTGCTCTGTCCCACAAAGGACAGCAACATGTCACTTTGTGTTGGATTTAGTAGCTGAGGGGAGCCAATGCTTGTGATTCAAATCCACTCATCACATTTCCATGTTGACTTTCAGAAAAAAAACCATGGTAAAATATAAATAACATAAAATTTACCACTACAACAATTTTAAGTGTACAATTCAGTAGCATTAAGTATATTTACAATGTTTTGAAACCATCACTCTATTTCCAGCAATTTTTCATCATCCTAAACAGAAATTATATATCCATTAAACAATAACTCCCCATGTCCTCCTCCCCTTGGGCCCTAGTAACTTCTATTTTACCTTCTAGCTCTATGAATTTGCCTATTTTAGATACCTCATGTAAGTTGAATCGTACAATATTTGTCTTTTTGTGTCTTGACATTTCACTTAGCAAAAATGTTTTCAAGGTCCATCCATGTTGTAGGATGTATCAGAATTTTATTCCTTTTTTGGCTGAATAATATCCTACTGTATGTATACACACATTGTTTATTCATCTGGTGGTACTTGTTTCCGCCTTTTGGCTACTATGAATAATGCCACTAAGAACACTGATGTACATGCATATGTGAGTCCCTGTTTTCAGTCCTTGGGGTGTATAACTAGGAGTGAAATTGCTGGATCATATGGTAATATCCTATATTCACCTTGTTGAAGAACCACAAAGTTGTTTCCCAAGGGGCTGTACCATTTTATATTCCCACCAGCAATGCACAAGGGATCCAGTTTCTCCACATCCTCCCAACAAGTTGTTTTCTCTGGTTGTGTGTTTGTAACAGCCATCTTAAGTGTGAAGTGGTATCACGCTGTGGTTTTGATTTGCATTTCCCTAATGCCTAACATTCATCATTTCATGTACTTATTGGCCATTTGTATATTTTCCTATGAGAAATGTCTAAATCATTTGCCCATTTTTGAATTGGTTTTGTTGTTCAGTTTTAGGAGTTCTATACATATTCTGAATATAAATCTCTTATCAGATGTATGGTTTTCAGTTCTTTTCTCCCATTCTGTGAGTTCTTTTCATTCTTTTAACAGTGCTCTTTGAAACACAAAAGTTTTAGATTTTGACATAATCCAAATTATCTATTTTTTTCTTTTGTTGCCTATGCTTTGGGCGTCATACATAAGAAATCATTGCCTGGCCAGATGGGGTGGCTTGCGCCTGTAATCTCAGCACTTTGGGAGGTTGGGGAGGAATGCTTGAAGTCAGGAGTTCAAGACCAGCCTGGGCAACATAGCGAGATCCTGTCTACACACCCACACACAAAATAATAATAATAAAATTAGCCAAGTGTGCACACTTGTAATCCTAGCTACTCAGGAGGCTGAGGTGGGATGACTGCTTGAGCCCAGGAGTTTGAAGCTGCAGTAGGTTTGATTGTACCACTGCACTCCAGCAACAGAGCAAGAACCTGTCTCAAAAGAAATAATTGCCTAATCAAATATCTGGAAGGATTCTATTTTCTTCTAAGCATTTTATAGCTTTAGCTTTTTTGTTTAGTTCTTTGATCTATTTTAAGTAAATTTCTGTATATAGTACAAGGTAAGAGTATAATTTCATTCTTTTGCATGTAGATATCCAGTTTTCCCAGCACCTTTTGGTGAAAAGACTGTCTTTTCCCATTGAATGGTCTTTGTACCCCTGTCAAAAATCAACTGACCACTACGTGGTGATTTCTGGGCTTTTCATTTTATTCCATTGGTTTTGTATGTCTCTCCTTATGCCAGTACCACACTGTTTTGATTACTGTAGCTTTGTAGTACAATTTGAAATCAAGTGAGTGTGACTCCTTCAGCTTTGTTTTTTCTCAATTTGTCTATTTGGGGTCCCCTGAGATTCTATATAAACATTAAGATGGATTATTCTTTTTTAATTAATAGTGTACATATTTATGGGGTACATGTGACTATTTTTTACATGCACAGAATGTGTAATGATCAAGTCAGCATATTTAGGGTATCCATCACCTTAGTATTTATTTCTGTGTGTTGGTAACATTTCAAGTCCTCTCTTCTAGCAACTTTGAAATATACAATACGTTGTTGCTAACCATAGTCACGCTAGTCTGCTATTTAACATTAGACTTTGTTTCTTCTATCTACTATAAGTCTATACCCATTTACCAACCTCTTTTCATTTCCCCCTTCTACTCTCACACCCTTCCCAACCTGTGCTATCTATCATTCTATTCTCTATCTCCATGAAATCAAGTTTTTTAGCTGCCACATATGAGTAAGAATGTGTATTTGTCTTTCTGTGCCTGGGATATTCCAATGAACATAATGACCTCCAGTTCTATTATTTTTTGTCTTTTTAATAATAGCCATTCTAACTGGGATAAAATTATATCTCATTGTGGTTTTGATTTGTATTTCCCTTTTGATTCGTGATGTTGAGCATTTTTTAATATACCTATTGGCCATGTGTATGTCTTCTTTTGTGAATTGTCTATTCATGTCTTTTGCCCCCCTCCACCCCCACCTTTTTTTTTTTTTTTTTGGACACAGGGTCTCACTCTGTCACCCAGGCTCTGGAATGCAGTGGCACAATCATGGCTCACTGCAGTCTCAACCTCCTGGGCTCAACTGATCCCCCCACTTCAGCCTCCTGAGTAGCTGGGACTACAGGTATGTGCCACTACACCCGACTAATTTTTGTATTTTTTGTAGAGATGGGGTTTCACCATGTTGCCCAGGCTGGTCTCGAACCCCTGGGCTCAAGTGATCCACCTACCTCAGCCTCCCAAAGTGTTGGGATTATAGGCATTAGCCTCTGTGCCCCGCCTTTTGCTCACTTTTTAATATGATTTTTTGTTGAATTCCTTATATATTCTAGATATTAGTCCTTTGTTGGATGAATAGTTTTGCAAATATTTTCTCCCACTCAACATGTTGTCTCTGTACTCTGATTATTTCCTTTGCTGTGCAGAAGATTTTTAATATAGTTCCCTTTGTCTATTTTTGTTTTAGTTGTGTTTTTGAGGTCTTAGCCATAAAATCTTTGCTCAGACCCATGTCCTGAAGTGTTCTGCACTAAGTTTTCTTCCAGTAGTTTCATAATTCAAGGTCTTATATTTAAATCTTTAATCTGTCTTAACTTTTGTATATGGTGAGAGATACAGGTCTAGTTTTATTCTTTTGCTTATGGATATCTAATTTTCCCAGCATCATTTATTGAAGAGGGTGTCCTTTCCTCGTTGCATGTTCTTGGCACCTTTGTTGAAAATCAGCTGGCTGTAAATATGTGGCTTTATTTCTGGGTTCTATTTTCTTTTCCTTTGGTCTGTGGGTCTATTTTTATACCAATACCATGTTGTTTTGGTTACTATGGCCTTGTGATATATTTTGAAGTCGGGTTATGTGATGCCTACAGCTTTGTTCTTTTTGCTTAGGATTGCTTTGACTTTTAGCTCTTTCATGGTTCTGTACAAATTTTAGGGTTTTTTCTACTTCTGTGAAAAAATTACATTGGTATTTTGATAGCAATTGCATTGAATCTGTAGATTGCTTTGGACAGTATGGTCATTTTAATATTAATTTTTCCAATCCATAAGCATGGATGTCTTTCCATTTGTGTCCTCTTCAGTTTCTTTCATCAGTGTTTTACAGTTTTCCTTGCAGAGATCTTTCACTTCCTTGATTAAATTTATTCCTAAGTATCTTTTTTTATTTTTGGTAGCTATTGTAAATCAGATTACCTTCTTGATTTCTTTTTCAGCTATTTTATTATAGGCGTATAGAAACTCTGATTTTTGTATGTTAACTTTATATCCTGCCACTGTGCTGAATATGCTTACCAGCCTTAAGAGTTCTGGTGGAGTCTTTTTGGTTTTTCTAAGTATCAGATCATGTCATCTGCAAAAAGGGACAATTTGACTTTCTCTTTTCCAATTTGGATGCCTTTTATTTCTTTCTCTTGCCTGATTTCTCTGGCTAGAACTTCCAGTACTATGCTGAATAGGAGTGGTGAAAGTGGGCATCCTTGTCATGTTCCAGTTCTCAGAAGACGGACTTTCAGCTTTTCCCCATTCAATATGATGTTAGCTTTGGGTTTATTATTTATAGCCTTTACTATCTTCTTTCTATGCAGTTTTCTGAGTGTTTTTTTTTTTTATCATGAAGCGATGTTGAATTTTATCAAATGCTTTTTCTGTGTTTATTGAGATGACCATACGATTTTTGCTCTTCATTCTGTTGATGTGATGTATCGCATTAACTGAATGGTGTATGTTAAACCATCCTTGCATTTCTGGTACAAATGCTACATGATAATAATTTTTTGAGACAGAGTTTCGCTCTTGTAGCCCAGGCGGAAGCACAGGGGTGCGATCTTGGCTCACTGCAACCTCTACTTCCTGGGTTCAAGCAATTCTCCTGCCTCAGCCTCCCGAGTAGCTAGGATTACAGGCATGTGCCACCATGCCTGGCTAATTTTGTATTTTTAGAGATGGGGTTTCACCATGTTGGCCAGGCTGGTCTCAAGCTCCTGACCTCAGGTGATCTGCCCACCTTGGCCTCTCAAAGTGCTGGAATTACAGGCATGAGCCACCATGCCCAGCCAAGGATTATTGATATGTGAGGTTCTGTTATCATTATACTGTTGTTTTCTGGTTGTTTTATATATTTTTTTGTTCCTTTTTGTTTGGCATTGTACTCTGGTAGTTTTCTGTAGTGGTAGCATTTGAGTCTCTTCCTCATCTGTGTGTTTGATTTGCCAGTGAGTTTTATACTTTCGTTTGTTTTACATAGTGTTAAATGTCGTGCTTTCACTTCCATGTTTAGGACTCCTGTGAGCATTTCTTGTAGGGCCAGTCTAGTGGTGATAAATTCTCTCAGCTTTTGCTTGTCTTGGAAGTACTTTATTTCTCCATTTATGAAGGATAATTTTGCTAGACATAGTATCCTTGGCTTACTTTTTCTCCCCTTCAGCCCTGTCAATATATCATCTCATTTTCTCCTGATCTGTAAGGTTTCTGCTGAAATCCACTGTTAGTCTGATGGGGCTTCCTTTATAGTTGCTTAGACACATTTCTCTTGCTGTCCTTAGAATTATCTGACTTTAGGGAGTTTGACTATAATGTGCCATACAGAAGACCTTTTTGCACTGTATCCGTTTAGGGGCTATCAGGGCCTCCTATATCTAGATGTCTAAATCTCTTGTGAGATTTGGGAAGTTTTCACCTATTAATATGATTTCATTAAATAGGTTTTCTCACTCTTTTTCTCTTAACCCTCTGGGATCCCAATAATTTAGATATGTAGTTGCTTTACTGTGTCCCATGTATCACAAAAGCTTTGCTCATTTTTCTTTATTCTTTATTTCTGTGTTATGTAAAAAGACCTGCGTTCCAGCTCTAAGACTTTTTTTTTCTGCTTGATCTAATATATTGTTGAAGCTTTCAATTGTATTCTGTACTTTGTTTCATGAAGTCTTCTGTTCCAGAATTTGCTTTATGACATATATCTCTTTGATAAAATTATCATTCATTTCCCAAATTGTTTTTCTTCTTCACATTCTCTTACATCTCATTGAGCTTCCTTACACTCAATAATTTGAATTCTTTTTCTGGGATTTTGTGAGTTTATTTTTTATTGGAATCTATTGCAGGAAATTTATTGTGTTCCTTTGGAGGTGTCATATTTCCTTGCTTTTTCATGTTTGTGTCCTTATGTTGATATCTGCACATCTGGTCTAACAGTTGCTTCTTCTAATTTTTTGCATTTGCATTTGTAGGGGAGGACTTTTTCCTAGATGTATCTATGGTGTCGGTTGGGTAGGACACTTTGGCTTTGATTCTTGGTATGTGCAATAGTGTAGTCTCTGTATGATTTCTTTGGCTATAAATAGCATCAGTGGTTTCTGTGATTTCCTCAGTGGCTCAGTAGTTATTAGTGGAAGCTATGGTAAAATTTTGCTAAGGACTGGAATGCCAGGTGGGCCATTCTCCAGGCACCAGTGGTAGCAGCAGTGGGCTGAGCATGCCTGTCTTTGGACCTCAGAGGAGCATACAATGGCACCAGTGTTAGTGGGTCCAAGCAGGCTGATTCTTGGGCTTTCGGGTGGCTTACTCAGATGTCAGTAGTGGCAGCAGTTCCCAGGCATGTGAGCAGGTTCTCAGGCCCCTGGGCAGCTGGCGTGGCATGGGAGATGGCAGTGACAGTGTTGAAATAACCCTCTGGGTCCCAAGTGATATGTGCTTGTGTTGGCAGTGGCTACAACAGGCCGGGTGGCCCATTCTCCAGGCCCATAAGTGGTACATACAGGTAGTAGTGGCCAAGTGGGTAAGCCCCAACCTCAGGCACCCAAGAGGAGTATTCAAAAGTGCCAATGGTGGTGGACTAGGCTGGACAATCCCCCAGCCCCTAGACTGTGTGCTCCAGCCAGGGAGGTGGTGGTGTAAAGCCAGGCTGGGCAGTCTCATCCTCAGGCTCCCTATGATGTGTGCAGGTGCCAACCAAGGTGGACAGGGACAGGGCAATCCCTAGGCCACCTTCAGAATGCTTGGATAGGGAGTGGCAGTGCTGTACTACTGCCTTCCATTGGGGAGCACAGGGTTGCTGGCCAGTGGGGAATGCATGTGCCACTCACACCTCACTCAGCTCCAGTGGCACTGGTGCCTCAGCCCCTGCTATGGTAGCTGGCACCATGGTTGTACCTCAGCCACAACAGCAGAAGCACATGCCTTGTAGTGCTTCAGCCCCAGCTGCAGTAACTCTGTCACTTATGCCTCAGCTCTGGGGAAAACAGTCTGCACTTCTCTTACACCTCAGCCTTGGCACCCAGGGACTCCAGGACAGTGTACAGTCTTTAGGGGGCTGGGCTTTAAATGGCATCTTGCTATAGCCGTTTTGTTCTCAGGAAGTGTGGGGGACCCAGTGCAAGCTCCCTTCTGGAGCAGTGCCACTGAACAATCTCCTGGCACTTCCTTATGTTAAGTTTCAGGGACTGCAAGGGCTGAGGAGCTCTCCCGTGGCTAGAACTGCAGAATCCTTTCATGGTGGAAATGTGGACCACTGAGGGTCTCTCACTTACCTTTTCCTCATGCTGGGGGGTCTCTCTCAGTTCCCAGCCAATCCCGGATGAACAAGCTGCCTTGCTTCTTTTTCCTTCCTTAGTTTCCTGTCTCTTTTCTGTGAATTCCAGTGTTATGTCTTGGATAATCTATTCAAAGTGTGATTATCTACTCTCTATTTTTGTTCTTAATGGAAGAGGCGAGTACAAAATGTCTCTAGTCAGCCATTTTGGTTGGGTCTTCCTGGATTTTCTTATTTCTGTAAAAACGCAACTATGCTTTTGATAGATTTTACATTGACTCTGTAGTTTGCTTTGGGTCGCATCTACATCTTAATAATATCAATCCATGAACATGGGATATCTTTCTATTTATTTAGGTTATCTTTAATGTTTTTCAGCAACATTTTGTAGTTTTCAAGATACACTTCTTTTGCCTCCTTGGTTAAATTTATTCCCAAGCACTTTTTCTTTTTGATGCCATTGTAAATGATACCATTTAAAAAATTTTTTTTTCAGATTGTTCATTGCAAGTGTACAAAAAAACAATTTTTTTAGACAGATAGGGTTCTCACTATGTTGCCCAGGCTGGCCTCCTTGAATTTCTGCCTCAGCCTCCCAAGTAGTGGGACTACAGTTGTGTCACTGTGCCCAGCTAAATACAATTTGTGTGTTTTTATATCCTGCAGCTTTGCCAAGTTCATTTATTAGCTCTTAACTATTTTTGTGTGTGTGTGTGGATTCAAGTTTTTTGTTTGTTTTTTTGAGGAGTCTCACTCTGTCACCAGGCTGGAGTGCAGTGGCATGATCTCGGCTCACTGCAAGCTCTGCCTGACAGGCTCAAGTGATTCTCCTGTCTCAGCCCTAACCCTGAGATTAAAGGTGCGTACCACCATGCCCAGCTAATTTTGTATTTTTAGTAGAGACGGGGTTTCATCATGTTGGCCAGGGTGGTCTCGATCTCTTGACCTTGTGATCTACCTGCCTTGGCCTCCCAAAGTGCTGGGATTACAGGCGTGAGGTACCACGCCCGGCCTCAAGTTTCTATGTATACAATCATATCATCTGTGAAAAGAGATAATTTTACTTCTTCCTTTCGAACTTGGATCCCTTTTTTTTTTTTTTTTTTTGGCCTAACTGCTCTGGCTAGAACTTCCAATACTGTTTTGAATAGATGTGGCAAAAGTAGGCATCTTTATTTTATTCCTGATCTTAGGGGAAAAGTTTTCGGTCTTTCACCATTGTTAAGTATGATGTTAATTGTGGGCTTTTCATATATGGTCTTTATCATATTGCTATATTCCCAGTTATTGAGTGTTTACTGTCATGAAAGCAAGTTGACTTGTCAGACGCTCTTTCTGCTTGAATTAGGATGATGTGTTTTATTCTCTTTATTCTTTTAATGTGGTGTATTACATTGATATTCATGTGCCAGGCAATCCTTGCATTGCAGGGATAGATCCCTCTTGGTCATGAGGTATAATCCTTTTAGTATGCTGCTGAATTTGACTTGCTATTTTGTTGGGGATTTTTGTATCTATATTCATAAGGGATATCCCAGTCTGTAGATGTCTTTTCTTGTAGTGCCCTTGTCTTGCTTTGGTGTCAGGGTAATGGTGACCTCATGAGTTAAGAAGTGTTTAGTCCTCTTCAATTTTTTTGGAGGAGTTTGAGGAGAACTGGTGTGTTAATTCTTCTTTCAAGATTTGGAAGAATTCACCAGGGGTCCTAGACTTTTTACTGTTGGAATGTTTCTGATAACAATCTTCTTACCAGTTATTGATATATTTTGGTTTTCTATTTATTTGTCAGTTGATTTTGGGAGAGTGTGGGTTTCTAGGAATTTCATCTAGGTTACCCAATTTATTGGCACATAACTGTTAATAGTAGTCTCTTATAATATCTTATATTCATGTGAAAATATCTTATATTCATGTGAAAATGTAACATCCCCTCTTTCCTTTCTGATGTTAGTAATTTAAGTCTTCTCTTTCATTCTTATTTAAAGGTTTGTCAATTTTGTTTTTTCAAGAACCAACTTTTGGTTTCATTGATTCTCTATCTCTGCTCTAACCTTTATTTCCTTCCTTCTGGTAACTTTGAGTTTTGTTTGCTCTTTTCTAGTTCTTTAAAGTGTACATTGAGTTTACCGATTTGAGATCTTAAAAAAAGTTTTTTTAAGACATGGGGTCTCACTCTGTCACCCAGGTTGGAATGCAGTGGTGCAAGTGTAGCTCACTGTAACCTCAAACTCCTGGTAAACAATCCTCCCACCCCAGACACCTGAGTAGCTGGCACTACAGGAACATGCCACCACACCTGGCTAATTTTTTACTTTTGTAGAGACAGGATCTCACTTTGTTACCCAGGCAGGTCTCAAACTCCTGGCCTCAAGTGATCCTCCCACCTTGGCCTCCCAAAGCACTGGGATTATAGGTGCAAGCCACCATGCCCGAGTGAGTTTTTTTATTTTTTGAAATGGAGTTTTGCTCTTGTTGCCCAGGCTGGAGTGCAATGGTGCAGTCTCAGTTCACTGCAACCTCCGCCTCCTGGGTTCAAATGATTCTCCTGCCTCAGCCTCCCAAGTAGCTGGGATTACAGGTGCCTGCCACCATGTCCAGCTAATTTCTGTATTTTTAGTAGAGACAGGGTTTCACTATGTTGGCCAGGCTGGTCTCGAACTCCTGACCTCAGATGATCCACCCACCTTAGCCTCCCAAAGTGCTGGGATTATAGGCATGAGCCACTGCGCCCACCATGAGTTCTCTTTCAATGTATGTATTTACAGCTACAGATTTACCTCTTAGGATTGCTTTCACTATGTCTCATAAGTTCTGGTATGTTGTGTTTTCATTTGTCTCAAGTTATTTTTTAATTTTCCTTATGATTTCTTCTTTGACCCATTCGTTTTTAAATAGTGTGTTAATTTCCACATATTTGTGTATTTCCAGTTTTCTATTTTCAATGTCTAGTTTCATTCCATTGTAATTGGAAATGTACTCTGTATAATTTCAGTTTTTAAAAATTTATTAACACTTGTTTCATGGCTTAACATATGGTTTATCCTGGAGAGTATTCCATGTGAATTTGAGAAGACTGTGTATTCTGCTGTTGTTGGGTGGTATTCTGTTTACATCTATTTGGTCTAATTTGCTTAGAGTGTTGTTGAAATCCTCTGTTTCCTAATTGATCTTCTGTCTGGTTTCTATATCCATTATTGGACATGGAGTATTAAAGTCTCCAACTATTTTTGTGTCTTTCTCCCTTTAATTTTGTCATTTCTGTTTCATATGTTTTGGAGCTCTGTTAGGGGTGTGTGTGTATATATATATCTTTTATCAATATAATATCCATATTTGTCTCTTGTAACCTTTCTTGATTTAAAATTTATTTTGTGTGCCTTTTTCAAAAGAGGACACTGGAGGTGAAGAAGGAAGCTCTTGACTCTCCTAAAGCTCATCCCAAAGTGAAGGCTTTGAAGGCCAAGAAGGCAGTGCTGAAAGGCATCCACACAGCCACCAAGGGAAAAAAAAAAAAAATCCACACATCACCCACCTTCCTGTGGCCCAAGACATTATGACTCCAAAGGCAGCCTCAGTATCCTCAGAAGAGCACTACCAGGAGAAATAAGCTTGACTACTATGCCATCATCAAGTTCCCACTGACCAGTGACCACTGAGTCTGACATGAATTAGACAAAAGACAACAATACACCTGTGTTCACGGTGGATGTTAAAAGCCAAAAAGCACCACATCAAACAGACTGTGAAGCGGCTCTATGATACTGATGTGGTCAAAGTCAACACATTGATCAGGGCTGATGGAGAGAAGAAGGCATATGTTCAACTGGCTCCTGATTACAATGCTTTTGATGTTGCCAACAAAACTGGGATCATCTCAGCTGAGTCTGGCTGGCTAATTCTAAATTATATATACATAACATACGTATGTTATAGATATTATATATTTTATATATAATTGTATATATTTAAAATATATATATATTATATATATTTTTTTCTCCAGAAAAAAATAGATTATTTTGTCTGGTGATAATATAGCCACCTCAGCTGTCATATGGTTACTATTTTCTAGGTGTATCTTTTTCTATCCTTTTACTTTCAACCTCCTTGTGTCCTTATATCTAACATGAGTCTCTTAAGACAGCATATAAACACTATTTTTTTTTACTCCAATCTTCCAATCTTTGTTTTTAATAGAAGAGCTTAATCCCTTTACATTTAATGTGATTACTGATCAAGGATTTACTTCTGCCATTTGGCTATTTGTTTTTAATATGTTTTATATGTTTTTGATTCCTCAATTCCATTACTACCTCCTTTTGTATTTATTTGGTTGTTCACAATGTACTGTTTTGATTCTGTTTTGTTTGCAATGCACTAATTTGTTAGTTTTATTATTTACACAGATTACATCTTACTACATTCTACACCCATTAATATATATTTATAATTTTTTAATGAATTTGTCTTTTAAATTATAAAGCACAAAGAGAAAAAGTTATAAACCAAAAGTACAATAGTACTGGCTCTTATATTTACCTCTGAAGTTATCTTAACTAGTGCTTTTTTTTTTTTTTTTTTTTTAGTCAGAGTCTTGCTCTGCCACCCAGGCTGGAGTACAGTGGTGTGATCTTGGCTCACTGCAAGCTCTGCCTCCCAGGTTCAAGCGATTCTCCTGCCTCAGCCTCCCGAGTAGCTGGGATTAGCACCACCAGGCCCAGCTAATTTTTGTATTTTTTGTAGAGACGGGGTTTCACCATGTTGGCCAGGCTGGTCTCAAACTCCTGACCTCATGATCCACCCGCCTCGGCCTCCCAAAGTGCTGGGATTACAGGTGTGAGCCATGGTGCCTGGCCTATTTTTTTCTTATGGCTTCAAGTTTCTGTTCAGTATCCTTTCATTTCAGCCTGAAGGACTCCCTTTAGCATTTCTGGTAGGGCATGTCTACTAGTAATGATCTCCTTCAATTTTATATGGAAATGTCTGGATTTCTCTTTCATGTTTGAAGAATAGTTTTGCCATATATAGAAACCTTGGTTTAGAAGTTTGTTTTTTTTTTCTTTCACGACTTTAGATATGTCATCTCGCTGCCTTTGGGCTTCCAAGATTTTTGATGAGGAATTGGCTGTTAATCTTGTCGAAAATTCTATGTGACGAGTTGCTTCTCTCTTGCTGCTTTCAAAATCCTGTCTTTAGGTTTTGACAATTCTAATATATCTTGGTGTGGATCTGAGTTCATCCTGCTTGGATTCTATTGAGCTTTTTGGATGTGTAGATTGATGTCTTTCATCAGATTTGGGAAATTTTCTATCATTATTTCTTTAAATATTATTTCTGTCCCTTTTCTTTTTCTGGGATTCCTATATGAGTATATGAGTAGAATATACTAATGAATATAATAACTATATGAATATATGAGTACATTAGTATGCTTGATGATGTCTCACAGCTCTCTCAGGTTTTTTTTCCTATATATTTTTTTTCTTTCTGCTCCTTTGGATAATTTCAATTATTTTCTCTTCAAATCCACTGTTCTCTTCTTTTGCATGCCCAAATCTTTGTTGAATCCCTCTAGTATGCTTTCCATTTCAGAGATTATACTTTTAAGCTCTAGAATTTGTTTGGTTCCTTTTTATAATTTCTATCTTTTTATTGATATTCTCATTTTGTTCATGCATGGTTCTCCTGATTTCCTTTAGTTCTTTGTCCATGGTTTCCTTTAGCTTGTTGAACATACTTAAGATAGTTGATTGAATGTCTTTGGGTAATAATTCCAATGTCTGGACTTCCTCAAGGATGGTGTCTGTCAATTTTTTTCCTGTGAGTGGACCATGTTTTTCTATTTCTTTTTATGTTTTGTAATTTTTTGTTGAGAACTGGACATTATGAATATTACATTGTGGTAACTGAGAATCTAATTCTGTCATGCCTCAGAGATTGCTGATTTTTGCTTATTGAGGGCTGGAGCCAACTATTTGTGACTTTTCCAACTATTTTTGTGAAGTGTGTATTCTTTGCAGTATGGGGTCAGTGAAGTTTCTGTTGTGATATCTCTGTGGTTAACCAGTGACCTAAGATTTCCATAAATATCTGGCTTGCCAAAAGGAGGAATAAAGAAAAAAATAGGTACTGTCTCTTTAAATCCCCTTGTGGCTAGAAAGCTCCATCTGCCCAAGGGCGTTGAGACAATGATCAGCCTCTGCACTGGCCCCCTCAGTCATTAAATGCAGTAATCAGAAATCAAAAAACTTTTCTTTTTTTTTTTTTGCAATGGAGCCTCACTCTGTTGCCCAGGCTGGGACACAGTGGTGTCATCTTGGCTCACTGCAACTTCTGCCTCCCAGGTTCAAGTGATTCTCCTGCCTCAGCCTCCCAAATAGCTGGGATTACAGGCACTCGCCAGCATGCCTGGCTAATTTTTGTATTTTTAATAGAGACAGGGTTTTACCGTGTTGGCCAGGCTGGTCTCAAACTCCTGACCTCAAGTGATCCACCCACCTCAGCCTCCCAAAGTGCTGGGATTACAGGTGTGAGCCACCACCACACCTGGCCACAAAAACTTGACTTTTGGAGGACAAAGTTGTCATTGCCCACCCTGGCACCGACAGTCTGCACCAGGAACATTTTCCACAGTTGCCTGCTGCAGAGCTTAGGGATGCTGCTATGTGAAACAAACAAAAAAAAACATCAAAATTTATAAGCCTCTCCATCAAGCTCTTCCCTGGATGTTACAAGTGTTCGACTAGACTTCTGAGTCCCAAAACAGTTGCTTGAGACAATTACTGCCAGCTCAATTGTTTTGGTGGAGGAAAAGATTCCTGGTGCTGCTACTGCCATCTTCCATAACATCATTCTCCATGTCAGCTTTTGTAATAAACTTGTTCAAACATCCTCATCTCTCTTGAGCATGACACCCTGGCCTACTGGTATATCACAAGAAGCATAGAGCTGGGTATAACATAAGGACCAACTTACAAACTTGGACAAAGACTTGTAGGAGAGACTACCTGCTCTGCATTATAAAAAGGTCAAACCAGCCATAAAAACCTGTTGTTCTGACTCCAGGGTGTGCCATCAGCTACTTTATAAAGCAGGCTGTGAGCTGTGGGCCCCAAAGGAGGGGAGTGTTTTGTTGTTGCCCTATTGAAAACATGGCTGCAGTTGGAGGAGGCCATAAGGGAGCCAGTGGCCCTGTGTACTCCTACCCTAACTGCTGACCAGTGGCTTTGGGCTCCACCAGGTGTTTGCGCTCACTGTGGGCTTTGTGGAACTAGATTTTACCTTAGTATGTGAACATGAGAAGAACAGGTTTTCTGCAAATGCTAAACAGATGGATGACATGGTACTTCCCGCCCCCACCCCACCAAATTATGGGCCAAAAAGGAAGTCTCTTTTTCCTTAACTCAGTAAAGAAACAATAGCATAACTATGTTTCAAACTGTTGTGTTCAAATGAATTTAAAATATTCAGAGAAAGAAAAAGAATTTTGTCCTTTTTTAAGACATCCTAAGTAGAAAGCAACTGGGGTGGAGGAGCTGGGATTTGCCAGGCCAAAATAAACAAACAACAATGATTGGCTATTTTATGGAAAAAATGGAACACCATCCAGGAAATTCTGTGGGATTTCTGAGGGATAGGGCACTATGGTTGGCCCTGGGGATGAGGTGCCAAACACAAGGCCCCACACTGAGACAGCTCATGCCAAAGTCACCAGGGAACCATCACATTGCCCAACACCACAAACACTGTCTTCTGTACCCCCTCCCACCATTGCCAACTCAGCTAGCAATGCTGCCATTTTGGAACCCCCAATCCCTTCAGCTTCTACAACACTCCGCCCTCCTGGCTCTCACCTGAGCTTCTGGCTGCCCTCTGATGGGGTCTCTAATGAGAACACAAATGTCAAAGGGTAAGGAGGGAAGGGAGAGGCTGGGAACTCAGTGACCAGGAACCTAGAAAATCAACATGTAATAACATGACTTGTCTGTGGTTTCAAAACTATGTCTTAAATAAAAATAATCTTCCATAATATATTTTGCTTTTGAGTATGATCCAGAGAAACTGAGGAACAAAATTCAAGCTTTTGATTCCATGTATGTCAAAGAAGGAAGGTGATTTTCCATTATACTAAACATTTCTTCTACATCAGGCATAACCAGAGAAACACAAGACTTTCATCATCAGAAAAAAGCACATTATGTATCTAAGGACAATTAAAGGCTCTCTTTCCTTTCCATCAATTTGAGCTGAATTTCAACTCATGTCCTATTGCTGTCTCCTACCCAGTGGCTGTGGATCTGCCCGACTCAGAGGATGTTTTGACCTGTTCTCCTATTGCTAAGAAATGGCTAGAAAAGCTTGGACCCCTTTAGGGTCACCATGTTCCTTCCGCTGCACAGGTTTTTAAAAACACATGAAACAAAAAACAGCTCTCAACCATTTATCATATTATGTTCCTATGGCTTCTGCTGCTAGTTGTCCTCTGATGCAGCCAGGCAGTTAATGCTGCTGCCAGGCAGCCTTATAGACAGCAGATGCCCCTGTGCAGTAAATTCAGTGCCCAACCATAAGTGCCTCCTCCCCTTACCCACACAGGATAGCCATGGCCCCTGTGGACTCCTTACCGAGCTGACGTCCAGCCTGGGGACTCGATGTGTCAAAGGGCTCTGAGCTGGCCTCAGGGACACTGGGCTCCCACGACTCACTGTTCTCAGACACCTCTGAATAGGTGTCACCCATCCCTTTGTGAACTGCTGTGAGCTCACCAGTACCAGGGCCCTGGTCCTCACTGCCTGTGTCTGCCACGGCTCTGGTCTCCTCCCCCATTTTCTCAGCAAACCACTGCTTGACCTGCTGGGAGCTCATCTGGGTCTTGTCACAGAGGTTCTGCAGGTCCTCTTCGTACAGCATCTTGTGTGTCATGTAATAGTCCTGCAGGAGCTCCCGGTTGCCAGGGGCAATGACCAGTAGCCCTGGTGGGAAGTTGCCTCGCTTATAGTCTTCGTACCATTTGAGTTGGCCGTTCTTCAGTGCGTACCTGCTATCTCCAAACCAGCGCACCACCTCTGGCCGTGGCAGACCCGTCTGGGCCATGATGGAGTCATAGTCCTGGTTGCTTGGCCACTGTGTCTGGACAAAGAGCTGCCGCAGCAAGTGCCGCTGCTGGGCAGTCTTTTTGCAGCTCACTTTGCCTGGGAGCTGCTCTGCCAGTTTGTTTGACCCATCGTCCTCAGGGTCACAGGCACCCAGCCCTGGAAGCTCGTTCCTGCCATTGGCTTCAGTGACCCGCAGGTTCTTCAGGTTGATTTTAATGGGGCTGACTTTGCGCTCTGCCAAGATATGGCTGCTGGGCATTTCCAGAGAGCCATTTTCACCAGAGACCCTTAACTCACTGGCCAAATCCTCTTCTCCACCCTCATCCTCAGCAGCCTCCTCTTCCTCCTGAGAGGCATTCTCCTCAGCCTTCTTGGTCTCCTCAGCATTCACTTTTTTGCGTCTCTCTGAAAACCAGCTATCAATTTCTCTTCGGGTCATTTTGGTTTCACTTCTCAGGCGGTCCAG
The DNA here is from genome assembly GCF_009828535.3 of Hylobates moloch. Classification (NCBI taxonomy): domain Eukaryota; kingdom Metazoa; phylum Chordata; class Mammalia; order Primates; family Hylobatidae; genus Hylobates; species Hylobates moloch. The sequence continues at coordinate 19,551,866 of NW_026652296.1, read as the reverse complement.
TTCCTCATCAAGAGGAAGAGGGTTTTGTGCAAAACTGCTCTCCAGGGCTCTGAGCTGCTCAGGGGCTCTCTCCTTGTATTTGGTTGGTGTGAAGTCAGGAGTCTGGTGCCAAGATTGTCGTTTGGCAGAAGGGTGGGTTGCTAGTGTGGCTGTTGTCGGGATGCAGGTTACCTCAGGGACCTTGGACGATGGGGAGAAGGACACCTCTGGCACAGAGTCAATGATGATGGAGCTGTGATCTCCAGGCATCATCGCTCTGGAGCCCTTCAAGTTCCGGCAGTGGTATCTACGATCACTGAACCATTTCCGCACCTCTCTGGTACTGAGGCCGGTCACTTTGGTGAGATGTTCAACTTCGCTCTGCCCTGGGAACTGGTTCCGACAGAAGCTCCCTTTCAGAGCTGACAGCTGTTCATGAGATTTCTTATTTTTGTAGATGCTAGCATCAAGGAAGGCTTGGGAGGTTATGCTGGGGCAGGCCGTGAGGAGCGACTGGGCCGCATTGACCACCTTCACAGCTGACGTTGTATTTGAACACACAGTGTTAATGGGTGCCACACCTGGCTGCTTGGGGACAGATGTCACCGTGAGGGGGAGAGAGGAACTTGTTGCTTGCAACCCATTGGCCATCAATGGCTGAGTGACCAGAAGTCCCCCTCCTGTACCCTCTGGCTGCCCCACAACGTGACCTGGGAGAGCGGCCTGGATGAGATGCTGGACATTGCCAGCACTGGCGACAAGTGGGGTATTTAGAACCGTAATTGTGGGCTGAGGCACAGACTGGATGACTGTATTGAACATCTTTTTCCGGGCATCCTCAATCTCCTCAGGGGACCAGCTGATCCCCTGCTTCAGCCTTTGGGCTGTGAACCAGATCTTGAGCTGTTCTTCTGGATACTTGGTCACCACAGTCAAATAGCAGAGCTCGGCTTTGGTGGGGTAGGGGAACTTGTGGAAGGAGTTCTTCAGGAAGCTGTTAGAGTCCATGGCTGCATTGTACGTTGGAATGCTGCTCAGGGGGATCATCACTTTGGGAAGGGCCTTGGCCGTGGGCAGTGGCTGGTGGGCATGGTGTTGGGCATGCACTGGCGGCTGCTGCTGGAGGGAGAGGAACTGTGCTATGCCAGCTGGCAAAACTGGCACTGTTCCTATCAGGGGTCCGTTGGTGGCATGGGGGTTTTTTGCAGAGCTGGCAGATGCCTGGCTGACTGGAACTGCCCCATTGATGAAGGAATGGTCCCCCTCTCTCACCTCCATTTCTCCGGTCAACAGCTTTGGTAAGGCCTCACCCACAGGCTGGCTAGGGACATTCTCCTTGAGTGTATGAATTTTTTTGGCTTCAGCTTTGCCTTTCATTATCTTCATGATTGGAGTTTTGGTAATGATGATTTCTGCCTGTCCATCGGCCCCTTCAGCACTGGGCTCACCCACCAGGTCAGGAGTGCTAGTGCTCTCAGGGATGCTCTGCTCCACAACCACATGATTGTCTGGCTTGGCCACGTTCCACACAAAGCTGGCTTCCCCAGAGTGACATGTGGCATTGTGCAAGGAAAGCCCCTCAGGGGTTTTTGCCAGAAAACTGCACCCACTGCATACAAAAGTTGGGTCTTTATTAAAGTCGGTGTGCTCTGAGTTCATATGTCCCACAAATTGGGTCATGTCATGGGATCTGAAATCGCAGTATTTACAGGAATATAAATAGCCATCTAAAGTGCTCCGATGCCCATTGGCCAGTGCAGAGCCATCAGTACTGCTGGGGTTCTGCGCTGCCTCACTGCTGGCAGCAGATGCTTCTGGGGGCAGATCCTGCTGGGGTCCTTCAGGCAAGGTCTCAGCGGGCTGGGCCTCCATGCTGGCATCTTGCAACACCACCGTCTTCACTGGGATCATACATGGTGTGGTGGATTTCCTCTTGCTGGCCATGGTGACAATCACTGGGTGATCAGCAGTTGAGAGCTTGTCCCATAAGGGGCCTCACAATACAAGTTCAAGCTTCTCGATGAGGGCCAAAGAAACAGTTTCTAAGTGCAGCTTTTTCAGTCGTTTGCAGAAAGCAGGTTTTCCCTATTCAATCTAAGGAAAGGGAGAAAAAAATGATTAAGTTCTCTTAAGTGCTTTCTGTATATTTCTCGGATAACCAGACACATTCCACTGCTTGCCTTCTACCATCTAGGTCTTTTCACAGTAAGTTCAATCAGCAACTTGGATGTGAAGTCTAAGTTAGGAACCCCCTAATGACAAAAACTGGACCCTGAAGAATGACCTGGGGATGGTCCAATACCAACTGATAGACTTAAGCAACATATTTTTGTTTCTTCCCCACCACCCCCTACATATCATTGCATTAAGTAATTCAGATTAAAAAACAAAACGCCCTCTTTTTGGGCCTCCAAATTAATTCTGACCATGTCAGAGTGAGAACAAAAGATCCTAGTGTAATTCTTGTTTACATTTTGGACCAACACGGGGTTTTATTTTCATAGCCTTCCCACATATGAGAACAAGATGACGCCTCTGTCTCTCCCAAGCCAGGCCCAGGGACCAAGTTAGCTGCGGTGTGTGAGTGAAAGGGGTGGGGTGGGCGGGGGCGGCTGGGAAGACTGGCTGCTGTAAGAGCCAGGCCTCTGTAGCCTTTCCTTGCCTGCCACACTTATTCCAGGCCACAGAAAAGCAGTCACCTTACAGTTACCGGCTGTTATGTACCCCGGACCACTGTTACTGAGATGAAACTAAAAGTCAGAGGGTCAGGGAATCCACAGAACCAGTTTGTGGCCCAGCAAGTTATACATTCTCTGTGTACGACCACTCAAAGTGTGGCCTCACCTTGAGATCTGAGAACAGTCGGACTGCCTCCCCAAGTGGGTCCCTGACCCCCGAGTAGCCTAACTGGGAGGCACCTCCCAGTAGGGGCCAACTGACACCTCATACAGCTGGGTGCCCCTCTGAGATGAAGCTTCCAGAGGGAAGATCAGACAGCAACATCTGCCGTTCTGCAGTATTTGCTGTTCTGCAGCCTCCGCTGCTGATACCCAGGCAAACAGGGTCTGGAGTGGACCTCCAGAAAACTCCAACAGACCTGCAGCTGAGGGTCCTGACTGTTAGAAGGAAAACTAACAAACAGAAAGGACATCCACACCAAAACCCCATCTGGACGCCATCATCATCAAAGACCAAAGGTAGATAAAACCACAAAGATGGGGAGAAACCAGAGCAGAAAAGCTGAAAATTCTAAAAATCAGAGTGCCTCTTCTCCTCCAAAGGAACGCAGCTCCCCGCCTGCAACGGAATAAAGCTGGATGGAGAATGGCTTTGACGAGTTGAGAGAAGAGGGCTTCAGATGATCAGTAATAACAAACTTCTCTGAGCTAAAGGAGGATGCTCAAACCCATCACAAAGAAGCTAAAAACCTTGAAAAAATATTAGATGAATGGCTAACTAGAATGAACAGTGTAGAGAAGACCTTAAATGACCTGATGGAGCTGAAAACCATGGCTTGAGAACTACGTGACGCATGCACAAGCTTCAATAGCTGATTTGATCAAGTGGAAGAAAGGGTATCAGTGACTGAAGATCAAATGAATGAAATGAAGTGAGAAGTTTAGAGAGAAAAGAGAAAAAAGAAACGAACAAAGCCTCTAAGAAATATGGGACTGTGTGAAAAGACCAAATCTACGTCTGATTGGTGTACCTGAAAATGACAGGGAGAATGGAACCAAGGTGGAAAACACTCTTCAGGATATTATCCAGGAGAACTTCCCCAACCTAGCGAGGCAGGCCAACATTCAAATTAAGGAAATACAGAGAACACCACAAAGATACTCCTCAAGAAAAGCAACTCCAAGACACATAATTGTCAGATTCACCAAAGTTGAAATGAAGGAAAAAATGTTAATGGCAGCCAGAGAGAAAGGTCGGGTTACCCACAAAGGGAAGCCCATCAGAATAACAGCGGATCTCTCGGCAGAAACTCTACAAGCCAGAAGAGAAGTGGGGGCCAATATTCAACATTCTTAAAGAAAAGAATTTTCAACCCAGAATTTTACATCCAGCCAAACCAAGCTTCATAAGTGAAGGAGAAATAAAATCCTTTACAGACAAATGCTGAGAGATTTTGTCACCACCAGGCCTGCCTTACAAGAGCTCCTGAAGGAAGCACTAAACGTGGAAAGGAACAACTGGTACTAGCCACTGCAAAAACATGCCAAATTGTAAGGACCATCAATGCTAGAAAGAAATTGCATCAACTAACGAGCAAAATAACCAGCTAACATCATAATGACAGGATCAAATTCACACATAACAATATTAACCTTAAATGTGAATGGGCTAAAAGCACCAAGCAGACCTAATAGACATCTATAGAATTCTCCACCCCAAATCAACAGAATATACATTCTTCTCAGCACGACATCACGCTTATTCCTAAATTGACCACACAGTTGGAAGTAAAGCACTCCTCAGCAAATGTAAAAGAACAAAAATTATAATAAACTGTCTCTCAGACCACAGTGCAATCAAACTAGAACTCAGGATTAAGAAACTCACTCAAAACTGCTCAACTACATGGAAACTGAACAACCTGCTCCTGAATGACTACTGGGTACATAACGAAATGAAGGCAAAAATAAAGATGCTCTTTGAAACCAACGAGAACAAAGACACAACATACCAGAATCTCTGGGACACATTTAAAGCAGTGTGTAGAGGGAAATTTATAGCACTAAATGCCCACAAGAGAAAGCAGGAAAGATCTAAAATTGACACCCTAACATCACAATTAAAAGAACTAGAGAAGCAAGAGCAAACACATTCAAAAGCTAGCAGAAGGCAAGAAATAACTAAGATCAGAGCAGAACTGAAGGAGACAGAGACACAAAAAACCCTTCAAAAAATCAATGAATCCAGGAGCTGGTTTTTTGAAAACATCAAAATTGATAGACCACTAGCAAGACTAATAAAGAAGAAAAGAGAGAAGAATCAAATAGATGCAATAAAAAACAATAAAGGGGATATCACCACCGATCCCACAGAAATACAAACTACCATCAGAGAATACTATAAACACCTGTATGCAAATAAACTAGAAAATCTAGAAGAAATGGATAAATTTCTGGACACATACACCCTCCCAAGACTAAACCAGGAAGAAGTTGAATCTCTGAATACACAAATAACAGGTTCTGAAATTGAGGCAATAATCAATAGCCTACCAACCAAAAAAAGTCCAGGACCAGATGGATCCACAGCCGAATTCTACCACGGTACAAACAGGAGCTGGTACTATTCCTTCTGAAACGATTCCAATCAATAGAAAAAGAGGTAATCCTCCCTAACTCATTTTATGAGGCCAACATTGTCCTGATACCAAAGCCTGGCAGAGACACAACAAAAAAAGAGAATTTTAGACCAATATCCCTGATGAACATTGATGCAAAAATCCTCAATAAAATACTGGCAAACCGAATCCAGCAGCACACCAAAAAGCTTATCCACCACGACCAAGTTGGCTTCAGCCCTGGGATGCAAGGCTGGTTCAACATACGCAAATCAATAAACGTAATCCATCATATAAACAGAACCAAAGACAAAAACCACAGGATTATCTCAATAGATGCAGAAAAGGCCTTTGACAAAATTCAACAGCCCTTAATGTTAAAAACTCTCAATAAACTAAGTACTGATGGGACGTATCTCAAAATAATAAGAGCTATTTATGACAAACCCACAGCCAATATCATACTGAATGGCCAAAAACTGGAAGCATTCCCTTTGAAAACTGGCACACGACAGGAGTGCCCTCTCTCACCACTCCTATTCAACATAGTGTTGGAAGTTCTGGCCAGGGCAATCAGACAAGAGAAAGAAATAAAGAGTATTCAATTAGGAAAAGAGGAAGTCAAATTGTCCCTGTTTGCAGATGACATGATTGTATATTTAGAAAACCCCATCATCTCAGCCCAAAATCTCCTTAAGCTGATAAGCAACTTCAGCAAAGTTTCAGGATACAAAATCAATGTGCAAAAATCACAAGCATTCCGATACACCAATAACAGACAAACAGAGAGCCAAATCATGAGTGAACTCTCATTCACAATTGCTTCAAAGAGAACAAAATACCTAGGAATCCAACTTACAAGGGACGTGAAGGACCTCTTTAAGGAGAACTACAAACCACTGCTCAATGAAATAAGAGGACACAAACAAATGGAAGAACATTCCATGCTCATGGATAGGAAGAATCAATATCATGAAAATGGCCATACTGCCCAAGGTAATTTATAGATTCAATGCCATCCCCATCAAGCTACCAATGACTTTCTTCACAGATTGGAAAAAACTACTTTAAAGGTCATAGGGAACCAAAAAAGAGCCCGCATTGCCAAGACTATCCTAAGCCAAAAGAACAAAGTTGGAGGCATCATGCTACTTGACTTCAAACTATACTATACTACAAGGCTACAGTAACCAAAACAGCATGGTACTGGTACCAAAACAGAGATATAGACCAATGGAACAGAACAGAGCCCTCAGAAATAATACCACACATCTACAACCATCTGATCTTTGACAAACCTGACAAAAACAAGAAATGGGGAAAGGATTCCTTATTTAATAAATGGTGCTGGGAAAACTGGCCAGCCATATGTAGAAAGCTGAAACTGGATCCCTTCCTTACACCTTATACAAAAATTAATTCAAGATAGATTAAAGACTTAAATGTTAGACTTAAAACCATTAAAATCCTACAAGAAAACCTAGGCAATACCATTCAGGACATAGGCGTGGGCAAGGACTTCATGTCTAAAACACCAAAAGCAATGGCAACTAAAGCCAAAATTGACAAATGGGATCTAATTAAACTAAAGAGCTTCTGCACATCAAAAGAAACCACCATCAGAGTGAACAGGCAACCTACAGAATGGGAGAAAATTTTTGCAATCTACCCATTTCACAAAGGGCTAATATCCAGAATCTACAAAGAACTTAAACAAATTTACAAGAAAAAAATCAAACAACCCCATCAACAAGGGTGCAAAGGATATGAACAGACACTTCTCAAAAGAAGACATTTATGTAGCCAAAAGACACATGAAAAAATGCTCATCATCACTGGCCATCAGAGAAATGCAAATGAAAACCACAGAGATACCATCTCACACCAGTTAGAATGGTCATCATTAAAAAGTCAGGAAACAACAGGTGCTGGAGAGGATGTGGAGAAATAGGAACACTTTTACACTGTTGGTGGGACTGTAAACTAGTTCAACCATTGTGGAAGACAGTGTGGCCATTCCTCAAGGATCTAGAACTAGAAATACCATTTGACCCAGCCATCCCATTACTGGGCATATACCCAAAGGATTATAAATCATGCTGCTATAAAGACACATGCACACGTATGTTTATTGCAGCACTATTCACAATAGCAAAGACTTGGAACCAACCCAAATGTCCAACAATGATAGACTGGATTAAGAAAATGTGGCACATATACACCATGGAATACTATGCAGCCATAAAAAATGATGAGTGCATGTCCTTTGTAGGGACATGGATGAAGCTAGAAACCATCATTCTGAGCAAACTATCACAAGGACAGAAAACCAAACACTGCATGTTCTCACTCATAGGTGGGAAATGAACAATGAGAATACTTGGACACAGGGTAGGGAGCATCACACACCGGGGCCTGTCGTGGGGTGGGGAGAGGGATAGCATTAGGAGATATACCTAATGTAAATGACAAGTTAACAGGTGCAGCACACCAACATGGCACATGTATACCTATGTAACAAACCTGCATGTTGTGCACATGTACCCTAGAACTTAAAGTATAATAAAAAAAAGAATTGTAAGTAATCTTCACATATGCTTTTAAGTATTTTTTAAAAAGAAAGGAAAGAAGAAAGAAGAGGAAACCAGAAACAAATAATCATTACACTATCCAGACATTACATAACATCTTTTACCTGTGAATTTAGATGTATTGAACTTTTAATAAAACAGATTGACTTCACACTTTTAAAATGCTAAGAAAGAAAACAGCTAAGGCAGAAAACCAACCTGAAAACAAAACCAATGGTTTTATATATAAAAGACCTAAATTAAAGAGTTGATACCTCAAAAAGAAATAATAATAATAATTGTTTCACAGGATGCCATGAGAAAAGGGCTTCTGTGAGCCCTATTACTAATATATAATGATAATCACCATTATTACTTTTCATTTTAGCAAATTATGATGCTCTAATTATAATTTGACTAAACAATAGTAATTCTAATACTAAAATCAAGTTATCAGTATTTGGATTTGATACAAAGATGTAAAGAAAATTAAAATATCTCTATTCAACACGGCTATTTTATGATGAAAATAATTTTTAAAAATTTGAAGGTGAGGGTAAACATAAACCCACTCTAACAACTTGTCACCCCTTCCCCCACCAATTTGAAATATCATGCACACATTTTTTACTTAATTTTTAATTATAAAGATAAAATGTAATTTAAATAAAATTTAATAAGTCTATAACTTTGTATACCTTCTCATTTAGTACAGATATTTTATACATATTTTTATCACAATGAGCACACATTTGTGCTTTTTTCACCAAACATTACGTTATAAACATTTCTGTTACACAAACTTCATAAGTATAACATTTAATAGCTACCTAATAATGTACAACAATGGATTTGACTTATCCACCCCTGCTGTTGAAAAGCATGCCAATCTCATGGGTGATGGTGAAACGAACATCTCTGGGCATACAGAATGTTTTTCTTCTATCAAATTATTTCCTGAGGTTAAGTGAACAGGAATGGGCTTACCATCTCAAAGAGCATCAACATTTCTAAGCTCCTTTGTATATATCATTGGCAAACATTTTAAATCAAGTGCTTTATGATCCCAAATCAGGGAAACTAAAAATAATACAGTTATGGACCCAGTGAGCAAATCAGATTTTCAGACAAGTTATGGAAGACATCAAGTAGAATATCTGAAAGCACAAATGACAAAAGAAAAAACAGATAAATTGGATGTCATCAAAATTAAAAACTTGCGTTCTTCAAAGGTCACCATCAAGAAAGTGAAAAGACAGACAATCCACAGAAAGAAAAGATTTGCAAATCGTATATCTGGTAAAGTATATCCAGATTATATAAATAACTCTTACAACTCAACCATAGAAAGATAATTTTTAAATGGGTAAAGGATTTGAATAGAGGTTTCTCCAAAGAAGATACACAAATGGCCAGTCAGGCACATAAAAAAGTGCTCAACATCATTAGTTATTAGGAAAACACAAATCAAAACCACAATGAGACACCACTTCACACCCACCAAGATGGCTGTAATTATAGCGACAGATAACAAGTATAGGTGAGGATGCAGAAAAACTGGAGCCCTCATGTATTGCTGATGAAAATGTAAAATGGTGTAGCTACTTTGGAAAACTGTTTGGCAAACAAAATGTTAAATATAGAGTTGCCATAAGATCCAGCAATTTGACCGGGCGCAGTGGCTCATGCCTGTAATCCTAGCACTTTGGGAGGCCAAGGCGGGTGGATCACCTGAGGCCAGGAGTTCAAGATCAGCCTGACCAACACAGAGAAACCCCGTCTCTACTAAAAATGCTAAATTAGCCAGGCATGGTGGTGCATGCCTGTAATCCCAGCTACTCAGGAGGCTGAGGCAGGAGAATTGCTTGAACCTGGGAGGCGGAGGTTGCAGTGAGCCAAGATTGTGCCATTGCACTCCAGCCTGGGCAACAAGAGCTAAACTCTGTCTCAAAAAAAAAAACAAAAAACAAAAAAACCAGCAATTTAATTCCTAAGTATATACACAGTATAAATAAAAACATGTCCACCCCAAAATATGTACACAAATGTTCATAGCAGCATTATTTAAATGATGGCCAAAAGGTGGAAACAACCCAAATGTCTATCAGCTGGTGAATGGGTAAGTAAAATATGATATATCCATACGATGGATTCTTCAGCCATAAAAAGGAATGAAGTTCTGACGCATGCTGCAACATGGATGATCCTGATGCTAAGTGAAAGAAGTCAGACACAAAATGTCACATACTGTATGATTCCCATTTATATGAAATATCCAGAAGAGGCAAGTCCACAGAGGCAGATAGTAGATTAGTGATTGCCAGGGACTGAGAGTAGGGAAGAAGGGGGAGTGGCTGCTAATGAGTCACTGGGCGATGAAAATGTTCTGAAATTAGATAGTGGGGATGGCTGCACAACTCTGAATATGATAAAAACCTCAAGAAGGACATCAAAACCAAGAAAGGTAGAGGACAGTAAATTATAGCACTCAGTTCTATAGAAGAGGGTCAGCATTTACATTTCTAAGGTTTCAATATAGGTGACACAGTTCTGTGCTACTTCCTGACTCATGTTGGTAATATTTACTGCGGCCCTAGAGAGGCTGAATGGCAGTGCCTGTGAACATCAGGTTTGCCAGAGGAGAGGGAAGAGAGATGCAGACCTACCATCTGGAAGTAGCACCAACACAAAGGAAAAAGAGCATGAGCACACCAGAAGGCCAGGCAGCAGAACTCAGGAGAAGCTAACTGCAGAGCCCTAGCGACACAACCAAGCACCCCAGGCACAGGGTCAGAACTGCTATTTGTAATGGGAACTGGGTTTCACTGAGGAAAAGGTATATAGTGTTCCTGGTATTTTACTTACTAAGGCTGAGAAGTGGACAACATGAAGATGGATTTGATTTTTGGCAACAGTCCCAATGTCATTCAAAATTAAGTCTTGGCCAGGCACAGCAGCTCACATCTGTAATCCCAGCACTTTGGGAAGCCAAGGTAGGAGGCTCATTTGAGGCCAGGAGTTCGCGATTAGCCTGGGCAACACAGGGAGACCCCATCTCTACAAAAAAATTGTAAAAAATTAGTCAGGAACAATGGTGTGCGCCTGTAGTCTCAGCTACTCAGGAGGCTGAGGTGGGAGGATCACCTGAGCCCAAAAGTTTGGAGTTACAGTAAGCAAGGATCCTGCCACTGCACTCCAGCCTGGATGACAGAGCACGACCTTGTCTCTTAAAAAAAGAAAAAGTAAAGTCTCAAATTAGCCCTAAATTATCATTCAAATAAATGACTAAGGAGGGTACCACTGCTAACCATGTTCTGGGTAGGTGGACCATTGACTACAGGCAATTACAAAAAAGCAGTAGTGGCAGCAGTGGCAGCCACAGCCAGTGTTTACTGAGTGTTTCATATTGTCAGAAGTGCTTTTATACACATCCCCTCATTTCACTCATAATAAACCCAAGAAAAGGCACTATAATCATTCTCATTTTACAGACAAGAAGGACAAGGCTCAGAAAAGTGCAGTGACTGCCTGAAGCGCACACAACTAGGAGACGACAAAAGCTGAATAAGAACCCAAGCAGTCTCGCTCCAGAGCCTGCAACTTCAACCACTCCACACCGTGAGCTCTCTGAGAAACCTCCAGATTGTTGCAATAAGGGCTACAGACCTCTTGAAGTAATATTTTCCCCCAGCATTTATTAAGAAAAAGTTAAAACAAACGGCAAAGTTGAAAGAGATTGATAGTGAACACCCATATCCCCACCACCTGGATGCTTACTAAGGTGGCTGTTTTTAGCAACATTACCCATTTAGGTAAGCTTGGGTTTATTTGTTATGTATTTTTAAAGGGGTTAAAAGTGGTGCTTAAACGGCAAAGTTCTAATTATCTAGAAAATCATTCATCCAAAAGACACTCATGGAGCATGTCTGATAAATGAGGCACTACCATGTGGAAACATGCTATTGTCTAAGTCAAGCCCTAGTGAAGTGAGCTGATAGAAATGTAAGGTGCGGCCAAAAGAGATTCAGAAGGAAAGGCCAGGTGACGTTTGCATTTTGTCATTCTTTGTACAATCCTTTACATGCCCCGTCTTGAAACCTTCTGCCTTGTAAATGGATCTTTTAAATGGGGCCAGGGCAGTGGCTCACACCTGTAATCCCAGCACTTGGGAGGCCGAAACGAGTGGATAACTTGAGGTCAGGAGTTCGAGACCAGCCTGGCCAACAACATGGTGAAACCCCGTCTCTACTAAAAACACAAAAAATTAGCTGGGTGTGGTGATGTGTGGCTATAATTCCAGCTATTGGGAAGCTGAGGCAGGAGAATCACTTGAACCCAGGAGGCAGAGATTGCAGTGAGCCAAGATCGCGCCACTGCACTCCAGCCTAGGCGACAGAGTAAGGCTCCGTCTCAAAAAATAAATAAAAATAAAAATAAATAAATGGGAAAACAAAAACAAAAGTGCATAACTTTTTTTAAAAATCTGTCTTTGGGAATTGGTAATTGCTCAATTCACCAAATTAGCAAAGCTATAGTTAATAGCCACTATATTTCAGCACTGTAGTATACATATGTGAGTTTTTTAGATAAAAATCTTAAAGTGTTTATAGACTGAATTAGGAACTTTAAAAAATTCTGAGGAATGAATTGGAAGAATAGTAAGAATTCAATGAAGGGAATTCAAATATTTAGAAAGTAACTCTTGACGGACTCTTTCCAAGTGTTATGATAGTCAGCATGCAGCCCTCGTGAACATATCACCCAGGATTTATCATTAAAAACGGAAATAGGCCAGGCGCAGTGGCTCATGCCTATAATCCCAGCACTTTGGGAGGCTGAGGAGGGTGGATCACAAGGTCAGGAGATCGAGACCATCCTGGCTAACACGGTGAAACCCCGTCTCTACTAAAAATACAAAAAATTAGCCAGGCGTGGTGGCGAGCGCCTGTAGTCCCAGCTACTTGGGAGGCTGAGGCAGGAGAATGGCGTGAACCCAGGAGGCGGAGCTTGCAGTGAGCAGAGATCGCGCCACTGCACTCCAGCCTGGGCGACAGAGCGAGACTGTCAAAAAAAAAAAAAAAAAAAAAAAAAGGAAAAAATGGTAGAAGCTGACAGAATTACAGAAACATAACTATAGTGGGAGATTTTAAGATAATACTCTAAAGATCAAGTGGACAAAGAAAAAAGATGTAAAGAATGTGACTACTATGAGGTTGATCTGACAGATATGAATATAGTCTTGAGTATTCTATAGTAATTGACTTCACATTCTACACCATGAAACACATTTAAAAGTTAGTCGTGGTGTACAGCAGACCATAAATAAACCTCAACCCATTCCAAAATAAAAATTCATAGGTAGCATTCCACTATTTATTGCTAGCAACAAAGACTGACTTTAAAATTTATCCTTTTTACTTTGTTTCAAATTATGCTCTAAGGGAAATTTCTCTCTCTCAGAAAGAAAGAAAAGTGAAAATCCTTCCTATTCACCCCCAGAGATAAACCATTGTTAACAGTGCAGTATATATGATTTCAGGTATGTTTCCTAGGCATAGCTTACTATAATTAATTCTTTTAAAAAAATTTCCAAAAATGGAATTGTATTTTTACATCCTATTTTGACCCTGAGTTTTCGTCTCACAATTATTTAATTTCAATATCTTTCCATGTCACCATCTCTAGTTTACCTCAGTCTTTTAAACAACTTCAGCATTCTAGGTTATGGATGCATCATAATTTATTTAACCATTCTCCTGTTAAGAGACATTTGCATTTCTCCAGGTTTTTAACTATTACAATGACTCGGTGACCATCCCTGTACATATTTTTATACATTTGAGAATTTCTGAAATACTGAATTTCTTACAAGTAGAATTGCAGTGGCATTTTAAATATTGTTAGCAAAATACAAAATTGTCTTTCAAGTAAACTGTACTGATTTTCGCTGTTACCACCAGAGAACTGAGGATGCACTATCACTGCATATTCTTGCTATTTTTAGTCTTTGTTAATTTGATATATAAAACACTAATTACTAGTATTTGGAACCTACATGTCTTTATGAGCAAGACTGAATATCTTTTCACGTGTCATTGACGATTTTGTATAAAATTATCTTTTGTCCATTTTCCTATGGGATGTTAAGTGTTCTCTATAAATTAAGAAAATGGGCTATTCTTTACCTGTCACAGATGAAGCTGGGGTTTCATCTCCATTTTTTGGAGCCCATCTACCACAGGAGGCAGTAAATGACATTAAAGAATTACTGTTAATGTTGCTATGTATGATAATGGTATTTCAGTTATGTTACAAATGAAAGTCTTAATCAGTTGGTGATGCACACTCAAATATTTATGGGTAAAATAATTTGTTATATAGGATTTACTGGGAGGAAAAACTCAACCCCCTAGAAAAAAATGAGGGATGGGTAGAAATAAATGAAATAAATTTGACCATGAACTTATAATTGTTCAAGTTGGGTTGGGATATATATGGCTCATATATATGCTCTTATGTACATCTGACATTTTCATAATTTAAAAAAAATTAAAAGCTCGAGACATATTTTAAAAAGAAATCTTGTATCACAAATGAAGCTTAAATTTATATTTTTAAAAAACATTGTTTTAAATGTTTCTCTCTTCCCTTCCTTTGGAAAACGCTGACCTTGGAAACAAAAATCAGATGCAGCCACCCACCCTACTGCTGCCCAAGCCAATCGTAAGTAAATCAGTTGGCTTTCTGGGAAGTTTCCAAGACCGAAAAGAAAACAGAATTCGCTTCAATTTCATCATCAAAGTCCATGAAAGCCTGCAAAGCACTTCCATATCCCTCTCAATCCATCCTCATAGTCTCCTGAGTTGGTTATTATTGGCCTTCCCCCATTGTAGTATTGAGGAGCTATTGAGCAAGAAAGGGGAGGTGATATGACCAGTCACACACAGCATATTTTTGGAAGAGCCAGATATTCTGATTCTAAATTCAGTGTTCTCTTTTAGACTATATACACTCTGAATACCAACTAGACAATACATCCACTACCTGTAACTATTTTGACATTTTTTTCTTACAGTGGGTTCGAAGATTTTACAACCTGAATTATTCTAGTGTTTTGTTTTGTTCTTTAAAAAGGCTTGATAATGTAGTCCCAGCTACTTGGCAGGCTGAGATGGGAGGATCTCATGAGCCCAGGAGTTTGAGGCTGAAGTGAGAGCTATGGTTCCGTCATTGCAGTCCAGTGATGTGGGCAACAGAGCAAGACCCTGTCTCTTAAAAATGAAAAAAGAGGATGGACTAGTGGCTCATACCTGTAATCCCAGCACTTTGGGAGGCCAAGGAGACAGGACTGCTTCAGCCCAGGAGTTTGGGAACAGCCTGGGCAACATAAGGAGACTCCGTCTCCACAAAAAATTTAAAAATTAGCTGGCATGGTGGCACGCATGCTTGTAGTCACAGCTAACTGGGAAGCTGAGGCGGGATGACTGCTTAAGCCTGGGAGGTCGTGGCTGCAGTGAGTTGGGATTATGCTATTGCACTTTAGCCTGGGCAATAGAGCAAGACCCTGTCTCTAAATAAATTTTTAAAAATGGTAAAAAGGCTTGACAGTTATTATGATCCTTAATATTTATAACACTTTTATACTGTCAGAAGAGGGTCTGTATTGCTTACTCTTATATATTAATATAGAACTCTTTTAAAGTGAGGCTTGGTGATTAGACCACGGTAAGTCAGTAGGACTCGATAACAAAAAGAACATGTGGAAAACTGTCCCTCCTCAGGAATGTGTGTGGGCAGGACCTTGGCAGTCCAGTAAGTGGATCTGCTGGTTGGAATTGTCAGATTTCTGCTGAAAACAACGAAGTTACAAAGAACTCGTCTATTTCCAACCCCAAATCCTCAAGTGTCAAAGTAATGTCAAGCCCAGAGCTGGCCTTAATTTGCCTTCTGGTTACTTAAGGGTCACAATAATTTCTGCATTTAGTAATCACCATCAGCCAAGGGCTCAAGGCTAGAGCTCTCTACTTGTTTTTCCCCCTCAAACAGTTTTTTTTTTTTTTTTTTTTTGAGACGGAGTCTCGCGTGTCGCCCAGGCTGGAGTGCAGTGGCACGATCTCGGCTCACTACAAGCTCTGCCTCCTGGGTTCACGCCATTCTCCTGCCTCAGCCTCCCGAGTAGCTGGGACTATAGGCATCTGCCACCATGCCCAGCTAATTTTTTGTATTTTTAATAGAGACGGGGTTTCACCGTGTTAGCCAGCATGGACGCTATCTCCTGACCTCGTGATCCACCTGCCTTGGCCTCCCAAAGTGCTGGGATTATAAGCGTCAGCCACCACGCCCGGCCTTCCCCCTCAAACAGTTCTTATTTTTGTCTAGTCACCAACAGAAATAGCCCACTCTAGTTAGATATTATCACCTCTAAAGTAAACACTAATTTGCTCTTTCCCAAGCTCAGAAGGTGATTGTGATATAAATACAAAGGCCTCAGAATTAAAGAGACTTTAGAGATCATATATTCTAACCACTCACCTTTGCATGAATTTTACCTTAAGTACCACTAGCAGGTGGTTAGGATGGCCTATACCTGAACATCTCCAAAGATAGGGAGCTTGGCACCTATTGACACTAGAAAGACGTTTGAAATGGTTCCTTGTAGTAAGCATCAAAAACAACAAAGCCTTCCCATAAGTTTTATTTGCTAAATTTGTTTTTTCTCTCAAATAGAGTTGAGGACTTACTATGTGCTAGGCACTGGGTATACAAGGATTTTTGAAAAGATGCTAGCTAGCCCTATAACTCAAGAAGCTAACAGTCTGTTGTGGTTATTAAGCTATCCACCAGGACTCTGGGCCTTGCCCTCCACTGGATGCACTGGATTTCCCTGCCTACCTGAAGTTAGGTGAAACCAATGAAACGTGAACAAATGTGTCACCTCCAGGGCAAGAGTTTTAGGAGAAAGTATAGGCTTTGCCTCACTATTTATTCTCTGGCCTGCAACTGGTTATGTTCCAGATGGTGGCTACTCTATCAGCCTGAGTCCTAAAAGAAGAACAATAGCTGACCTATCATGTACGTGCAGTATGAACAAGAAATAACCTTTGTCACTTTAAGCTACTGAGGTTTTTGGAGTAGCTTGTTACTGCAGCCCATCCTGACTGATACACAGTCTGAAGACAGACAGACAAAATCATCAGCAAAATGATCAAAGTCATCAACAAAATGATCAACACCAATCAGACAATAAGCTGAGTGTTGTAGTGGAAGCATGCACAAAGTTCTGTGGGGCATAGGAAAAGACTTTCTACCCACCTCTGTCTTCTGGGGAAAGGCCTCATAGAGGAGGTTGTTTTTGGATTAGAGCTCGAAGGATGAATAAATACTGCCAAGTAGATAAGTTGAGAAAAGGGTGTTCTAGACAAAGGGAACACTTTATACAAAAACCGTAGAGGGAGGGGAAAACATGGCATGCTTGGAGAGCTAGAAAGGATTCAATTTTGCTATTGTACAAATCTGAATGTGGTAGATTTCCTAAGAAGCTACTACAGCCGAAGCTTTGGGGACCCTCACTTCACTTGCACAGGCACCTTCCAAAGCCTGTATCTAACTTTATATCTTTATAATTTTATTCTTAGATTTTTTTCTTAGGAGGGTCCCCCTTAGTAATGCTCAAGTTCCACAAAAGCTGGATCTGCTTGTGATGGATCAAGTTGCAGGAATAGGAGGTGATTCTAGGTATACAAACAAGATTTTGACTTTCTACATGATACAGTTTTTTTTTTTTTTTTTTTTTTTTTAAGACAGAGTCTCACTCTATCACCTAGGCTGGAGTGCAGTGGTACAATCATGGCTCTCTGCAGCCTCGACCTCCCAGACTCAAGTGATCCTCCCGCTTCAGCCTCCCAAGTAGCCGATACTACAGGTGCGTGCCACCATGCCCAGCTATTTTTTTGTAGAGATGAAGTTTCGCCATGTTGCCCAGGCTGATCTTGAACTCCTGGACTCAAGTGACCCACCCACCTTAGCCTCCCAAAGTGCTGGGATTACAGGCGTGAGCCACTGTGCCCAGCCGACACATTTTTCAATTGGAAAAATGTGATTTTTTGGAAAAAAAGAATCATGTTCCCTAAAAGTTCTTCTTTTCCCCTAAACCAATAATCCTCAGTTCCTGTACTTTGTGTGACTGGGACAGAGACTCCGCACCACTCTCCACTGTTCTTCTCTGAATGTGCTCTTATTTGTCTATAGCCTTCTCAACAGTGGCATCTAAATCTAAATCTAATTCTCCAGATATAGTCTGAGTGTATTTATCACCTCCCTTAAACTTACTCATGTCATATTTAATCTTTCACAAAAGTTTTTACCCAAACGATGCCACATTATTTATAATGTGAGATTCCCCTGAAAAATATGGATCAATGCTCTTGGATTTAATTCACAGCACCAGGACTTGTACCAAAATACAACACCTGCTTGTTTCAATTTAGGTTTGGCAGAATTTGAGGAACAAGTTTGCAGAGAAAAGATAGTTAATTCATTTAACAAATGTTTACTAAATGCCTTTCCTATGCCAGACATGGCAGAATATGGGGAAGACAAAAAAGACAGAAATCTCTGCCTTCCTGGAATTTACATTCTAGTTTGGGGGAGAGAGATAATAAATAAAATAAGACAATGAAATTATGTGTCAGAGTAAAAAGTGGAAGAAAACCATAGCAGTGAAAGGCTGAAGAAGTGTGGAGCATGGGAGGGGTGAGACTGCAATTTAGATATACAGTGGTCAGAAGAGACCTCACTGAGAATGTGACACTGGAGCCAATACTCAGAGGTGTGGAAGTGAGCCATCTGGGTATGTGGGGAAGCACACTCCAGGCACAGGCATCAGCTGGTGCAAAGACCTTGAGGTGAGAATGTGCCTGACATGTTCAAAGAACAGCAAAGAGGCCAGCAGAGCTGGGCGGCAGTAGTAGAGAGACAGTAGTATGAGACAAGATCAAAGAGGCTGGGGTAGGGGGCAGGGAGGGGATCCATACAGATCCACTGCCATGATCTGAGTCTCTGAGATGGGCAGTGCCAAGAGAGGGCTTTGAGCAGAAGGTTGGCGTGATCCGACACGTGTCCTTCAGCATGGCTCTGCTGGCTGTGTTGAGAACAGACTGTAGGAAAACACAGTGGAGAAGTAGGGAAACCTGTCAGACATCAATCTAGGCAGGAGATGACAACAGCGTGGACCAGGATGGTAGAGATGGAGGTAAGGAGAAGTGGCTGGATTCTGTATACGTTTTGAAAGTAAAGCCGAAAAGACTTCCTAAAGGAATGGATAGGAAGATGTGAACATTGTACCCACAGGAATCAAGGATGACTCCAAGATTTTTGATCTAAGCAACTAGAAGGATAGTGTTGCCATCAACCAAGATAGGTTTGAACTTGGGAAGCTTTGTGAAAAAAGCAAAGCAAATCTGTGCTGCTAAAACTAGAAGGTCCTTTTCCAGGGGAAAAACTGGATTGAACTGGTTTGGTCACAAGTGTTGTAAGGAATTAATGGGTCAGACTGCTAATGAGCAGAGAGGCTGTGTAGTGCCAATGTTCCCAATGAAAAGACTCTGGTCTTTGCCAAAATCTGCTCAAATCTACAGAGAAACTACAGAAAGTGGGGGTTGAGGGGAGGCTGGGACCAAATCTAGGGTATTATAAGAGCCAAGCAGTTAGAAATAGCACTCTCGGCGGTGTGAGACAGCGCCTTTCAAAGTTAAACATGTTACTTTAAATGTACTTGCATCCTAAATTTTGTTCCAAGTACAAAGTAAATTACTTTATTAAATTTAAAACTAAACAGTAAAAAAGAAATTGTTCTGGATGTGGTTTTACTTCTGAGATTACATTTGTTTTGTTTTAATTGAAATTTTCCAGTGTGGGCCAGAGAGTTTACAGGCTGAATAGCTTGCAGGCTGGTGAGCTCACTTGAATCTCTCAAGAACATTTGTTAAATAAAAAAAAAAAAAAAAGAAAGAAAGAAAGAAAAATTCTCTCTGGCTCACCACTGTGGATAAGATGTTCCTTTTACCTCTTCCAGGCTTAGTCTGTATTGATGATTTTCTTCAATGGCCTCACTACAAAGTCCAGCAAGATCTTACACACAAGAAAAAATGCTCAATTTCACTCACAGTAAGAGAAATACAAATTAAAATTACTCTGATTATTTTTCTTTCACTTACTTTGGAAAGGCTTGAAACATTGAATAATAATATCCTGAGTTGGCAAGGGTTTGCAGAAATAGGCACTCTCACACACTGCTTGCTGGAGTGAAAACTGGTAAGACTTCTATTAAGAAGTATTTAACAAGAACAAAATTATAAATGCTCATTCCCTGACTCATCAGATTCTGCCTCTAGGAAGGAAGCCTGCTGATATACTTTGCACATATGGTAAGTCATACATGTATAAGGCAATCTGTATCAGCATGGTAGACTGGAAATAACCTAATCACCCATCAACAGGAGATAAATCAATTATGGCACATCTATACAATGGAGTAACATACACTTGTGAAAAAGAACGAGAGAGGTGCTTTTTATGCTGCTATGGATTAACCTTCAAGGTATCTTGATATATGTTAAGTTTTTTAAAAAAGCGAAGCACAGAATAAAAATTATACGCTAGAAATACCTCTAGAAAAATATGTGAGAAACTAATAATCGTGTTTGCCCCTGTGGAGGGGAAGAGGGAGATGCGTTTGAGGGAAGGTTTTCCCTGTAGCCCCTTTTAAATTCTGAACAATGTTAATGTGCTATGTGTTCAAAACAAAAGGTTAAAAACTGATAAATACATAAGTGGAAAAAATGTTAGCACATTTCCCAAAATACGTGGGTTGTTACAAATAACAAGTGAGAAAGTGAGAAGCTAATGGCGTCAGAGGTCCTTACAGAGTATGTACCTGGGTCAAATACCAAGTAGTGCTCCTTTACATTTCAAACTTCTAATAGCTACAGATGAGCTTTTGGTTTAACTTCTGTAGGGGTGCACATGAGCATTTCACTTAAAACTATATATTATATATTCCATTTGCCTCTGGCCATAAAGCCATAGTTCAAAAATAACTTAGAGATATCTAATATACAAAACAAAAAATAAATAAAAGAACGAGCAAAACAAAAAAATACCCAATATGGAGGAATGGGACAATATATGCAGTCCAACTTCTTTCCTAATTAAAAAATCCTGCAGCAATCTGTTATCCAGTTTCCAACTGAGTATCTCCCAAGTCTGGGAGCTCATTATCATTTATGACAATTTATTACAAAGTCCCTTTCTTAGTTGGACCTGGTTCCCAGCTTTTAGATTTGTCTTTTGCACATAAATCAACTCTTTTTACTACATGATGCATCAACTCTCTTTTCTATGTATCAGCTTTTCACACAGTTGAAGATCATTTCCTCTTTTAGTATTTACTTCTGCAGCTAAGTGTCCTGAATTCATTGCACATTCTCTCTATACATTCTAATTTTCTGCATTTCTCTCAAAATGCGGCAACTAGAACTGAACAAAGCATTCAAGATGTAGCCCAACCAGAAGAGAATTAAATGGAAACTGTGTTTTCATCATCCTATTACCATTACTAATACAACCAAAAACTGAGCTAGATACAAGTTCTATTCTCCCCCTCACAGAGAAGGACTTTGAGGTGAAGTGACCCAGTGGGACAAGGGAACACTGCTAGAATTGAGGAGGATTAGGATTATTTCACCACAAGGCCATTTGGATACACGTTTTCAGACACTCATTTATAATTCCAACAGAGGACTTCAACTTCTGAGCTATCTTCCCCTTTGCCTCTTTGAAATCTACCTTCTTGTCTTAAGAAAGGAATGTTAGACTTTCTCTGAACATCCTATCTAAATGTCTTTGGTGGCTCCCCCAAATCCAAGCTGAATTATTCTCTATTACAGCATCCTAATTGTTTCTTTCATAACATTTATCAAAATTTGTCTGGATCTTCATCTGATTCTTTTCCTGCTTATTGTCTTTCACCTTGGCTAGGCTGTAAGCTCTGTAAGTAAGGTCAGGGCCTATATCCACTGTTTCCATAGCATATGGCACAATGTCTGGCACATAATAATCGTTTTCAGTGAGTGAATGGGTGAATAAACGGTAGCTGATAATGGAGTTAAGACTCTCACATCAGACAGAGCTGGGTTTGTGTCCTAGAGCCCTACCACTGTGGACTGTGTATTCCTGGACAAATGACTTAAGTCCTCACAATCTATTTCCTCATTGGTAAAATGAGGAGCTATTAATGCCTACCTCATAGAGCTGACATGACATTCGGTGAATTGATAGGAAGTACACAAAATGATTTAGCATGCTGTCTGATATATAGGAAACAATAAATCATAGTTACTACAGCTACTGCTACTGTTCTAATTACCACCACATCCCACTCAGAGGCTGGCCACTGAAGGATGACAATTAACTGTAACAGCTAGAGGTACATCAGCTGTTTTATCCAGCCTACCTTTCTTTCTTTTTAAAAAATTGTGATAAAAACACATAACATAAAATTTACTGTCTTAACCATTTGTTTCTTTTGAGATGGAGTCTCACTCTTGTTGCTCAGGCTGGAGTACAGTGGCGTGATCTCGACTCACTGCAACCTCCGCCTCCCAGGTTCAAGCAATTCTCCTGCCTCAGCCTCCTGAGTAGCTGGGATTATAGGCATCCACCACTACACTGGGCTAATTTTTGTACTTTTAGTAGAGACAGGGTTTCGCCATGTTGGCCAGGCTGGTCTCGAACTCCTGACCTCAGGTGATCAGCCTGCCTTGGCCTCCCAAAGTGCTGGGATTACAGGTGTGAACCACTGCACCCAGCCTGTCTTAACCATTTTTAAGTGTACAGTTAGGTAGTGTTAAGCACATTCACATTGTTGACCAACAGATCCCTAGAACTTTTTCATCTTGCAAAAGATGAAAATGCTATACCCATCAAACAACTATTCCCCTTACTCTCTTTCCCCAGCTCCTGGCAACTACCATGCTACTTTCTAAGAGTTTGACTACTTTAGATACCTCATATAAGTGAAGTTATATTTCAAGACGTAGCCCAACTAGAAGAGAATGAAAAGCAAGCTGTTTTCATCATCCTACTACCACTACTAATACTACCAGGAACCTAGCTAGCTAAAAAAAGTACTTATCTTGGGCCAGGCGCGGTGGCTCACACCTGTAATCCCAGCACTTTGGGAGGCCGAGGCGAGCGGATCACGAGGTCAGGAGATCGAGACCATTTTGGCTAACACAGTGAAACCCCATCTCTACTAAAAATACAAAAAATTAGCCAGGTGTGGTGGCGGGTGCCTGTAGTCCCAGCTACTTAGGAGGCTGAGGCAAGAGAATGGCATGAACACGGGAGGTGGAGGTTGCAGTAAACTGAGATCACGCCACTGCACTCCAGCCTGGGTGACAGGGCGATACTCTGTTTCAAAAAAAAAAAAATTTCATTTTGAGGCTAAATAATATTCCATGATATGTATATATCATATTTTATTTATCCATTCATCCATTGATGGACATTTAGGTTACTTCCCCCTCTTGGTTATTGTGAATAATGCTGCAGTGAATATGGGTGTGCAAATATCTCTTTGGGATCTTATTTTTTATTCTTTTGGGTATACACTTTTTCTTAAGCTCTCCACAATCCTATGATGCTGGCAGCACAGCAGAAATCACAGGAGTCATCAATTCGTCTTCACCTTTTTTGATCCTGTCATCAAATTATCTTCCTCTCAGCTCACTCCCTAGTCCTTTCTGATAACCTCCTGGTTCCTCTATTTTCAAGTGAATCCAACAGGTCAAATTTAAAATTTATTTTACTTGTCCAAAAGGGAAGGAAGCTATTACACCTTTCCTATCCCTTTCTGTTGGAGGAACTCTAGGTCCCTCATCCAGAGAAGGGTACTGCCCCAGGTGTGAGCAGAATGAAGCGGCAGGTACCCAGGGTCTAAGCCCCCTGGAAAAATAGAGGGCTATGGCTCTACCTTAGTCGACCCAGGACAGTTTCTAAAATGTTTACTTTATGAGTAGTGTTTTGAATGCTGTTAATATTTCATCAGGAAGTATCAGTTTCCCTTGACAGGTGAGATTAAGTCCTATTCACTAGGTTGATCAGCCTTATCATTAGAGCCAGGATATTTCTCTGCAAATCCCCTTCCAATCTTATGCTGCCCAATAATGGGATCAACTGGATTTAATAAAGTTCTGTATTTTCCCAGAGCTCTTCATTTTCACATTATTGTCCTGGGGTGGGGGGCAGCAGAACAGAGATGTTGACAGCCAAATGGAAGATGCATTGGGAGGCTTCTGAAGATACTTGCTCTGTCTTTGAGAAACCTTAGAGCATCAAGGTGAGGCAAAAGGAAAGGAGAGGAATAGTTCTCAGTACCTGAGCCTTCTCTAATCTAAAAAGCAATAAAGTCAATCATAAATCCTGAAAATGAGAGTGGCTGTGATGGTGCAAAATATAAAACTCCAACAACTATTTATCAGGAATGAAGTAAATATATCTCCCTATTCGCATCTCAGCCTTCTTCCTGCAATATGTGAGTGCGTGTGCATGAACCCACACTCACCAGTGATACACTCAGGAGAGTACTGGGGGAGGCGTTAACTTCTGCTGCAAGATAGTTAGCATATTTATTTCCTTTCCATGAGACTTCAGGAGCCTAAATCAGAAGTTTCTAAGAGCTTCTCTTGATGTCATATATTCTGAGAACGGATACATCTAAGAACTGATGTAATGTGTTTGCCATTATGAATTTGATAAAAGTTCTATTTATCTGTTTTTAAGCAAAAGGACTGCTTTAATATTATATATTGGTTTGTTATTACATATTGGTTGGTTATTTGTTATTGGTTGTTTCTATGATACACTTGGACAAGAAAATTTCTAGTCCAAGTATATCATAGTGGTATTACTTGAGACACCACTTAAATCTCATAAAAAATAGAAAAGATCCCCTAACTGGCCTCTCCCATCTTCCCCCTCCCCCATGCCAGCCTGCCTCTGTCCCACTCATTCAACTTCCTTGCTCATCTATCTTTGGTGCATTGCAGGCCCCATTCCTTCCTCCCCTTCTGCCCAAACCACTTGCACCAAGGTCATCAGTCAAGTGGCTCTTTCCTACTCCTTCAAGTCTCAAACCACTCAGGACCCAAAGGAAGTTAAGACCCACACCTCTATAACCTCTCCAAAGGGAGCAAACTCATGCCCAGGACTTTGCAATCTCCTCTACCCAAGAGATTTCCAAATCACCCTTGCCAGCCCTGACCTATCTGCCAAGTTCCAAATCCATTACTTCCAACTGCCATTGATCCCTGCAGGTTTTAAAAAACTACATGCATAAATTTCTGGCTCTGTTGACCCTGGCACTCACCCTTCCAAAAAATGAAACAAGCAAATAAAAAATACAGCCTAGGTCCACTTCCTAAATCTTCATTTTACCTCTCACCACTTGTCTTAGTCCGTTTGGGCTGCTATAACAAAAATACCATAGACCGGATGGCTTATAAACAACAGAAATGTATTTCTCACAGTTCTTGAGACCAGGAAGTCCAAGATGAATGTACTGGCATATTCAGTGTCTGGTGAGGGCCTACTTCCTCATAGACAGACAACTTCCCACTGTCCTTACATGGCAGAAGGGACCAGGGAGTGTCTGGGGTCTCTTTTATAAGACCACTAGTTCCATTCATGAGAGCTCCATCCCAGTGACCTAATTACCCTCCAAAGGCCTCAGCTCCTAAGACAATCACATTAGGGATTAAAATTTCAACACATGAATTTTAGGAGATACATTCAGTCCACTGCACCATACATCCAGATTTCCAAGCATACTTATTTTTTTTCCTAGTTTCCTTTATTCACATCTCTCTTCTTCTTCTCTTTTCCTACATGAAATGTTAATGGTCTCGGAAGCACTTACATCTTTTCTCAGTAGAGGGACTTTTAGAAATTGTGGTAAAATACACATAACATAAAATTTACCATCTTAATCACTTTTAGGTGGAGAGTTCAGTAGCATTAAGTATTAACACAGTCACATTGTTGTACAACCATCATCACCATCTGCCTCCAGAACTCTTCGCCTTATAAAACTGAAAGCTTACACCCATTAAACAATAACTCCCATTTCCTGCCCACTCCTGACTCCTGACAACTACCATTCTGCTTTCTGTCTCTGTAGATTTGGCTACTCCAGGTATTTTATATAAGTGGACTCATATAGTATTTGCCTTTTCATAACTGATCAATTTAACTTAGCATAATATCCTCAAGTTTCATCCATACTATAGTATATGTCAGTATTTACTTCCTTTTAAAGGCTGAATGATATCCCTCTGTATGTATATACCACATTTTATCCATCCATCCATCAATGAACACTTGGGTTGCTTCTACCTTTTGCCTATTAAGAATAATGTTGCTATGAACATGGACATACAATCTCTTTGAGTCCCTACTATTAACTCTTCTGGGTATCTACCCAGAAGTGGAATTGCTGAATCACATGGTGATTCTATTTTTAATTTCTTGAGGAATTGCCATACTGTTTTCCATAACAGCTGCACCATTTTACATTCCCACCAACAGTGCACTGAGTTCCCAAGAGTTCTCCACATCCATGGCAATACTTGTTATTTTCTTTTTTTTCTTCAGAGTTGCCATCCTAATGGGTGTGAGGCTGTATTTCACTGTGGTTTTGATTTGTATTGCCTAATTATATTAACGCTGAGCGTTTTTAATGTGCTTATTGTTCATTTGTGTATCTTCTTTGAATAAATATCTACTCAAGTCCTTTGACCATTTTAATCAGGTTGTCTGGGGTTTTTTGTTGCTTTTATTGGGTTGTAGAAATTCTCTATATGTTCTAGATATTACCCCTTTATTAGATATATGGTTTGCAAGTGTAATGAAGCTTTTCTCCTCTGTTTTCTTCTAAGCATTTTATAGTTTTAGATCAGGATTGTTTAGGTCTTTGATTCATTTTGAGTTAACTTTTATATATATGGTGTAAGGTAAGGATCCAATTCCATTATTTTCCATGTAGATAGCCAGTTTTCTCAGCACCATTTATTGAAAAGACTGTCCTATTCCCATTGAAAGGTCTTGGCATCCTTGTAAAAAAATCATTTGACCTTATGTGTGAGGATTTGTTTCTGGTCTCTCCATTCTACTCCATTGGTCTACATGCCTTCATTAACAATTTTTAATATTAAATAGATGTTGAAATAATATTTTGGATATATTGGGTTAAATACATTCTTAGATTAATTTTTTTTTTTTTTTACTGTTTCAATGTGGCCCATAGGACACTTATCAACACGTATTGGCTCTCACTATATTTCTGTTGGACAGCACTGCCTAGATGCTTCAGACTGGAGCCACGGGGCAGTGTGAAGAGCAACAGCTAACATCATGGGATTAGATGATCATCTGAAAGCTCCTCTCCTCTTGTGTTTATCATTATAGTACTTAGGGAGCAGGGTATCACTGTGGCTGAGAATTGAGGCTTCTGAGTCAGGCAAGTCCAGGTTTCAAGACCTGCCCCGTCCAACACAGCAGCCACTAGCCATAAGTACTCATGTGTGTACTGAGTATCTGAAATGTGGCTAATGTGAATTGAGATGTACTGTAAATGTAAAATGCAGACCAGATATCAAAGACTCAGTACCAAAAAGAGTAAAATATCTAGTTAATAACTTTTATATCAATTACATGTTAAATATTAGTATTTCTGATAAATCAGGTTAAATAAAATGTATTATTAAAATTAATTTGACTTGTGTTTCTTAGTAGGCTATTTTTTAGATCAGGTTCACAGCAAAACAGAAGGTATAGATATTTCCCATATACCCACTGCCCCACACATGCATAGCCTACTCCATTATCCACATCCCGCACCAGAATGGTACATTTGTTACAACTGATCAATCTACACTGACACATCATTATCACCCAAAGTCCACAGTTTACGTTAGAGTTCACTCTTGGTGTACATTCTATGGGTATGGACAAATTTATAATGATACGTATCTACAATGTTATAATATCATACAAAATAGTTCTACTGCTCTAAAAATCTTCTGTGCTCTGCCTGTTCATCCCTCCCTCCTCCCTAACCCCTGGCAACCACTGATCATTTTACTGTCTCTATAGTTTTGCCTTTTCCAGAATGTCATATAGTTGGAATCATAGGTATGTAGCCTTTTGGGATTGGCTTGTTTCACTTAGTAATATGTATTTAATCTCCCCCCATTGCTTTTTATTTTTTGACTTGCTAATTTTGATTTTTTTTAAATGTGGCTCCTAGAACATTTTAAATGACATATGCAGCTCACCTTATGTTTCTGTTGAACATTTCTCAGCTTGGCATGGGCAGTTTTTCTCAGCATGGCATCTTCCTGTCTTTCCAGTCACTCAAGTCCAAGCCTGGCTGTACTTGGTTTGCTGCAACCTAAACACACCAGCCTCCTTGCCTTCACACATACTAGAGTCCCTTCATTAGAGTTTTCTTTAACCCCCTCCCTCACCTGAAGACTAATTCATGCTCAGACCCAATTCAAATATGACATCTTCAGTGAAGCCTTTCTAAACTTCCATTGTACCTAAATCATTTTTTATAGCACATTCTACCTTATAATTTTTTTGTATGTGGCTGACTTTCTCTCCAGATTGTGAACTCTTTGAATTAGGCCCCATGTTTTGTTCATCTTTGGGTCCTCAATCCTTAGTACAGAGCCTGACACATGGCAGGCAATCAGAGATGTTAAGTTAATAAATGAATAAAACACAATTAATATATCCTCTAATAAAAGATAACATATTCACTTACAATCAAATAGCTTAGTAAAGAACCTCAAATGCCATAAATGAGGCTGTAAAATTCTATCAGCCAACAGCTAAAATTATTCACAAGCTAAAATTTGTATTTTCAAAGCAACACATTAATCAATAATATTTATAAAGTATATCACAATGAAAAGATGGTAAAGCAGCTCCTAATGGTTAACGACAGTGATTGGCCTGGAGATGTGGAAACTATCTATGGAAACTAGATGGTTAAAACAACCACATTCCGTATCCATTAAACGCTGACAGCCCAGACCCCACCAAAATAGAGGCAGTGAAACAGCCTTTGAAGTTGTTTTCAAAGGAAGCCACCAAGATGATTAAAGGGTTGGAAAATGAGATTTATGGGTAATGGCCACAGAAACGAAGACAATTTTGCCTAGGCAAGAGAAAAGGCCGAAGGGTGACTTAATAACCATCTTCAATCATTGTTATTATACAGAGGATGATGACCAGATGGTCTCCATTTTCACCAAAGAAAGAATATTGAAAATGGACTTAAGCTGCAGCATAAAAAAAAAAAAAAAAGGTCTAGTTTTAAACAAAAAACTCAATGGTTAAGAACTAGTATACAGCAAAGCAGACCTGGGGAGTATGTGGTGTAGCCATGTCTGAACTCATCTGTTATGCTGGGAAAGCAGTAAGTGGGTAGGGTGTGTTCAGGTCTTCAACAGTCCTTTGTTGAGGGCAAATTCTCAACTGGCTAGTCCTCAAATGAATCACGTAGCATACAACCACAGGAGTGGAAAAGAAAGAGATATGAAAATTGAAACACAGCACCCTCTGGTGTACATAGCTGTCTTTTAATCTAGGAAAATTTTTTTTTTTTTTTTGAGACGGAGTCTCGCTGTCGTCCAGGCTGGAGTGCAGTGGCACAATCTCGGCTCACTGCAAGCTCCGCCTCCCGGGTTCACGCCATTCTCCTGCCTCAGCCTCCTGAGTAGCTGGGATTACAGGCGCCCGCCATCTCGCCCAGCTAATTTTTTGTATTTTTTAGTAGAGATGGGGTTTCACCGTGTTAGCAGGATGGTCTCGATCTCCTGACCTCGTGATCCGCCCACCTCGGCCTCCCAAAGTGCTGGGATTACAGGCGTGAGCCACCGTGCCCGGCCAGAAAATTCTTGATGTGTATCAGTATTTTTCAAAATGTAAGGTCCAAACCATGACAGAATCAGGAGAAACTTAGACAAGGCTGGTCTTAGGGTTCGTTTAATCACTACATCCATCTTTATCAAGCACCTACGATGCATTTCTCCCTGTTACCAGGAGGTACCAGGAAGCCTGTTACACAAGCAACCTCAACTTCTGCCTATAGCAAACTTGGATACTTCCCAATCACCTTTTGAATGCTGAATTCAGACTCTGATACAACTAGCTGGCACATGACCATGCCATGCTGAGACATGATAATATCTGCCAGATAATGTGAATTTTGCCCTGTGTTCTGGAGTATATTACATATAAAAGTTAAGCAACACCTAAATGGGGGTGTTCCCTTAGACATTCTCTCTGCTATGTTGTGGTGTATACACCCTTCTTTACTGATCTCTGTCTCCCAAATCCCAGCCAGCCACTTTTTACATCCTCCTAGGCTTTATGCTGCAAAACCTTCCTCACATCCTTTTAAGTACAAAAGACATTCAATGAGCTCAAAAAGTTTGAGACCCAATCAAGAATCTTTTACAGCCCTCTCAGTATCTTTAGCCATCTTGGTGCCAGATGGGAACTTCATTCACATGATACATATACTTCCTTCATGTGACTCACCATTGCTAAGCAACTGGTATGTCCTAGGTGAATAAAACATATGCCCTGTGTCTGAGATTCACAGTGCAGTAGGGGAACATAGATAGATATGGGTGTAAATAGATCAGTTGAAGCATGAGTTGAAGCTCAAGGCTTTACATGCTAAGAAGAGAGGAAAAAGGCAATGGAGACAGCAGACAAGAACGATCAAGACATCAGAGCAGAACTTATATCCTGTGAGAGCAGGACTTTTGCTAAAAACAAGTCTTACAGGATGAAAAGAAGTTGTCCAGGCAGACGAGACAGGAATATGTAACATCCTAGGCATAAAGGTCCCACGACATGTCACCTTTTGGAGAATGGTGCTACGTGGCACACTGTCCTCCGGTCCCAAAGGTCTCCTTGAAGAGACACGAAAATCCCACCTGAAGAACTGACCCTTGCAGATTATACATAGCACAGACCTAAATGGCAACAAACAAGCAAACAAAAAACCCAATACAGACTAGGCACTGATCTGATGGAAGTGAGACAGGCTGGAGTAGCAAAGGGTCTGACTAAGAAGCTCAGGAGGAATTCCTCTGATACCCTTCTTATGCCCCCTCCCCAGCAACATCTAACAGCCTCACTTGGGCCCAACTCCCCTGTTGAACTGGTGGCACTGCATTGTAATTGTGGGTACAAGATTCCTCCCCCACAAGACTGTGGGCTGAAGCAAGAGCTCTACCTTTTTATTTCTATGCCTCTGACACCCAGCACATATGAAGCACAAGCAAAATTTGATGACTAAGCTAAGCAATTAGTTCATATGTGTGATTAGGGTTTGAAAGGGCAGAACCCTGGACCTATGATCCCAAATACCTTTCTCTATCTAGTTCACCTGGTTTTGTTCCTCCTCAGAAGCCATCTATCCTTACCTTGGTTCATGTTTTCCCATCTCTCCGTTTTATACACATAAACCAACTCCTACCCTCAAATCAGGGAAAAGGGACAGATATTCCTGTCCTCAAGTTAAGAGTGACCTACGTCAAAGTGAAAAACAACCAAGCCAAAGAGGTAACAGGGAACTGGCTTCTTGAGCACTCAGAAGAATTTGAGATTATTGCCTCGCGAGGGAAAAAGAGAAACCCAACCCGATTACAGAGTAAAAATAGGTCACTGCTTGAATACAGCCCTTTGGTTACTGGCTGCAAGCCCCTTTTTGCTTTTGACTCCAGTGTCACAAGAAAGTGGCAGCACAGTCTTAGAATAAGGGCTCCACAGCCAGCTGGCTGCTCGGCCTGGCCTTCCCGCTGGCATTCTAGAAGCAGCATGCAGGGCCAGGCACCTACTGGGGAGTTCAGTAAGCCTTTGTCACTGCTGACATGAAATACCAGAGTTGGTAAGTTTCTTTGGTTTTGTTTTGAACAAACTGGGAGATAGTTCAAGGTTGTCCTTGTAAGTCTCTCTCACTTGCATTCAGCCATACGTTGTTTAGTAGGAAATGAGTACAGTTCAGCTAGTTCACTTATCCCCATGCCAAACCAGCAGGCAGCCTCTTTTCCATGAGAGACAGTTATAATTTTGAATTACTATAACGCTGTACTTGCAGCAAACTCAGTGTGTGCCATGTATGTGCACACATGGCTGGGAGTAGGGGGGTAGTGCCAAAATGTTGGTTCTACGACAAACAACAACAACAACAAAACAAACAAACCAAAAGGCTGTGTATAGCTAAAAAAAAAAAAAAAATGGCCAAGAAAAAGGTAGAATAGAAAATATGTTTTATTATCCTGATACCAAAGCCTGGCAGAGACACAATAAAAAAAGAGAATTTTAGACCAATATCCCTGATGAACATCGATGCAAAAATCCTCAATGCTGGCAAACTGAATCCAGCAGCACATCAAAAAGCTTATCCACCATGACCAAGTTGGCTTCAGCCCTGGGATGCAAGGCTGGTTCAACATATGCAAATCAATAAACGTAATCCATCATATAAACAGAACCAAAGACAAAAACCACATGATTACCTCGATAGATGCAGAAAAGGCCACTGACAAAATTCAACAACCCTTCATGCTAAAAACTCTCAATAAATTAGGTATTGATGGGACATATCTCAAAATAACAAGAGCTATTTATGACAAACCCACAGCCAATATCATACTGAATGGGCAAAAACTGGAAGCATTCCCTTTGAAAACTGGCACAAGACAGGAATGCCCTCTCTCACCACTCCTATTCAACATAGTGTTGGAAGTTCTGGCCAGGGCAATCAGGCAGGAGAAGGAAATAAAGGGTATTCGATTAGGAAATGAGGAAGTCAAATTGTCCCTGTTTGCAGATGACATGATTGTATATCTAGAAAACCCCATTATCTCAGCCCAAAATCTCCTTAAGCTAATAGGCAACTTCAGCAAAGTCTCAGGATACAAAATCAATGTGCAAAAATCACAAGCATTCTTATACACCAATCACAGACAAACAGAGAGCCAAATCATGAGTGAACTCCCATTCACAATTGCTTCAAAGAGAATAAAATACCTAGGAATCCAACTTACAAAGGAAGTGAAGGACCTCTTTAAGGAGAACTACAAACCACTGCTCAATGAAATAAAAGAGGATACAAACAAATGGAAGAACATTCCATGCTCATGGGTAGGAAGAATCAATATCGTGAAAATGGCCATACTGCCCAAGGTAATTTATAGATTCAATGCCATCCCCATCAAACTACCAATGACTTTCTTCACAGAATTGGAAAAAACTACTTTAAAGTTCATATGGAACCAAAAAAGAGCCCGCATCGCCAAGTCAATCCTAAGCCAAAAGAACAAAGCTGGAGGCATCACGCTACCTGACTTCAAACTATACTACAAAGCTACAGTAACCAAAACAGCATGGTACTGGTACCAAAACAGGGATATAGACCAATGGAACAGAACAGAGCCCTCAGAAATAATGCCACATATCTACAACTATCTGATCTTTGACAAACCTGACAAAAACAAGAAATGGGGAAAGGATTCCCTGTTTAATAAATGGTGCTGGGAAAACTGGCCAGCCATATGTAGAAAGCTGAAACTGGATCCCTTCCTTACACCTTATACAAAAATTAATTCAAGATGGATTAAAGACTTAAATGTTAGACCTAAAACCATTAAAATCCTACAAGAAAACCTAGGCAATACCATTCAGGCCATAGGCGTGGGCAAGGACTTCATGTCTAAAACACCAAAAGCAATGGCAACAAAAGCCAAAATTGACAAATGGGATCTCATTAAACTAAAGAGCTTCTGCACAGCAAAAGAAACTACCATCAGAGTGAACAGGCAACCTACACAATGGGAGACAATTTTTGCAATCTACTCATCTGACAAAGAGCTAATATCCAGAATCTACAATGAACTCAAACAAATTTACAAGAAAAAAACAACCCCCCCAATCAAAAAGTGGGCAAAGGATATGAACAGACACTTCTCAAAAGAAGACATTTATGCAGCCAAAAGACACATGAAAAAATGCTCATCATCACTGGCCATCAGAGAAATGCAAATCAAAACCACAATGAGGTACCATCTCACACCAGTTAGAATGGCCATCATTAAAAAGTCAGGAAACAACAGGTGCTGGAGAGGATGTGGAGAAATAGGAACACTTTTACACTGTTGGTGGGACTGTAAACTAGTTCAACCATTGTGGAAGTCAGTGTGGTGATTCCTCAGGGATCTAGAACTAGAAATGCCATTTGACCCAGCCATCCCATTACTGGGTATATACCCAAAGGATTATAAAACATGCTGCTATAAAGACACATGCACACGTATGTTTATTGCAGCACTATTCACAATAGCAAAGACTTGGAACCAACCCACATATCCAACAATCATAGACTGGATTAAGAAAATGTGGCACATATACACCATGGAATACTATGCAGCCATAAAAAATGATGAGTTCATGTTCTTTGTAGGGACATGGATGAAGCTGGAAACCATCATTCTCAGCAAACTATCGCAAGGACAAAAAACCAAACAGCACATGTTCTCACTCATAGGTGAGAACTGAACAATGAGAACACATGGACACAGGAAGGGGGAACATCACACACCAGGGCCTGTTGTGGGGTAGAGGGAGGTGGGAGGGATAGCATTAGGAGATATACTTAATGTTAAATGAAGAGTTAATGGGTGCAGCACACCAACATGGCACACATATATATATGTAACAAACCTGCATGTTGTGCACATGTACCCTAAAACTTAAAGTATAATTAAAAAAAAGAAAATGTTTTATTAACAAACAGCATATTTTATAATGGCGGTGATCAATATTTATTAAACACAAGGTTCTAGAGGGCTCTTCTGGCAGGATAATTCTAAGAAAGACGTTCCAGAATGTCAACTTACATATTCCCTTATAAAACACAGCCCTGGCTTACACAGTATATGGTGTACATGTCTCTTCTCTCCAATAAACTATAAGATCTTTGAGGTAAGGGTTCAGTGCTGCACTGCTCAGCTACACTAATGGCGATGTGCACACAGTGAGCACTTGTTAAATACATCAATTACACTTTACCTGTAGTTTCTTGCTTACTACCAAAAAATAGGGGTCAATCATTATAAGCATTCCCATCCAACACCCAGTTTGTTGCATGGAGAATGAACTTTACTTTGGGTCCCTTGCTATTAAAGCACTCAATACCCATTATTTGTTTGCATTTATGTCGAACTCATAGATGCAGGATCTGAAAAGTTAAATGAAGCTTAACATAGGCATCCAAATAAAATTAATTAGAATTTATATCTCAACTATTTCTAACAGAGTTTGAGTAACAAGACTCAACAGAAGGAAAACAGGGTAATAACAGAGACTAAGAGGGGAAAAAAAGGAAGGGAGCAGGGAGTGAAGGTGGGAGAAGAGAAGAAAGAAGGAAAGGAAAGAGGGACAGAGGGTGGAAACATCTATCTAAGCAAGAGCTTCTTCCTCAAGTCAAAAATTTCTGCAAAAAAACAAAATCTTTTTGGACAAATTTACATGATGCTTCTAACATCTCATTGTGAAAAATACAGGATAAAAACCTACAAATTCAGTATTTTTATCTAAATTTATATTTCACCAAAACAGCATAAATTTGAAAAATATTAATACATATATAGGCAAGACATTTCCTTACTTTGCAGAAATATGCTCACATAAACAATCCATTCCTTGCCAAAATAGAGCCCTTCCAACCCGTTCCCCAACCTCCAAGGTAGGGTCTTGGTCCACGAGTTAGAATCACTAAAATACACAAAATACAAGGAAATGTATCAAGCACCATTTGGATTCTAAGATGCAAGTAAGAAACCTAATTTGAAAGGGCTTACATAATAGAGGTGGTTTGCTGGCACATGCAAATGGAAAGTTCAGCGGCTTCAGGTTGAGTTTGAGTCAGTTGCTCTATGATGAAAACAAGGGCTTTTTTTTTTTGGTCGGGGGAGGGAGACGGAGTCTTGCTCTATCGCCCAGGCTGGAGTGCAGTGGCACGATCTCAGCTCACTGCAAGCTCCACTTCCCGGGCTCACGCCATTCTCCTGCCTCAGCCTCCCGAGTAGCTGGGGCTATAGGCGCCCACCACCATGCCCCATTAATTTTTTTTTTTTTTTTGCATTTTTAGTAGAGACGGGGTTTCAGCATGTTAGCCAGGATGGTCTCGATCTCCTGACCTCATGATCCGCCCACCTCGGCCTCCCAAAGTGCTGGTATTGCAGGCGTGAGCCACCGCACCTGGCCAACAAGGGCCTATTTTCTTTCTTTCTACTTCGTTAACCACATCCTAGGGGTAGCTTCCCTTGTGACAGCAAGATAACTCCAGCAGCCCCAAGCTTCATGTCCCAAACATCCAGGAGGACACAGAGAGAGGGCCGTCTTGGGGAGGTCTATCAGAAGACTGAAGAGGCTTCTTCCCAAAGTCCTCAGCAAGCATGCTGGTGGCCTGCACAGGTCACATGCCCAGCCATGAACAAACCTCTTAGCATGACTGCCACTGGGTTAACCACTGTACAACAGGTGTGTGGTTTACCTGACTGGGCTTAAACAATCAAGATCCATCCCTGGAGCTGGGGGTGGGACCAATCCCTCTTCTACCAGACGACAGAAACAAACACTCCGTTTCCTATGGAAGGGACTAGGGAGGGAGGGAGAAGAAACATTGTGAGAAGGGGAACAATTAGAATGTCCTCCACCCTTCACCTGGCACTGAATTTGACCCTGTGATTTCCAGTATCAAGGGCAAATATGGAAATGTATTTTAAGTGACACTATTTTTATCATTTAACAAAGACAAATGTTTATTCTTACACAGAGATAAATTCTTTTGAAGGGAAACCCAAGGCGAAGAATGTTTTGGAACTGTGTTTAAGAGAAAATAGGTAAAGCAGGAGGCTTAGTTTGGAAAGATGTAGTCACACTCAATAGGCCATTCCTTTTTTTTTTTTTTTTTTTTGAGACAGAGTCTTGCTCTGTTGCCCAGGCTGGAGTGCAGTGGTGCCATCTCGGCTCACCGTAACTTCTGCCTCCCAGGTTTAAGCGATTCTCCTGCCTCAGCCTTCCAAGTAGCTGGAACTGCATGTGTGTGCCACCACACCAGGCTAATTTTTGTATTTTTTAATAGAGATGCGGGGTTTTGCCATGTTGGCCAGGCTGGTCAATAGGCCATTCCTATATGGATCCTCCAGAAGGCACAGCAAGGGACAGTAAATCACAATCAAGTGAAGTTATTTTGGCAGAAGGCTGAGATGACATAGCTCAGATGCTTTCCCTTCAAATCATCGAACTTACTGCAAAGAGTAGTAACTCACATATCTTAGAACCCCTTTTTTAATGTTTATTTTTGTAGGTACATGGTAGGTGTATATATTTATGGGTTACATGAGATATTTTGGTACAGGCATGCGATGCATAATAATCACATCAGGGTAAATGAGGAATTCATCGCCTCAAGTATTTATCCTTTGAATCATACTGTTACTTGTAAATGTATGATTATTTTCTACAATAGTCACCCTGTTGTGCTGGCAAATACTAGGTCTTATTCAATTTTTTTGTACCCACGAACCATCCCTATTTCCCCCCCGTCACCCACCCTACTACCTTTCCCAGCCTCTGGTAACCATCCTTCTACTCTGTATCTCGATGAGTTCAATTCTTTTAATTTTTAGCTCCGGCAAGTAACTGAGAACACGCAAAGTTTGTCTTTCTGCTCCTGGCTTATTTCACTTAACATAATGACCTCCAGTTCTATCCATGTTGTTGCAAATGACAGGATCTCATTCTTTTTTATGGTTGAATAGTACTTCATTGTGTAAATGTACCACATTTTTCTTTATCCATTCATCTGCTGATGGGCACATAGGTTGCTTCCAAATCTTGGCTATTGTGAATAGTGCTACAATAAACATGAGCGTGCAGGTATCTCTTTGATATACTAATTTCCTTTTTTGAGGGTATATACCCAGCAGTGGGATGGCTGGATCTTATGATAGCTCTATTTTTAGTTTTTAGAGGAACCTCCAAACTGTTCTCCACTGTGAGAAATTACATTCCCACCAACAGTGTACAAGGTGTCCCTTTTCTCCATATCCTCACCAGCATTTGTTATTTATTGCCTGCCTTTTGGATAAAGGTCATTTTAACTGGGGTGAGGTGATATCTCATTGTAGTTTTGATTTGCATTTCTCTGATAAATGATGCTGAGCACTTTTTCCTATGCCCGTTTGCCATTTGTATGTCTTCTTCTGAGAAATGTCTATTCAAATCCCTTGCCCATTTTTAATGGATTAGATTTTTTTCCTATCGAGTTGTTTGAGCTCTTTATATATTCTGATTATTAATCCCTTGTCAGAAAGGTAGTTTGCAAATATTTTCTCCCATGTTGTGGGTTGTCCCTTCACTTTGTTAATTGTTCCCCTTGCTGTGCAGAAGCTTTTTAACTTGATGTGATTCCATTTGTTCATTTTTGCTTTGGTTGCCTGTGCTTGTCCAGGTATTACTCAAGAAATCTTTGCCCATTTCTGTTTCGTGGGTCTATGTGTCTGTTTTTATGCCAATATCATGCTGTTTTGGTTACTATAACTCTGTGTATAATTTGAAGTTAGGTAATGTGATTCTTCCAGTTTTGTTCTTTTTGCTCTGTATAGCTTTGGTTATTCTGGGTTGTTTGTGGTTCCAATACAAATTTTTGAATTGTTTTCTCTATTTCTGTGAAGAATGTCATTCATATTTTGATAGAGATTGCATTGACTCTGTAGATTGCTTTGGGTAGTATGAACATTTTAACAATATTCTTCCAATCCACGAGTTAGACCCCTTATGTATCATATTTATAAAAGTAAGCTCAAACACTTCAAAATCATGACCTCTGGAGTGTTTTAAATTATCAGATTATCCTCTAGGAGTATGTGTGTGTATGTACATGTGTGTACCTGTCATTATTTCAAATTTTAAAATATTTGAGTGCTACTAGATGCTCAGCTCTAAGAGACAGGGTACAAGGAGGAAGAGTTCAAAACTATAGTGTCTCTGCCCTCAAGAAGTGTAACAACTACTACTACCATCAACTGGATAAAATTATAGGATGTCAGGCACTGTGCTTTACATTTATTTTCTCATTTAATTTGATCCTCACAATAACCCTATGAGCTAAATATCAACTTGATTTTCCAAATTGGGAAACCAAGGCTTGAATGGCTAAGTCACTTGACTCAGTCACACATGCAACAGGCAACAGCTAGGATTCAAAGCCAGGTATTCCCAATTCCAAAGCCTAGATTCTTAACCACAGCACATCTGGCTGACAAGAAAACACAAACATCCATTAAGGGTGAGCAGTAGAAAGAGTATATTTACAGTGAAGAGCTAAGTCCTGAGATGTGGAGTAAAGTAGCTTAGGAGAAATCAAATAATGCAAATAGCGTGAGGAGGAGCCACATACACAGCTGTTAGCTTTGTGAACCCTGTCAACACTGATGCCTAACTGATCATCACAATCTGTCTGCTGGCCTCTGACCTATGACCTACTAGTGTACTATGTCTTTAGCCACTGACAGAATGGAAAACCAACGACGTTTCGACAGGCCTTAAGACCTTTCAAAGTTATCTCCAAGGATGGAATCAGCTCTTTCCCTGATGTGGACAGACTTTTATTCTGTTCTAGAGATAAGGCCATATATGGAGGAAGTTTGAAATCCTCTGGCCAAATACTAGATAGTACTTCCATTGTTTAATAATTAAATGATTTTTATAACCCTATCCCTAAGAGCATATGGCAATTGTCTTTGCCCACAGGATCAATTGTCACTATACTTTTAGCTTGGTGGAAAAAGCTAAACGTCTTATAATGTCTGAACAAAATGTAATACCACTTCCTCTGTGCATGTCTCCATGTACCAGAAAGTCGTGGGTCTAAGTGGATGTGGTGTCCCTCTC
The DNA here is from genome assembly GCF_009828535.3 of Hylobates moloch. Classification (NCBI taxonomy): domain Eukaryota; kingdom Metazoa; phylum Chordata; class Mammalia; order Primates; family Hylobatidae; genus Hylobates; species Hylobates moloch. The sequence continues at coordinate 19,511,918 of NW_026652296.1, read as the reverse complement.
ATGCCTCAGCAGTCCCTTTACAAAGCAGCAGACTTCTGGGTACCCAGGTCGGAGCAGACCGCCCAACCTTCAGGGTATGCTTCTAGGTTCCCAGTGCTCCAAGAGAGGGAGAAATATTTCCTCTATAAAATAATGGGTACTCAGAAGTGTATGGGATTTCCCTTTGCTTCCATGAAATTAGGAGAAAGCACCAACACTTTCTAGTAATTCCACAGTGAATAGGATGTGCTACCAGCCCAGCATCAATAGGGCTTCTCTTCATTCTCAAGAAGTGTAATGGTGACATGGCTGCCTGGAATTAAGATTGCCGCTATCAAGGTAATAAGAAACAGTTCCATTTTTCCCCATGAGCCAATTATTATCAGGGTCACATCTGGAACCTTGGCTTCATTTTCCCGATTCAATCCATATTTGAATGGCCACTATGGACCAGGTTCTATGCTAACATCTCACTGACTCAAACAATCTTAGGAAATGGATATTTCTGCCTTACCTATGTGGAAGGTAAATAAAGTTCAGGAAAGTTATATCCTTTGTTACAGAGCTGGACAATCATAGTTGGATACCAGACTGAATCTCCTGACAGTACGTTCTGGGCTGACTCCACTATGTGCCCCTGACTCCCCTAGTGCTGAGGTTTGGGGCCTTATAATATTATTATTATAATAACAATACATGGGATTTCAATGGTCATCCTCATAATCAAGCTCTTACTCTACTCTCAAAGGAGAAAGAACATATCATGTTAAAGGGGGCTATTAGAAGGCAAATGTGGTCAGTGCTGCAATGAATGGACACAAGCAGTTTAGAAACCCTATGGTGAGGATCAACTCTGACTGGGGTGAGGATAAAGGAAAACTTAAGAGATGTGAAGCCATCCACTGGGGAGGAGATGCTTTTGAGGTTAACAAAAGCTCTTAAACACACAGTTGGAAGCAGGCAAACACAAAGGGATTCGTGGACCACCCCTTACATCAGGGTTTCTCAATCTTTTTATTGACATTTAGGACTAGATAATTCTATGTGCTGGGGGGTTGTCTTGTAAATTGCAGGATATTTAGTAACATCCCTGACTAGATGCCCACTAGATCCCAGTACAGCATACTGTCCCCAGGTCATGACAACCAAAAAGTCTCCAGACACTGCCAAATATCCCCTAGGGGACAGTCATCCCTAGTTGAGAACCAGTGCCTTTGGTGAAGATGTGCCACAAACTGGGGATTGGCTAAATGTGGAGGCTGGGGAGGTGCAGATTAAGAACAGGAAGCCATGAACCAGATAGGAAAGAGGGACAGATGTGTGACTCAAGTCCTCTCAGCAACTCCCTCAGGTATGGACTCTGACTACCTTAAAGCAAACGGAGGGCCAGGCACAGTAGCTCACGCCTGTAATCCTACCACTTTGGGAGGCTGAGCCAACAGGATCACTTGAGCCCAGGAGTTCAAGACTAGCCTGGGCAATAGAGTAAGGAAGGCCCTGTATCTATTTTTTGAAAAACACATATTTAAAAAAAGACAAATGGAAGCAAATGAGATCCCATGATGAGGGCCCTTTGATAAATGTCCAGTAGGACCCTGATTGGGAGTAGGATATTTATAAGCGGAGAGGATGGATTCTAGACCCAGGCAGCTTGGAACAGAAAAACCCTTACTCTCTTTCTCCTTTCAGTAAATCAAAGAAAGAGAAGACAACCAGGGGGAATGCTAATAGAATAGTCATAATGAACCTGGAATTCCCACGCCTATTTGGGAGGATTGGAGGGGAACTGAATAAGGAGAAATACTGATGTGTGTTGTGTCTGTGACTGCAGTGCCATCCTTACCTTCTTGGGCCGTCTCCTATTCCCTCACCTCTCACCCTTGGAAGGGTTTTGGCCCAGGAAAAGCAAAAGGAGTTGGGATACTTAGTTCTGGGAGGGAGGAAGGAAAGAAAAGAAGGGAGTAAAGAGGAGAGAATTCTGAGGTTCAAAAGAGATCTACTGACAGTGTTCACAAAAAGGACCATGTTTCCCAGTAAAAAGAAAGCAAAGTAAAGCTGAGGCTGGGGATGGGGGCTGAGGAAAGGGAAGGGGCCTACAAGTAAATGTTTACAAAATGCCCACTGAGTGTCAATTCTGGGCAAGGCACATTGCGTGAGTCACCACCTTCAATTTTCACAGCATCATGTAATACCTATGTATGAAGTAGTTATAACAAGCTCCTTTCTATAGAGAAGGAAAGTGAAGTTCAGAGGCATCTTCACAGACTGAGGGGCCTCCCAGTGTGGCCAGGGGCTCCGGGCTTGTTTGGCAGACTCCTCCATGCTGTGCCTCCTCACACTTCAGCACCCACAGCCTCTTGCCCCATGCAAGCTGTAGCTGCCTGCTTGTCTGTTTGCTCTGCAAGATTAGACTGTCAGGAGCTGTATTTTGAGTTCTGTGACTCTAGCATTTCCTTATGTGCCAGGCACAGGCCCCAGTGATACAAAGAAGGGAGCAAGAGTTAACACTGACGTGAACAAAGGGTCCGCGGAGGCCCAGCTGTGTGAATTTACAGCCGAACTAATGAGCACACGCAGTTACATAACTGCCTCTCCTGCTCTGCTCCTATGCTCAGCAGCCACTAGAGGAAAGCAGGGCAGTCTTTCTTTTCCTGTGCTATATATAATTCCAACTGTTTGGGCAGGGAAGCGTGCTACAGCTCCACAGCTCAGTTACATTAGACCTTAATTTTTTCTTAAAAACCTAGCAATTTCTACCAGTGATGCCACAAAGATAATAATACAGTAATCTTAAGATTGAGATACTTTACCCACATTTCCTGCACTTTTCTACCTTGGAAACTCATTATTTCTGGTACCAGTTTGAGAAGCAGCAAGCAAGGAAAGGGTGAAAATGTGAGATGCTGAAGAGACAGCTTGCAACATTCCATAATTACAGCCTTCAATGCTGGAACCTCAAGTCTCCAATATCAAATGGAACAGTACTTCCCCTTGGTAACTAACTAGGAGCTGATCCATTAACCAGGAATATATTTTTGATATAGAGTAGGCCAGGTTTGTTTCCGGTTCTTTTGCATCTCGTTTCCTAGGCCCTAACCCCAGATTCCATGACCTTATGATGGTAGAATGAATGCTGCATAAAGAGAATCATTCATTTCTCCTGGGACTTCACTGAAGATGGTTTTTGCTTAGTAAGCCTCTTCTTCAGATATAATACTAAAAGGTATGTTTTCTGAGACCTATTAAAGCACACATTTACTAAAACTTACATTAAGTTCGTGTCAGTCCTAAAAAGTTCTCTAATTTCTGAAAGCCATAGTCTGTTATTCTAATGTGAATTGTTACGCACACATACACACACCTTGAACATTTTAAAATTACATTTATTTAAGCATACTCACTCACTCATACTTTTTGCCAATTTGGTTGGGCTTTCTCCTAAACCAATTCTTCTAAAATGGTGAGATTTTAACAAATAAAATGATACAGCTGATGTTTTCATAGGGTAATAGGTTAAGAAGAAAAAAATCCAGGCTTTTGAAATATTAATTGTATTAGCATTAATACTAATACCTAGGCCAGGTGCAGTGGCTCACACCTGTAATCCCAGCACTTTGGGAGGCTGAGGCGGGTGGAACACTTGAGGTCAGGAGTTTAAGACCAGCCTGGCCAACATGAGGAAACCCCATCTCTACTAAAAATACAAAAATTAGCCAGGCATCGTGGCACATGCCTGTAATCCCAGCTACTCGGAAGGCCGAAGCAGGAGAATCACTTGAACCCAGGAGGTGGAGGTTGCAGTGAGCCGAGACTGTGCCACTGCACTCCAGCCTGAGGGACAGAGCAAGACTCCATCTGAAAACAACAACAACAACAACAACAACAACAAAAACTAATATCTAAATATTAGCAGTACTATGATTTATAGACATGAACTCTTATAAAGAGTATGTACATGGCTGGGCATGGTGGCTCACACCTGTAATCCTGGCACTATGGGAGGGTAAGGCTGGCAGATTGCTTGAGCCTAGGAGTTTGAGACCAGCCTGGACAATATGACAAAACCTTGTCTCTACAAAAAGACAAAAATTAGCTGGGCATTGTGGCATGCACCTCATGCCTGCAGTTCCAGCTACTCGGCGGGGCTGAGACAGGAGGATTGCCTGAACCCAGGAGGTCGAGGCTGCAGTGAGCCAAGATCATGCCACCGCACTCCAGCCTGGGTGACAGAGGGAGAACCTGTTTCAAAAAAGAAAAAAAAGAGTACATACACATTTTGAGACTTGCTTAATACTGGGCAGCTTAGTTATAGCAAGTACTAGTCAAGGGTGGCATGTCACTGTGTTCAGAGTTGGATGAACCTGGGTTCTAATCTGGACTCAGCTACTTCCTAGTGTAGGTCATTTGGGTCTTGGGCAAAGTATTGAACCTCCCAAACCTCAGTTCTCGTTTGCACAATGGAAATCATCTGAATACAGACAAGATAGGGCCCACTATAAAAATTAAACAAGATAGTCTGTGTGGAAGTGTCTTTAACAGGCATTAAGTGCCTGTTAAGTATCTTTAAGAGGAGAATTAAGTAGCAGGTTCAGGCTTTTTGCCTCCTTCCTCTTCCCCTCCACTCCCCGGTGACCTACTTGCACGCTGAGTAAGGTTTCGCAGCACCATCCCTCTCCTGTGGCTTGTAAACCTCTGCAGTAACTTCAGCAACCTACACTGCCTGCACTCTGCCCTCCCTGTATGCTCCTCTGAATCACAACCATATTTGCCTTTCTAGAACACATATCATTGTCTTCAGTGATTCCCTGCAGGACAAAGTCTGCCCACTTCAGCCTAGTATCATGGTCCTGTCTTAGTCTGGTCCAACCCACCCTTTCTGAACAGTTCCTTACAAACCCACATCTTCCTACCTCAACTCTGCCTAGGCCATTCCCCTGCTTCAAGCTCTTACAGAGCTCCCATGGCCTACAGTATAAATTCCTAACTGTTTCAGGTGGCATTTGAGGCCCATGGTATCAGGTCCCTGTGCCTCTCCAGTTTCACTGTCTGCTACTCGTTTCCCTCCTTATACTTTACACCCAAGCATAAATCTACTTATAGTACCTGAAACCCCATGCTGGGTCATCACTCTCCAGCTTTACATATACTCCTCTCTTTGACGAGAATACTCTTCTCATCCATTCGGCAAACTCTTCAACAGACTTCAAACCTCTCTCAAATGCCTCTACTTCTGTGGTACAGTCTGTCCAGAACTGTGTCTTGTACGTTTTTCTACTACTTTGCACCTGTGCCCGTCATACAATGATTTCTCAGGTTTTTTTTTTTTTTGTAATTCACTGACCATTATTAATGTCTTCTCTGCTAAAAGTATAACAACACTCAGCTTTGCACAGAGCAGTTACTTGGGAAATGTTTGCATTGCTGAACAGAGGCAGCTTCCAATCTCATGGGAACATCAGATGAAATGCAGAGGATACATGCTATACAACACAGTCAAGAGGACTGAAAGCAGGCAGCAGCAGAATTCCACAATATTCCTGTTTAAAATGTTAAAATGTTGGTGGCTGCCAGAGCTCAGGAAAAGAAAATTTTTTTATGTGGTTATAGCTCACTCTAACGAGTCAATTACATTGACCTAAAGCCCATGGAGCTCAAAACTGTATTTCTCTCCCCAAAATCTCATTCTTTTATAAAGCTCCCTCCTCTGTGGAATGAATGTGGGCAATCGCTTTTGCAGTTTTTGACGATGCCAGTTTATGGCTATGTTTTTCTGTTCACTGAACTGGCTCATTTCTTCAGGAGAACAAACTGTTCTCCACTGAAGCAGGAATTGGCTGGGTTCTAACAAAAAGATTTTTCCCCCCTGACAGTGTTTTTGCAAAAGACCCAAGTCAATTTATAGCCAAGTAACAAAAGGTCAGAAAGGTTAGTCAAGCAATGGGCGTAATTCCTGTGTGTCACAGCCAATAAAGGAAATGGGTGGGAACAAATAGTATGCAATTTTAACCTGAAATTATTTGTGCAAAACTATTCTTGTAAACTATACAAAATTACCCATGACTTCCACTATAAAGGATTTCTCACTCTGATTTTTTTAAAGGCACATTTACTTTGGAAGAACTGAGATGACCTCAAATTCCTCATTCACAAATGGAAAATGTTAAAAACTTTCTTCACACTAATATAAGAAAAACTTGGTCATTGTTTTGCAGCCCTGAAACAGAAATGTTCACATTAAAAAAAAAAAACTCATAGTTAAGTCACAATTAAATACAATTTGCATGACTGAATTTAAAATCAATTGCAAAATTCCCTTGCCAAAAGGGAAACAATATTGACCAAAAGGATAGGCCAAGAAAAGACCCGACAAAAGTGACTGTTCATCTGTTTTAACCATGCTAAAAGTACAACAAACTACTGCATTATTCAGTGAGCATAAGAACAAGAAAAGCCTGCCTTTAAAGCAGACACGGAGAACTGACATCACCAGCCAAGCAAGCGGAAGGCAGATGAGTAATAGCCTGCACTGGGCGGCCAACCAGGCCCAGGCCCATGAGTCTGTGGAGTAAGAAAGCCTTTCAGACATCAAGGCCATTGGGAGGCCTCCTTCCCCCAGTTTTCCAATACAAAGTCTAATCTACTCACCATTTAAAACAATCTTAGCATCCAAAAGATGAATGGTTAAATAGAACCCTGTCACCATTCAGACAAGATGGTCTAAACCCATTTCTCCCCCCACCTCCTTGTAAGCACAACTGTAAATCCTGAAAATAACACAAAAGGCAACCAAAGGAGAAGTCTGAAAGAAAAAGGAAGGTAAATTACTTAGGGACCCAGGATTGGAGGAACAACATAGCAGCACATCTTATGACCACACCCCCACTCAATAGAAGAAGGTGGCAGAGGGTGTTTCCCAACCCCCAACCTAGCAACAGAGGGCAGCAGAGGATTGAATGGGAGTTCTGCCGACAATACCAGGCCAGCTGGAAGCACCAACAAGGGGGATAGCTCAGGACCCCACTAACAATAAAGCAGTCTGGGGAAACACTTTTTCCCCCGACTACAGGGCCCACAGGAAGCAAGCTTCATCCCAGCAGGATGGAGACTCCCTCCTCTACCTAGATATCAGGCAGCATGGCCTGGAGAAACTCCTTACCCCCATCAGACAGCACCAACAGGGACTACTGGGAGCCGCGGCAGCACCAGATAAACCAAGTGGACCAAAAGAGTACTGCAAAGGCTCTGAAAAGTAAATCATCGTTGGAACCACAAGAGTAAATCCCAACTCACATGCTAAATCTAAACACTGTGACTGCCTGCTAAAATGGAAGATTTAAATAGGACCCAGACTCTAATAGACAAAATGTCCAAAGTAGATTTAAAAAAATCACCTGTTGGCCAGGCGTGGTAGCTCACGTCTGTAATCCCAGTACTTTGGGAGGCCGAGATGGGTTAATCATTTGAGGCCAGGAGCTCGAGACCAACCTCGGCAACACGGCAAAACCATGAAGATGGACTGAAAACAGACAGAACCTCCAGCACTTATGAAACAATAGCAAAAGATCCAATATTCATATTATCAGAGTCACAGGAGAGAATAAAAAGAAGGGCTGAAAGAGTATTCAAAAAGATAATGACTGAAAATTCCCCAAATTGGCTGAAGGATGTAAACCTAGATTCAGAAGGTGAACATATCCCAAATAGGATAAACTCAAAGAAATCCACACCAAGACACATCTAACTTATATTTCTGTAAATTAAAGACAAAGAATAACTCTTGAAAGCAGAGAAAAACAACATACTACCTATAAGAGAACACCAATTCAAGCGACAACAGGTTTCTTATCTAAAACCATGGAGGCCTGGCTGGGCATGCTAGCTCACGCCTGTAATCCCATGACTTTGGGAGGCCAAGGCAGGCAGATCATTTGAGGTTAGGAGTTTGAGACCAGCTTGGCCAACATGGTGAAACCCCGTCTCTATTAAAAATAAAAAATAATAAAATAACAAAATTAAAAAATAAAACCATGGAGGCCAGAAGGAAGCGGCACAACATTTTTATGGTTAAAGGAAGTTTTTCAAACAGAAAGGAAATGATTAAAAGAATTCTGAAGCATCAAAAGGGAACAGAAAACAACAGAAAAGGCAGAAATATGGGGAGATAT